>NW_004955455.1:11269418-11301571 GCF_000276665.1 Chinchilla lanigera
CCCGCGCCCCCTGCGCCCTGGCGCCCGGCGCTCACGCGGGCCCTTTGTGTCTCTCCTCCTCCCGCAGCAAGATGTTCATCGGGGGACTCAGTTGGCAGACTACGCAGGGTGAGCCAGCCCGGGAGCGCCTGCCGGCCCCGCAGAGCGCCTCGGACCCCCCCACCGGTCCCCCAGCCCCGGACACCCCAGCCCGGCCCTGCGCCCTGCTGACCCCCGGCGCCCTCGTGCCCTCTTTCGCGCCCCGCCCGGGGACCCCGAGAGCGCAGGGCGATCTGAGAGCGCGCACGGCCCAGCGGGGGAAGGAGAGCAGTTGAGGGGTTCAGGGGGCATGGTGGGGGGGTGGGCTGGGCCCCCGGGACCCACCAGCGGCTGCGCCAACTCCGCTCGCACCTGCGGCTCAAACTTTTGTGAGGCTGCTCTCGGAGCGGCGGGAACCCGGCCGAAGCTGTCCCCCCTCCAGCCCAACTCGGCCCTTGGCTTCCCGGGGCCCGGGTGGTCGCCGGCAGGCTCCACGGGAGCCGGGCGAGCGCGGGGGGTAGGGTGGGCCGGCCGCGGGGAGCGCGCGGGCAGCCTGGCGCGGGGGTGGCCTGGCTGCGCCGGGGTCACCCGGGGCAAAGGACTGGGGAGGGGGGAAGGGCGCGGGGCCCGGACTGGTCCGAAGGCGGGTGTGTGGTTACAGAAGGGCTGCGCGAATACTTCGGCCAGTTCGGGGAGGTGAAGGAGTGTCTGGTGATGCGGGACCCCCTGACGAAGAGATCCAGGTGAGCCCCTCACCCGCTCCTCCGGCTCCCGGCTCGCCCCCCTCCACCATTGCCACTCGCACTGCCTTGTAACCATCTGCCTCTCCCTCACTACGCCGCGCAGGGGTTTCGGCTTCGTCACTTTCATGGACCAGGCGGGGGTGGATAAAGTGCTGGCGCAATCGCGGCACGAGCTCGACTCCAAAACAGTGAGTGGCCCTTGGGGCTTCAGGGGTCCTTTGGGAGAGGGAGGCTGTCAGAGGAGAGGGTCAGGACTCTCCCCAGGGGACAGCGGGGCAGGGATCCTTCAGGAAAGAGGACGTTCTCGGAGTAAGAGGGCTGCCGTGCTCTGAAACTTTGTCACTAGAGTTGGGGAACAGAGGGAGAAGAATCCCAGGCCTGGGATGAGATGCTACACCCCCTCCCCCCAGTATTAGTGAGGGAAGATGCAGTTACCACCCGCACCCTATAAGTACTAATCTTGGTGCTTCACGGCTTGGGGTGGGGCTGGCTCGCTCCCCTTGCCCAAAGTGGGTGAGTCAGGGCTACAGTGACCCACCCGGTGGCTTCTGAACTGTAACTAGTGTTTGACTCCGTGACACCCCCTTCTATTCCAGACCAATGGCAGGGCGGCACTGACTGAGTCTCCCTCCTCCCCCTCCTCCTCCTTCTGACTTTGGTCAATGAGCTCCTTGCTTTGTGTAGAAGACACGGACCTGCTTGGCCCATGCAGATTTATGAGAAGGGAGCTAGCTTGCTTGGGGGAAAAAACACACACACACACAACACGCTTCTGAAGACTAGATCTGAGGAAGAGGCTGCTTGCTTGGCATTCAAACTCCTGGAACATTTTGCTGCTGTCCCACTGCTCCCCAGTGTCTTGGACCCTGCAGGGGGCGCTGGCAGAGGCCAGCTCAAGGGGAGAGGGAAAAGGAGAAAATCAGAGGAGGGCTTACTTGGTGGTGGGGTGTCTGTGTGCCAGGGGGCCCTGTGGGGACAGCGTGATCTCCTCTCTCCGCACTCCCCCACTCTCCCCTAGCCCTGGGCCTCCCTGCTTGGGTCAGTCACTGGCTCCTGTTTACCTGCAACAATGGCTGGTTGTGCCCAAGAATTTGTTAAATTACCGCCTGTCCCCAGCTCCTGTTATCTCTGCCCAGTGGCTCCCACTCCGGCTCTCTCAGTAATGAGCAAATGAGGCCAGGCCTCGACTTTACTGGGTCTGAAAGGATCTTCTTGGCGCAGCCTGAGTGACCCAGGCTGGGGAAGGAGAGACAGTGGCCTATTGTTTTTGGTGATTATCTGCCATCAAACTGCCTGTTCTCCTACCGTCCCCTGTCCTCAGAATGCACTGATGGCTTCTTCTTCTTCTTCCTGAGATGCTGGGGCTGGGGCCGGGGCTGGGGGCTTGGGAGTGGAAGATTGATGAGGGTGAAGAGAGAAGAGGGAGGAAGGATACTGAGATGGGTATCCTTAGAGACCAGGACTCACCGAGGGCAAGGGCTTTGTCTGTGTTTGGCATCTCGGGGCGGGGGCAGGGGGTGGGAGGGAGGTTCACTGTGTGGAGTCTATTTTGGGTTCCGACTTTCACCTTTTATTTACTTGTTGGGTTTTATTTATGTTGCCAGCTGTGAGCCAGAGTGGAGGTAGGGTATGTCAGGGATTGGGTACGAGTGGGTCTGGGGGCCGGTGTGACTCGAGCACCATCGCCCCATGAGGTTCTGTGCAGGGGGACTGTCTGAGGTGTGTTGGTGGCTGAGGGAGGCTGCTTCTGGGAGACACAGGATGTGAATGTCTGTGGAGGTATGAAATCAGACGGGGCAGTGGGCAGCTTTGCCTTTCCTTAGAGCTCGGTGGGCCTTTGCAAGAAATGGGACGTTGCCCCCAGGTATATTTTGGAGGTCCATCCCTATGGTCAGATTCCAGCAGGGCAGGCTGCAGGAGGCTGAGTCCTGGTCTGTGCCACTCAGGCAGAGGGAAGCCAGAGCCACTTGTCTAGAATGGGGCTGGATTTTGAAAAGGAGGAACTTCGGGGGAAAAGATAGATCTTCTCTGTGATTGGCTGGTGAACTTCTGAATGATGTCCACCCATGTGGGTGGCAAGAAACTCTGGCATGACCCAGCCTCATAGGCCCGCTGTTGGTCCTGCCCTGTGTCTTACTGTTTGTCAGCATGGCTAGAGCACCCAGGTGCATCTTGATTTTTCCCTCTGGTTGTTCACAGCCAAGGGCAAAGGTAGCCTCCTCGTAATAGCACCTTTGTTTGTGCAGTGAAGGCCAGTTCACAAAGGACTGCTTTCACCGGTGTTATCTCGTTTGATTCCCCACAGCTGCCCTTGGGAAGAGTAGGTGTGATTGTCCCCACTTTGTGGATGAGGGAACTGAGGCTCAGAGGGGCAAGCAAGTTACCAAGATCACAGGCTTGGCAAGCAGCCCAAAGTTTCTAAGTCCAAGTCCCTTGCCCTTTCACATCATCAAAGACGGCACCCTGCCTCATCCTGAACCGAGCTGCATTATCAGGAGCTGTTTGCTTGCAGCTTTGGGAAGGCTGTTAGAGGTTGGAGGATTGGGAAACAACTGGGTCTATTCGTTGTGGCTATGCACTCTCGTCTTGCAGCCTTTTTCAGGCACAGAGTATCCCCACTTGGAAGGCTTCCAAAGTCAGAATTGTATGCCTTCCTTTAGGCAGGTATCTGTGTGAAGTCACTTATGCCAGGATGGCTCTCAGTATACTTGAAGGAATAAGACTTGCCTTACATTATTTTTGGTTCTTGCTGTAAGCCCGATACTATGCCAAACGCTTTGCATGCATTATCTCGAATAATTTGCAGATGACCCCTTTGGAAGTAGATATCGGTATTTGTTTATGTTGTAGGTGAGCTTACCCTGAGGTAAGAGAAGTTAAGTAATCTGTCCAAGATCTTGCAGCTGGGAAGCAGCATAAGTGGGATTTGAACCCAGCATCTTGCATAACCGCTAGGCTTTCCTGTCAGAGGCAGTTGTGGGTTTTGTCACCTTTGTGTCCTGGGACGAGAAAGAAGTCCTCAGGGCAAAGGCTGTGTGGTCACAATTTGAAAGGTAAGAACCTGAACTCCTTCATCTTTCACTGCTCTTTCAGATTGACCCCAAGGTGGCCTTTCCTCGGAGAGCACAGCCTAAGGTAGGTGGGCCTGTGGCTGGGAGGAATTCTTTTCTGCCAGGCAACTCGGGGCAGTGATATTCCCAGCATTCTCTTCTATGGCACACGCTTCTGGAACTTCTGTTTTGGAGCTGTTCTGGAAAGGGCTGTGGTGGAATGAAGATGCTAAGCATCTTTCCATCTGTGCTCTGGAGTATACTGGAGAGGGGGCTGCTTGTGTGAGGATTCAGGGGATTCTTTGAAACAAGTACAGTTTGGACCCTGAGTCTAATTCTGACCTCATAGATCATGGCCTCCGTGCATGAAGCTCTGAGAGCAGTGTAGGCTCGCCCTCTGAAGCTGAGCTAGAGTTGGACCAGGGAGCTTGCTGACCTCTGACCCCCCAGTCACCTTCCTCCCTATGGTGTGAGACATGTTGGCCTTGCAGAGCGGGAGGAACCGTGGACTCTTGTCATCTGTTGTTTTTTAATATAGCTATCTATGGCTGCTCTTTCAAGGATTCCCTCTCCCTGATGTTTTGGGGAGAGGGACACTGTATGTAGAAAATGAGTTTCTGAGCAGTTGAACAATATAGTGCTCGAAGTTTGTTGCCAGGCGTGGTGGCGCACCCTTGTAATCCTAGCACTCGGGAGGCTGAGGCAGGAGGATTGAGAGTTTGAGGCCAGCCTGGGCTACATAGTGAGACCCTGTCTCAAAACAAAACAAAACAAAAGAAAAAAACCCCAAATAACAAAAAACTTGTGGTTCAGGACAGGGGCCTCAGATTCAATTCCAGGCTTCATGGCAGCCAGCCAGATCTTAATTTTTAAGCTGTGGACTATAAGGGACAGGAAGAAAGGCTAATTACAGTACAGAGAGTCAGGACTCCTGAGTTTGCTAACTTATCATATGTCCTAGAACTAGATCCCTTTCCAGGAGAGCTGTTTCCCCTTTATAAGGGGATGGGAACTAGGGTGCTTTAAGAGTCTGACCTAGTGGATTCCATCAATGCCCCAGCGCCTGCCAGGGCAAAGGTAGAGAAACAGTTTTAGGAGACAGGAAAGGGGCATCTCTGGAAGGGGTCCAGCAGAGGGCCTGAAAGCAATTATGGAGCAGGTATTCGAAGGAAGCCGCACCAGGGAGCACATGGTCGGAATTGGGTTAATTCCATTAAGCAGTTTGGTGACAGAAGGTGCTTTAGTGTTAGGATGGGGCTGGGAATTGCCGCGGATTAGCCATGCGCTCCTGGGGTAATTAGGACCATGTGTTCCTCCTAAAACAGGGCCGGAGCCACAGGGCTGCCAGAGGTTGGGTTGGGAAGAGGTTGATGAGGAAGATGTCGGGAGACCCAGGGATGGCTTTGGTGTCTCCCAGGAGGGCCGCTGTCTTT
Organism: Chinchilla lanigera; assembly: GCF_000276665.1. Taxonomy (NCBI): domain Eukaryota; kingdom Metazoa; phylum Chordata; class Mammalia; order Rodentia; family Chinchillidae; genus Chinchilla; species Chinchilla lanigera. The sequence continues at coordinate 11,274,663 of NW_004955455.1, forward strand.
GAGCTAGGCGGAGGGCCTGGGTCATTGACCCACCCCTTCCCCATGTGAGTCCTCTGGGAAGGCATCTTCCAGACACAGAGCCCAGGGGAGCGAGGTGTACTCAAGCCAGCCAGGTTGTGCACAGCTGCCCATGACAGGCCTAGAGGCGGGAGTCCAGGGGGAAGCTTGGAGGGGCCTTCTGAGAGACTGGGGCCACAGAGAGCTTGTCAGCTGGCATCCTGGCAGGGGGGCTCGAGCCCCTGCTGGTGGCTGTAGGCCACAGGACTCAGATGCCCACTGTCTCATTCCCTCCCCGAACAGATGGTGACTCGAACGAAGAAGATCTTTGTGGGGGGACTGTCAGTGAACACCACGGTGGAAGACGTGAAGCAATATTTTGAACAGTTTGGGAAGGTGGGTCCTGAATGAGGTGCTTGCTGGGGTGTGAAAGCGCCATAGAATGGTCAGTAGCAAGTGAGGATTAACCAGGTCATCCCAATTCCTATAAAGGGTGATGGGGGTGCTGGGTCCTTCTGTAGGTGAGGCCAGGCCAAGCCGCCGTTCCATCTATGGGCCTCAGACTCTGGGCCTCCCCAGGGAGAGGAAGCCACACAGTAGCATCCCTGTTGTTGTCCTTCCCCTGTATTTTTCTCTTTCTTATCTTCATTTTCCCAAGGGAGGCGGTGCTCCTATAGCCAGTTCAAGCCAGTCACCCCTTGGCCTCCTGGGAGTTTGCACCTTTCCCAGCCCTTCCTGGTAAGGATGATAAGGAGGCAATAAACATGACTCCCCATTGCACTGAGTACCCTGCTTGCACAGGTGGGACGCTTGGGGCAGGAGCTGGGAGAGCTGCTGATCCCGTAGGTATTGAGGGGAACTGAAGAAAGCACCCCACGTTCTGATCTGGCTCAGAGGAGTGGCTCGCAGCTCTGAGGTGCACTGAGCTTTTCTGGGCCTATGAAGAGGTAGGCTGCGCATAGGAAGTGTGGTGACGTCAGACAATAAGGTCTCCCCAGAAAGGTGAGCAGGGTGAACTTCAGGGCCCCATGGGGAGACGGCAGAGAAGGGTGCAAGTGTAAAATGTCCCAGTGAAGGAGGGCATCTTTGCTTGGAGCATGGGTCCCTGGTATTTCCTTTCGATGAGACAGGCTAGGGGTTGGGCCTCCACTTTTCCAGCGAGGCATTTCTAGTTCCCCAGCAGGCCACGCTGGACGTGGCTTGGGAAATGGACTCAGAGCTTGGCCGACTGGGGGGGTTCCCTGGCGTAGGATGCTGACGTGAGGGAAGGTGGGGTGTAGAGGCCTCAGCTCAGGCGCCTCCGTGGGGACCTGGGTCCAGGACGCAGGGCAGGCCAGGCCTGGGCCCCAGAGGGAAGGGCGCTCCTGGGAAGCAGCAGGCCCGGCTCGGCTCCGGCGGGGTGTCTTTGTGTCTGAGCGCCGAGCATTAGAGCTCGCACTAATCTGATCCAGCAGCTGTGATTGGAGGCCGCCTGCCCCCGGGGCCGGCGTTGCCATGGCAACCGGGCCCCAGGAGAAGCCGTCAGCGGCCGCGTCTTTTGTTCGGGCCTAAATCGGCGTTGGCATGTGAAACCGGCCCGGGGAGGCCAGGGGGAGCCGGAGAATAGGCTGCCAGGGAGCGAGGGGGACAGCCGGGAATGCCAAGGGCCCCGCGGCGGGGAGCCCCCCGCCCGGATCGAGGGGCCGCCACCGAGGGGGGAACAATGGTCAGCCGCCATGGCTGCCACTCAGGCTTAGCGGCCGCCGAACTTGGCGGCTCCCACTGGTCAGCAGGCCCCGGTCGCCTCCCCTCCCCCCGCCCAAGTCCCCCTACCCCCGGGTTCCCATGGAGACCAAAGCCTATTAAGGACACTGGGCCCGGAGCCTCCCTCCCCTCAGCTGGCCCCAGGAGGGGACACCGGTGGGTGTACCCTGGACCCCCAGCTACTTTCCTTGCCCCTGCCCTGGCCTCAACCCCACCGGCCCCACTGGGGGGTCTGTCCAGCCGAGGCACAGGTTGAAGGGTGTGGGAGGACCAGGGATATTGGATTGGGAAGGTTGGATGGAAGGAGGCCGGAAGGACGGTGGATGTGGCCCCAGTCTGTTTGTGGGTCAGGCAAGAACTCAAAGCTGTAGGATTAAAGAGGAAGGTGTGGCTGGTTCTTCTATTCATTCATTCATCCATTCAAAAAGCAATTAATGAGCCCAAGTCAAGGTGCTCAATAGGATGGTGATCTTGGTTGTCACTGACCGTGGCTGCCGTGGAGAAGGAAACCTTCAAGCCGGTGATGTTGGACTGCTCTCTCTGCAGCTTTGCCACCGTCCCCCATGTGACTGGGCAAGCCCTTCTGTGAGAAATAATAATAATAATAGCTGTTATTACTGTAAGAGCGCCCCATGCGCTGTCTCATCTAACTCCTCCCTGTGCTATAGTCACTGTTGTGGCCGCGTCACAGATGAGGAACCAGAGTCATGGAAAGCTAAAGCCACTTGCTCAAGCTTACCCAGCCAATAAGTATAGGACCCAGGATTCTAACTCAAAACGCTTCTTTCGAGGTTTCTGCCTTCCATTGCTTATGCGAAGGGTGAGGGCATGTGCCGAGGCAGAAGTATTCCTCCAGGGGCTGGGGATTTAGCTCAGCGGCAAAGCGCTTGCCTGGCAAGCGCAAAGTCATGAGTTCAATTCCTGGTACCGGAAGAAAAACGAAAAACAAAACAAAACCAAAAAACCAAACCAGAAGTATCCCTCCAGTATGAATATGTCAGCTGACTTAGAATCGGGAACAGAGTATGAGGGTGGCACCCTAGTGCAGGGCCCTGGGGCAGGAGGCCCTTTGGGAAGGGAGATGTCATTTCCCTCTGAGATTCTCCAGGGAACCCCCTGCCTCCTGGTCCAGTAGGCTCTTGACTCCCCCAGGGGAAACCAGAATCCTAGTGTAGCTTGGTGCCAAAAGGGAGCTGGAGGACCACCCTGGTTCCAGGCCTGCACTTTCTACTTTAATGAGGCGGAAGAGGCCACTTACAAGGCAGATGCAGGGCAGGGGAGGAACGCTGGGGACAGGCTGTGCGCCACGGCCAGAGGAGAGTTTCCTCTCTTACCCTCAGGATTTCTGGTCATTTGGGGAAGGGTCAGGGGCCCGGGTGAGATGTGACAGGGGAGATCAGAGGCCCTGATTTCTACACAGAGTGAATCAGATCTTGCTAGCTCAGAGGGCAAAGACGGGCCAGAGGTAGGCAAGGGGAAGGAGGCGGGACGGACTTTGGCTGTCCGTGGGTCTGACGGGATGGCTGGGGGCAGTAGCAGAGATGACTGGGGTTCAAGAGAATGTAGCTCATGTAGACCCTCCCCCCTCCCCGGCCCCTTCTCCTCCCCCAGTCAGTGGGAGGCGAGCAGCCCAGGCACTGAACTCTACTTGCTTTAATTACAGCCTCTAGCTAAAGGAAACCTCAATTAGAGAAAAGATCTGTACCAGGAGAGTCTGGCTGCTGTCCTGTCCGCCTGGCCTTTTGCAAAGAGGAAGGAGGCTTTTGCTTCCCCATCCCATAGTCTCACTCCTGTATTTCCTTCTCTAGCACCCATTCAGTGCCTCCCGCTCCCCAGCCTGGCCCAGGACTTGCCGTCTGACCTTGAACAGGCAGCTTCTCCCCAGTCCATTTCTTTATTACAGACGAAATGGGGATCTTGCCCTGCACGGGATGTTAGGATCATGGGGATAAAGTGTCAGGCACATACTTGGAGCGTACTAACTGCGGTGTAGTCCACTGGGAATCTGGTGGTTGTCTAGGGGGTACCGTGGTGTCCGGTGGGCCTGCAGATGGAAAGTTGTCCCCCGAGCAGGGAGCAGGTTTAGGATGAAGCCTGGAGTGCACAGGTCACGGGAGCCCCGGTGTCTGGTGGGTCCTCTATGCCAGGCTGTGTTTCAGGTGGATGATGCCATGCTGATGTTCGACAAAACCACCAACCGGCACCGAGGTGAGCATGCCCCCCTCCCCCTCCCCAAGCTGGGCTGGGGGCCTGTGGTCAGCCAGGGGGCCGCAGGTCACAGCTGCCCTTTCATCTCGCCTTCTGACATCCTATCCCTGAGGATCTGCATCCTCTCCCGGGCCTGGCCTTACAGAAGGCTTTTGTCCCACCATTTCCTGTGCTAGAAACTTGCCGAATTGCAGACACCCGAGAGGAGAGGAGCGAAGGACAGCCTCCTGGCATCAGCGCCCTCCACCCCCTGCCCTGGCCGCTGTCCGCCTTAGCCCAGGTTTACCTTGTCCCTGGTAACCAGAGGTCAGGCCAGGCTGCCCCAGGGTCAGGCTGACTCCGAAACCCCAGCCAGTCTGCCCTGCCGCTGCCCTCCACCCACCCTGGCGAGCCTCCTCCCAGGCCCCCTCGGCCCCAACCCTGGGAGCATCTGGGCCACACTGTTCGCCCTGCTTGGTTGTTTTCCCCCAAGGACTTTGCCTTCAGAGAAATCCAGTTCCAGCCCCTGGGACATGCTCAGGAGGGGCGGGGGCGCTGCTTCAGGGGTCTGGGCCTTGAGCCTTTCTGGGGAGTGGGTAGTGTGTGGTGTGCATTTGTGTGCATGCAAGAGTATCTGGATATGTGTGCGTGTGTGGTGTGTCAGGGCAACTGCACATGTAGAGTGTCCCTGTTTGAGGTAGGGACCCAGGCAGTATGTATCTGGCAGCGTGTGCACCTACGTGTTGTGTGTTTGTGTACAAAGGTATGTTTGCACGTGTATACTTTTGTGTAAGTTTAAGTGAATGTTTGAGGGTGTCCTCTCCTCCCCCTTGGGAAAGCAATGGAGGGAGAGAAAAGGCTCATTAAATGTAGTCACTCTTCCATATCTGTGGAATCTGCATTTTCAGATTCAACCAAGTTTAAAAAATACTTGAAAAAAGTATATTTGAAAAAAATGTTTTTAAAAACAGTATTTGAGGAAAAAAAAAATGCTGGGTCTGTACTGAGTCCACACAGACTTTTTTTTCCTTGTTTTTCCCTAAATGATACAGGACAACAATTATTTTCATAGCGTTTAGATTGTACTGGTTATTAAAAGTCTGGATGTGGGTAGGTTCTGTCCGCATATGATGGGGTTTCTTTATAAGGGACTTGAGTGTGGCATGGAACTCAGTATCTTTGGGGTCCTGGGCTCAACCTCCCTCTAATTCTAAGGGGCACTTACACCTCGTGGTTGTTGTGCCACTTTCTAACTTGCTGTGTGACCTTGGGCAAGTGACTTCACTTTGCTGAGCCTTGGTTTGCTCATCTGTAATTTGGGACTTGAAACCCTGTCTCAGCTGATAGTTGACAGGCTGCTAGGCTGTGGGCAGAGCCTCTCATTAACTCTCAGACGCTTGCCCGCAAGAGAGGAGCTGTGGTATTGGGATGGCCTGGAGCTGGGTGTTGACCACGAGCCCTGGTTTTGACCCTGTGCTTGCCCCTTCTCCAATGTCTAGGGTTCGGGTTTGTCACGTTTGAGAGTGAAGACATCGTGGAGAAAGTGTGTGAAATCCACTTCCATGAAATCAACAACAAAATGGTGAGCTGGGACTGGATGGAGGGAGAGGTGTGGAGAGGGCCCAGGGCTCAGGGCTGAGCCCTTCGGAAAGCTCTGAGTATCCAGAGGCAGACACTAAGGCAGAGCTTGTTCCCCCCACCAAATCTAGCCATATAATGGCTAATTGGGTCCCTCTCTGAGCCTCAGTTTCTGTGTCTGTAAAATGGGAGTCACAATAGCACTTCCATCATAGGCTTAGTGTAAACATTCAGTGAACACCACGGTACCCAAAGCCTTTTACACAATGCAGTACACATAGTGTGTTCCATAAATGCTAACAGTGAAATTAATAATCAAGGGGGCCGGGTGTGGTGGTGCACACCTGTAATCCCAGCATTGGGAGGTTGAGGCGGGAGGACTGCCGTGAGTTTGAAGCCCAGCTTGGGCTACAAAGTGAGTTCAAGGCCTGGCTGAACTACATAGCAAGATCCTGCCTCGAAAGAGAAAGAAAGAAAGAAAGAAAGAAAGAAAGAAAGAAAGAAAGAAAGAAAGAAAGAAAGAAAGAAAGAAAAAGAAAAGAAAAGAAAAGAAGTGCTGGGGATATAGCTCAGTGGCACAAGTGCCTGCCTGGCAAGCGTAAGGTCATGAGTTCGATCTCTGGTACCGCACAAAAACAAAAACAAAAAAAAAAAGAAATTTAATAATCAAAGCCCTGTCAGGGAACAGGAGGAACAGTGACCCTAGTGGTAGGAAAGACTGACCATCTGGTCTCATTGCAGGTGGAATGTAAGAAAGCTCAGCCAAAGGAGGTGATGTCCCCGACAGGTTCAGCCCGGGGGAGGTCTCGAGTCATGCCCTACGGAATGGACGCCTTCATGCTGGGCATCGGCATGCTGGGTATGTGCTAGGCCTGCACCTGCGGCTTTTTCCTGCCCTGAACTGCTCCTGGGACCACAGGGGCCGCGTGGGTGTGGCATCACCTCTGTGGTCTGCTCTCCTGTCTGAGTCATGGGGCTGGATTAGAGGCCAGGCCTCTGTCGGGTCTGGCCCTACTGCCCAATGTGGGGAGTTTTGGTTGTTGAGTGCTGCCCCCTCGTGGTGGCCAGAAGAATGGTTGAGTTGCTCCGTGTTAATTGGTCCTCTGTCCATCCATCCATCCATCCATCCATCTATCCATCTATCCATCTATCCATCCATCCATCCAGTAAATAGGTATTGAGCAATTATATGCATCAGGTACTACACCAGGAATTTCAACAATGATTTTCCTGAGATTTATGGTCTTTCAGGGAAGACAAATAAGAATAGATCTAGGATGGAGTATAAGGTACCAAGGGAGCATGGTCATGGGGAACTTGAGCCACATATTACAAAGCCAGAAAATAAGTAACATTTCTGCTGAGTGTAAGCTGAATAAGAGCCATTTATGGGAGAGTAGGAGAGAGAGGAATTAAAAAGTATTCCAGAAAGAGTGAACAGCATTTGCAAAGGCCAAGAGACTTTCGAGAAGACAAAAAAGTAGGCTGCCTCTTCTTACTCATTAATTACTCAACTAATTTTTATGGAGCAGCTTTGGAGGGGCAGGGCCAGCCCCCTGGGGCTCGCCTTCAGGTGTGGGGAGGAGGGAGTGGGCACTGTCACCACGGAGCACCTGGAGACTTGGGGCTGGGAGGCTTTTTGCAAGAGGTGAAGGTTCATCAGGCTTTGAAAGCTGAGTTGAAGTCAGCTGCACTTTGGGCCCAGGGGACTTAGGTTAGGGACTTAGGTTAGGGACTCTGGGACTTCAGAGGAGTGGGCATGGCTTGGGCTAGAGAATAGGGGTTGGACCTTTTGCCTTGCCTGGGCCACACTGAGTAAGGAGGAATTGTCTTGGGACACATATATAATATAGTTAATATATTTAAGTAACAAAACTTCCTTTTTATATTTTATGTAACTGTAAAGAAAAAAAAATAACAAGCCCAAGTTCAAATAATTAAATAAGAAAGCTTACCTGTTTGCTTAAAACAGTAAATGTGTAGGTAGGTGGAAATACTGTCACTGGTGGGGGCTGGGGATTTAGCTCAGCGGCAAAAGCGCCTGCCTGGCTAAGCGCAAGGTCGTGAGTTCAGTTCCCGGTACCGGAGAAAAACAAACAAACAAAAAAATACTGTCACTGGTAATCACTGCATTTTACTTTCCGAATCATACAAGCACATGGAACGTCTGGTACACACGGGTTTTGATCCGACTGGCTGTGTGTGACGCGCGCAGGAGGTGGAGGGAGCGCGGCACTGCGCCCTCGTGTGTTCACCCTGGGTGCTGTTGTCGCCTCTGCAGTCCGCCCTTGAGCATTGCAAAGTCTAGTCATGACAGCTACCACTAAAAACCACATAATAATTTCATTTTTTATGTTTTATATTTATTTACTTTGTATTAGTGTGTGTTTGCAGCACACTTTACTTTGTAATGTGTGTGTTTACATTCATTGCATGTTGCGTACTTAACATTTCTTAATTTTTTTTTTTGTACTGGGAATCGAACTCAAGACCTTGCACTTGCCAGGCAGGCACTTGTGCCACTGAGCTGTATCCCTGCCCTCTTAATCCTTTTTATTTCTCTTTTCCTCCCTTCCTTCCGCCTCCCTCCGTCTCTAGATCCCTTTCCCATTTGCAAAAGCTCTATCTCTATTTCCGATTGTCTATCTTTTATTTGTTTGTTTAAGTATTTATACTCTGGGTCTCTTGTATAGGAGAACCCATGCAATATTTAAGCTTGTGTGTCTAATTTATTTAACTTAACATTATGGGCTCAACGTGTATCTTTTCCTACAAAGGACTCAGATGTATTCTTACAGAGATACAGAATAGTAGTACTCTCTTGTGGGTAAATACCACATTTTCTTTATTTATTCATCTGCTTATGGACATACAGATTTCACTATTATGAGTCGTGCTGTTGTAAACATGAGTACCCATGGACCGTTGCAACATGATGTCTTCAAGTCTTTCAAAAAGACACCTAGGCGGGTATCTTGGGGAGCTGGGGCAAGTGGGATTTTTAGGTTTAGTTTTTTGAGGAATCACCATACTGATTTGCGTAGTAGTTGGACCAGGTTACATTCCCACCAACAATGAAGAAGTTTCCTTTTTCCCTGCACCCTCACCAGCATTTGTTATTGTAAAAATCACATATGATTTTAAAAGTTAATGATCTCATCCAGGGCCACAGGCCGCTTGCGGGCCACAGGTTGGACACACCAAGGCTAGCCCGAACTGCATAGTGAGACCTTGTCTTAAAACAAAAGCATGAGGAACACATATATATCCTTTTATCAGATTCACCTGTTAACATTTGATTTTCATTCTATAAAAGTGTGTATATACATCTATATATGTACATACATATACACGTGTGTGATTTTTCCCTGAATAATTTGAGAATAAACTATATTTATTATTATTATTATTATTTGGTTTCTTTTGAGACAGGGCTTCCTTAAGTAGTTAAGGATGGCCTTGCACTCACTGTGTAGCCCAACCTGACCTCAAACTCATGGTGATCCTCCTGCCTCAGCTGCATGAGTGCTGGGATCACAGGCATGTGACACCATGCTTGGTGAGAATAAATTATATATTATGACCCTTTGTCCCTAAGATTATGGATATTATTTTCATGTATATTGTCAATTTTATAAATTTATATTGATACAATATTTGCATCTAATATATTTTCTAATTTTATCAATTGATCTAGTAATGCTTTTTTTTTTCTGCTGCTGCTGCTGGGGATTGACCCCAGAGCCTCATACATTCTTGGCATGAGATGGAGCTAAGCTACATCCTTAGCTCTTTTTTGTTTTATTTTGGGACAGGGTCTCACTAAATTGCCCAGGCTGGCCTCAAAATTATAATCCTTGCCAGGCATGGAGACTGTCTCAAGAAACAAAACAAAACAAATCACAATCCTCTTGCCTTAGCCTCTTATGTAGCTGGGATTACAAGCATATGCCACTGTGCTTAGTTCCAAAAGCATTTTTGTGGTGCTTTTTTTGCTGTTGTTTTGTTTTTTTTGTTTTTGTTTTTGTTTTTTTTTTACTAATAGGCAAGCTATATAATTTTACACAGAAAATTTAAAATCAAAATCATAAATAATATTGTAGCATGACAATCATGATGACATTTTTTGTGACATAAATTTCCATTTTGACATAGTATAGCTCTTTTAATCAATCATTTCTATCTAATATATAAGAAGCTTTTATCTGACTCATTGACCTTTAATGGGATGTCACTGAAAAAATTTGTGACATTGTCTGGACCGCCTAATGTCCAGGCATGTCTAAGTACAGCACCACATATATAGCATATACATCACATAAGTTTTTGTTATTATTACTGGCTGGTGACCTCATGTTGGCTTGACATGAACTTCCTATCATAATTGGAGCACAAAAGAAAGGCTAATGTCTGAGTCTGAAAGAAAAGGTCTATCACCAGTTTTACATTTTACATTTAAGAGTCTCTCACTGTTCAAAAATAATGTGTTAAATGTTATGATAGGGTTTTCATTTTAGAAGAAGGTTCTAAAAAATCCCAGTTTTGCATTTTAGAAGAAGGTACACCTGGAAGGCAAGAATACATTTAATACAGCATGAGATTAACAGTGAATTGTCAGACCCATGTGGAAAACCTTTGTTTCTTAATTTAGTTCTGTACCAAGAACATCTTTTGTGAGAAAACCTTATTGGATTATTTCTAGAAAACTTAACATTTTGCTGATGACCAATTTATTGGGGGTATCTCCCATAAGGCCATGGAGATTATTGGGGTTTCTCATTAATGAACAAGGACTGGATAATTATCCAGGCAGCTGCTTCCTTCTTCATCAATTGGAGTCCTGTCCAGTAGTCTCTTCACACCCCAAGGAATTTTTGTTTAATGCTCTTAATAATTTTTGATGACTTATGAAAACCCTATCATAACATTTAACACATTATTTTTGAACAATAAGAGACTCTTAAATCACAATACATAAACAGCAATATACATTACATTTACACAACCAGTGACACAGCCCCAGCCCACCATGGGCCCAGCTTCCCTCCTGTCCTTTCAGGAGAGGAGCTGGGAGGGGTGGAGGAGTTCCGAGCAGAGCTGAACTGTAGATGCAGGCTCCCTTGGGGCATATGCCCCAAGCCTGCTTGGGGTCACCTGCTTGCCAGGGAGCCAGGAGGGGGCTGCAGCTCATGGAGCTGCTTGTGGCTGAACCCAAGCGCTGATGCTAGGTTGGGCTCCAGTCATGGCTACTGGTGGCCCAGTGTTCCTGTTTTGGTCTTTCTGAGCTACCTTAGTGTATGCACCACAGTGAGAAGTGGAGATGGAGAATTAGCCCTGATCAGCTTTGCAGCAGTAAAGCCTGATCTTGTTAAATAAATAAAGTTTTAGCATCATTTTGACCAGTTGGCAAGCCAGGTGGAAGCATATCAGACAAATGCTTCAAAATCCAAAAATGCAAAAAAGAAAGGAAAGAACAGAAGAAAAAAGAAAAAAATTTAAAAATTGTTGAGCTCAAATAAAAACAGCAGATATATTGACAAATAGATACACAGATGTCAGCTTACAATATTAGAGTATGCTCAAATATATTTTTTGGCCAAACTGAATTAGAGTAACTTTTATAATTTTAGAAGTTTGTAATTATAAATAGACTAGTCAGAATTTTTTGTAGGTCAATTATGGTATCTCTTACAAGAAATGTAGGTCAATTTTGGTCAATTGTAGGTCAATTATGAGATCTCTTACAAGAAAATTTAGAAGGAACAAAATCTTTTATGTATAATTAACATATAATTTTCTATTTTATTTTGTCTTAAGAATACTGGCAATTTTCGTGTCCCTTTCTTTCACATAGCCTCCAGCTCAGTTGTCTCCATATACTCCATCCCCTACTCAGACCTTTTTTTCCCAATTTTTGGTTACCATCTCCTGGGCCTTCTGGGTCAATTTCTTTTTTTTTTTTTTTTGGTTTTTTGGTTTTTTTCTGGTACTGAGAATCGAACTCATGACCTTGTGCTTGCCAGGCAGGTGCTGTGCCGCTGAGCTAAATCCCCAGCCCTGGGTCAATTTCTTTAATTGACCCCACACTGAGCTCAGCCCCATCTTTGTCTATCCACTGTGGAGTGGTCTCTGAGGTATCACTGCCACAGGACTGAGTATCAGCTTCTTGAGAAGTGGAACCTACTCCTTCTCCAGGCCTGGGTCCATGATACAACCAGGCAGCACTCTCTGGCACCCAGATAGCCATTCAGCATTGTCTGGGAAAACACAAGCAGACCCTCCACTCCAAGTGAGTAGTGGGCTGGGTCCCTTCCATTGTCCAGTATGAAGATCTTTCCAAAGGACCCTTCCCAGCCTCTTTTCCTTTACCTGATTGTATTGTCTTTCTGCTGGTGTAGTCTCATCCCTAGTAGGATTTGTTTGTGTGTTTGTTTGTTTGTTGGTACCAGGAATCAAACTCAGGACCTTGCACTTGCCAGGCAGGCGCTTATGCCACTGAGCTATATCCCTGGCCCTCCTAGTAGGATTTTAAAAGATAATAGTATACTGTGTCAAGTGAAGTCTATTATGAGGTGTGGATTTCGTAGGGAAGGACTCCCCCTTTTGTTTTTTTGCATTAGAATTTTGAGTGTACATTGAGCATCTTTAACAATTCCTTGACCTTGAGAGTTATAAGGAATTCCCATGTAAGGGAAATGTGAAAAGTTTTACAAAGTGTTTGGAAGGCAGCACTCACCCAAGCTGGGCCATTGTCAATCTGAAATGCCCATGGGCAGTTAAGGGTACTAAAAGCATCCATGCAATGAGCGATGGCACGTTTAGCCGCTTCACCAGCACAGATAGAAGCAAAAATAAACCCTGAGGAAGTATCTCTTGAAATGTGGAGCCAACATAAAGAGCCAAACTCAGGAACATGAGTAACATCATTTGCCAGAGATAACTGGGGTGTAACTCTCAGGGACTGACCCCCATAGTGAGTGAGGGGAGGTGTATTACGCATGAGGAACATTGTTTAACAATTTGTCAAGCTTGTCCCCAGGTTAAAAGGAACTGTTTGGGCAAGGCAGAAGCCTGTTAAATGACATCTGAGGGAGTAACAGTGACAGTAGCCATCGATCTGTCTATTACAGGATTTCCCTCAGTGAGAGGCCCCGGCAGTTGGGAATGAGAATGTGAATGACCAGTAAAACAGGGAACATGACATGACTGAATGACAAATTGGAGAATGTGAAATAAATGAAAAAGATCTTTTTGGCCAGGTGTGGTGGCACATGTCTGTAATCCCAGCACTTGGGAGGCTGAGGCAGGAGGATCGTTATGAGTTTGAGACCAGCCTGGACTACAAAGTGAGCTCAAGGCCAGCCTGAACTGCATAGTGAGACCCTATCTCAAAAATAAAAAAAAATAAAAAAAAAAATCTTTTTGGCCAGTATGCATAGTGGCAATTTTAATGTGGTACCTCACACTGTAAACGTAAGTGCTATCTGAAAAGAGGTTAATGGAGGTGGATGAATGATCTTGTAAGGCCCATAGAACAGCCTGCAATTCAGTCTTTTGTGCAGAAGGAAAACCCATGTCCTGTACCAAAGGCATTTTTGATACCAAGAACAAAATCCAGGCTAGAGTCAAGTATTGCATTTAGTTGTCTTATCTCTTTAGTCTCCTTTAATCTGGCACACTGAGAAAGTTGGTTTGTTTTTTTAAATGATTAGTAGACTCATTGAAGAAGGATTTTTTTGGTTTTTAGTTTGTCTTTTTAAAACAGCATCTCACTTTGTAGTTTAGGCTGGCCCTGAACTCACTGTATAGCCAGGCGTGCACCACCACACCAGCAAAAATTTCTTTCTTTTTTTTTCTTCTGGTACAAGGAATCGAACTCATGACCTTGCGCTTGCCAGGCAGGCACTGTGCTGCTGAGCTAAATCCCCAGCCCACCAGCAAAAATTTCTAATAAATACTAAAGGGTAGTTAAGAGCCTTAGAGCCAGCCAGACCTGAATTTGAATCTCAGTTACACTATAGTTTTTGTTTGGGAAAGACAAAAAATTACCACTTGAAGAAGTCATAAATTCAGACCATGATCATCAGTGCTGTGAAAGGGGAAAGCCAGGCTGACACAGCACAGAGTGTAACTGCTGGGAAGGAGGGCTGCTGTGGGAAACCTGTGTGGGAGTTGCTCAGTAAGGCCTGACTGTGGTCATCTGGGGGAACGGTGTCCAGGCAGAGGCAGCAGCATGTACAAGGGCCCTGAGGTAGGAATGAATTGGGCAAGAAACAGCAAGGTGGCGGGTAGGGGATGAGGACAGAAGGAAATAGGAGCCAGGGCACAAAAGGCTCTGGTTAAAGGTTTGAATTAACACTCAGCCGATAAGTGTCGCCTCTCTGAGCCTCAGTTTTCTTGCCTGTAAAGTGAGGCTCCTAATACTACCTATCTGTTAGGTACTATTTGCTTTTGAGGTTTAATGAGATGATAAGGTGTGCCCTGTGCTTACTGCACAGTGGATGAAAGAGATGCAGCAGGAATTGGGGAAGGATTTCTCTGTATGCCAGGTACAGGAGGTACCTGGACCTGGCATAGGGAGAAATGAGTGAGTGGCTCAGATCCTTCCGAACCCCTCTGGGTCTGAGCTGTAGATGAGGCGTCTGACGCTGCCTGTTTGCCCCCGCCAGGTTATCCGGGTTTCCAAGCTACGACGTACGCCAGCCGGAGTTACACAGGCCTTGCCCCTGGCTACACCTACCAGTTCCCCGGTGAGTCCCCGCGGTGCCCCTGTGCGGCCAGCATGCCCCCGGCTCCCAGGCAGGCTGACTCCTCAGGGCGGTGTCGGGTGCATGGCTGGGGCCTGCCTGCTGCCGGCTTGGAAGGAAGGGCGTGTCTGAGGAAGCAGGGCCTCCGCGCCTCGCCCCCGTCCCTAGAAGCCGGGGCAGGGGCTCACGGTGTGGCCCTGCATGGTGCCATTCTCTCCGGGCCGTTCTCTGCCTGCCTCCTGCCTTTCCATTCTTCCCGCCCGACTCCAGAGTTGCCACTTCCACCAGAGAGGCACCGGGCTTGCAGCCAGGGGACCTCCCCAAACGCCAGGGTGGGCCGTGCCTTCTCAGACGCATGTGCCACGACGGGGTGCCACCGTGAACCCTTTGGAGGCTGCACAAGCCCTTTTGAGATCCTCAAAACTGAAAAATAACCAAAATGCATTCTAATCACCACCCTTATTTCTAATTCAACATAAAAATAAGATTAGACTTTAAATAAGTGTCTGGAACACCAGCAAAGTCCTAGATCGTCCTGTGATGACGATTTGATGTTTTCTTTGAAATACCACTCTTTTACAAGGCACTGATTTGTGTATGTATGTGTTTGTATAGCCCTGGGGTGGAACGCAGGACCTCGTGCTTGCTAAGCAAGTGCTCTGTCGCTGAGCTCCACCCCGGCCCATTTTCAGTCTTATTAACTTGAAGGGTCTCTAAGGCTCTCATTGTCTGCCCCTTGGGCTGTTTAACTTGGTATCCTTTGCATATATTATGTTGCTTAATCCCCCTCCCAATAATCTCATGTGAGAGATGAGTATTCCTATTTTATAGATGAGGAACTAGGCTTGGAGAGGAAAAATGACTTTCTATAATTGCTCAACTAGAAAGTGGTGATGCTGGGGCTGGGGATTTAGCTCAGCAGCACAGCACCTGCCTGGCAAGCGCAAGGTCGTGAGTTCGATTCCCGGTACGGGAAAAAATACAAGAAAAGAAAAAAGAAAAAGAGTGGTGGTGCTGGAAAGCGAACCTAAGCCCAAGGCTGACCCCTTCTAAGGCCATTGATTTTCATCATAAGCTGCCTCCTCAGCTCTTCCTTCCCTACCCCAATGAGAGGGAGAGGGAGAGAGAGAGAGAGAGAAGAAGAGGAAAGAGAGAGAACAAATATTTTTTTGTTTTTGTTTTTGTTTTTTTTTTGTTTTTCTCCGATACCGGGAACCGAACTCATGACCTTGCGCTTGCCAGGCAGGCACTTTGCCGCTGAGCTAAATCCCCAGCCCCAAGAACAAATATTCTGGAGGTGTTTTATTCTATGGTGCTAGGAATTAAATCCAGGCCCTCTTGCTGCTCTACCACTGAGCTACACTCCCAGACCTTTTATTTTCAGATAGGGTCACTAAGTTGCCAAGGCTGGCCTTAAACTTGTAATCTTCCTGCCTCAGCCTCCTGAGTAGCAGGGTCACAAACGTGCTGCGCCATGTCTGGCTTTATCCTATGCCTTTGAAGAAACCCCCAGAACTGTAGCTCTAGCGTCTCTCCATGCCCATGGTATAGGTGGCAACTCTGCCTGCTCTTTCTCTGTATTTCTCCTCTCTGTATCTCCATCCCCCTCTGCCTACTGAGGACTGTCTCTCCACATCCTCCGCTCTTGGGTCTTGTGCATGGCCTGTCCCCTCACCTAGTGTCCCCGTGGGTACATTTGTCCTCCCTGGGCCATGCCTGAGGGCCTTCCCTACTTCTTCCTAAGCTGTTTTACGTTTCATTTTAGAATTCCGTGTAGAGCGGACCCCTCTCCCGAGCGCCCCAGTCCTCCCCGAGCTTACAGGTCAGTCGCTCGGATTTCGTACATCTCATAGGCCACATGGGGAGAAAGACAAGGGCCCAGGGACCTTCCTGGGGAGAGCTAACAGGACCCTTTTCTCCTGCACAGACTGTGCCTGGGCTTTGGCCGGTCTTTGTAGCAACATGGCCCTCGAGCATGGGGTTTAGGGCCAAGCCAAACAGATGGAGGCAAAGTCACTCATTCATCCATTTGGCAAATATTTATGTAGCACCTCCCATGTGCCAGGCACCGCGGAGGCTCTGGGGTCCAGTGGTGAACAGGCCTGGATCTCCAGCTCCAGCTCACGCCACACAGTGGGCCAGTGGCGGGGGGGGGGGGATTGAACCCAGAAGTGGGCATGTCTGCACTGGGTGCCAGCCCACCCTTGCCAGCAGGGAGACAGACCAAATACTCTCAGATCTCATTTTTCCAGAGAAGGCAAAAAGCCCACTTTCGGCTTCGTATGAATTCTTCAATTATGTTGAAATAATGGCAACAAAATCCAGGTGATCAGAACACTGCAGGCCAAGTGAAACACGTCCAACGGCCAAATCTGGCCCTAAGGCTGCCTGTCTGTGACTTCTGGGAAAGTGAGATGAAGGTGCTTGGCCGCTGTGGGCCATTTCTCCAGCTGGAGCCTTTGCTTGAGCCAACCAGCTCAGCTGCAGAGTTGGGGCGAGACCAAGTCGGGGGCTGTGTGTCCACGAGGGATTTCTCTGTCCAGCCTGCTTCCCCCCACCCCAGACTCTCCCCCCAAACTCGGCCATGTGTGGAGGATGTGAGCATGGGTGCTGCTTTAGACAAGATCTTCCTTCTAAGGGGTGCTCAGGGTTCCCCCAAATTGGAGGAGGGGGAAGAGAAACACGGGATGGGGGAGGAAGGAGAGGGAGGAGAGCCCTGTTGGCGGGTGGTCTTCCAAGAACATGGCTCTTTCCACTGCGTATTGAGGACCTACTGTGTGCAGCACGTACTGCCACATTCTGGGGCAGCAGGGACAGAACAGAACCAGACTAGATAGGAAGCGGATACTCCTCATACACAGAAGCCATTCTTCCCAGCTGTGATAAGCGCTCGCTGAGGTTGGCTATTCTGAGTTTGCTTTATGGAAATAGGCCAACCCAGTCCTCAGCACCCAGCTCCTGCCCCTGCAGAACTGAGCCAACAGATTTCCTCTCCATAGATATCTTGGCAGGGGAGGAAATAAGTTCTGGGATCAGCAATTCCTGAGGTTCTAAGGTGTGAATTTTCTCTCACCTCGGAGGAAAGACTCAGGTGTTTCTTTTGTGCGTTCGGTACATATTTATTGTGCCAGCGCTGGGTCAGGCACTTAGGGACACAATAGTGAATGCGTCAAAGCCCCTACCTTCCAGGAGCTGATATTCTAGAGGAGGGAGATAGGAGCGAACAAGTAAATGAAACGTTTTCAGAGGGTGACAAGTTCCACGAGGAAGATAAAGCACGAAGCTGTGCTGAGGTGTTAGGACTGCGGGCAAGGGGTACGGGAGTGGGGGGGTCAGTGAAGGCTGTGCAGAGGAGGTGATGCAGGCGAGAAGGAACCAGCTGTAGGAAGCCCCTGGGAAGGACTCCAGTGCCTAGTCCTGGATCTGGGTCCAGCTCAGGATCAGGGTCACCCACACAGCCCTGAGGGGCACATCTTCGAATGGGGGATCCTGGTGTCCTGGAGGCTTGCCCCATGCAAGCCCTGCACACCTCGCTGAACTGAAGGGTTAGAGCCCCTTGGGGCTGCAGCAGTAGAGCAAGAGGGGTGCTCATCTAAGCAGTAGGGGTGCTTGCCTGAGCCCTGTGTTCCTTCGGCAGACGCTTATTAAACACCTGCTGCATACAGAGCAAGGTGCTGGGGAGTGGGGGTAGATAACCAACAAGGGAAGAACAAGACCCCTGCGTCTATGGCTGGGCACGGTGTCACACGCCTGCAATCCTAGCACTCGGGAGGCTGAGGCAGAAGGACCTCTGAGAGTTCAAGGTCAACCTGGGCTACCTAGTGAAGCTCTGTCTCAAAAAGACAAAAAACAAAAACAAACCGCTGTGTCTAAGGGAATCGGGAGGGAAGGAGTGGTCATTTCTGGGTGAGTGATCATGGAGGCCCCTAAGTTACTCTCAGGAGAACAGGGGAGTGAGGGACATAGGACACACAGCGGAAGGAGCACAGGCAAACTGGGCTCGACTGGAGTCTTGCCCTCCGCCTGACCCCACAGGGAGCTCTGAGCCTGCACTGCAGAGTTGGCCCAACCTTGAGGCAACAGGCCTGGCTTTCTGTACCCTGTGCTAGTCAGCCACTGGCCGGGAAGAAGGCCATCACCTCCCCGCAACCTCGGGGCTAGTGGCCCCTTTTCTGGCCAGGGCACTGAGGAGAAAGGGTCGCTGGGGGCAGTGACACCCACAGTAGCACAGGGCCACCTTCCGTGAGTGTGGAGTTATTCAAGTGTGTCCTTCGAGTCACGGGGAGAAACAGGCTGAGCCGCTCACTGGGAAACTGTCCCCTCCCCCGCTTTCTCCTCTGTCGGTCAGGTCAGGGCGCAGGAAGTGGCCCGAGCTAGCTCTTTCTGCCTTGACTCTGGGGCTGCACAGACTCCTCAGAGACGGGGTTGGGTTACAGAGGCTCTCTCCAGAAGCCAGAGGCCGCCTCTGACACCTCTGCCCCGTCTCTGGCCGTACTGAAATGCCCAAACCTTCCCTTTCAGCCATTCCTCTCACTGCTTATGGACCCATGGCGGCAGCAGCGGCGGCAGCAGCTGTAGTTCGAGGAACAGGTAAGGCCTTCTGGGAAGGGGATGTGGGGGGCAAAGAGACCCAGAGGGGAGAAGAGGTGGCTGCTTCTACCCCTTGGTAGAAAGATTCATTCAATCAGTCATTCAAGTATTAACTGAGCACCCACTCCTTGCTGACACTGTACCATCCCTGGCGAGCCAGCCAGGACTGACCCTGACAGGTCTCAGAGCATACAGGCTGCGGGAGCCTCAGGATTTAAAAGGCATCCATACTGAAGGATGAGGCTGCTGCTGCTCTGAGGGGGATCAGGTACCCCAGGAGCTCCCAGCTGGGGCCTCTAGGGAGTCCAGGAAAGGCTTCCAGGAAGAAGGGTAAAGCAGGAAGAGGAAAAGTGTTTCTAGCTGAAGACACATGTGCAAAGGCTGGGTCACTCAACGTAGTAGGGAGCAGGAGTAGCCAGTGGGGGCTAGAAAACTGTCAAGCCACAGAGGGACGTAGTTTGTGTTCAGAAAATGCACTGGACTGCAAGGTGGGGAAAGGATTGAAGGGGCTCAGGAGAGGAGACTGGGAAAAAAAAGAAATAGAAGAAGGGTAAGGAAGGGAGGGAAAGAGGAAGGAAGGAAAGAAAGGAGAGGGAAAGAAAGAAAACAGAAAAGGGGGCGACTGCTGAGTGGTGAGACAGGTGGTGGTGGTGGTGGCTCTGGGCGGCAGGAGGATGGACTTGGGGACCTCCAGGGGGTAGACCACAGGATGTGCTGGGGCGTGAGGGTCGAGGTCAGGTGGGCGGAAGAGGTTGGAGAGGTGCTGTGGGCATCCATGGGCACCAGGGCTATCACTGTCTTCTTTCTGGGTTGCCAGGCTCTCACCCCTGGACGATGGCTCCCCCTCCAGGTTCGACTCCCAGCCGCACAGGGGGCTTCCTGGGGACCACCAGCCCTGGCCCGATGGCTGAGCTCTATGGGGCAGCCAACCAGGACTCAGGGGTCAGCAGTTACATCAGCGCCGCCAGCCCCGCCCCCAGCACCGGCTTTGGCCACAGTCTTGGGGTGAGTGGCCAGGCCTGGCGGCCTCCACCTCACTCCTCCCACCCTGGAGGGGCCCCAAAGTTGGAGGAGGGAGAAGTGTTTTCTGTCTTCTTGGCAAAAGGTTGGGGCGTGGGGACAGGGGATGAGGGATGAGGGAAGAAGTGTCACTGAGGGTTTACAGGAGGGTTGGCATTCAGGTGGCGGGCACTTAATCATCACCTTCTATACGCTGGCATCAGTGGGGCGCTGGGATGTTGTATAGATGGGACACACAGACCATGTGTACTTGCGTGGAGTTAGAGTCCCACACAAAGGGTAACCTAGTTTTAACCAGGCCCTGCCTTGGATAATCTTTTAATCGGTCTGCAGTAGCAATGACACGGGCAGGGTAGACAGGGTCTGTCTGCAGGGTAGACAGGTCTGTGCTTCCCCTCACGTCTCCTGCAGGGGGAAGAGGAAGTCTGGAGCTTTCTGTACTTTTCCCTAGGATTCTAGGAGTCTAAATCTTTTCTTTCCAGGGTCCCTTGATTGCCACAGCCTTCACCAATGGGTACCACTGAAGCAGGGGACAGGTGGCAGAAGGTGAGAAGAAGGGATGGGGGTGGCAGTGGCACTGGGGAAGTTGACTGGGGGAGGTGGACCTTTTTACCAGCACTGGTCAATAAACATACCAAAACCTGCTCAACAACCTGCTCCTTTTTTTTTTGTTTGTTTATTTTTTGAGACAGGGTCTCACTAGGTATCCTACACTGGCCTTGAACTTGCTATGTAGCCCAGGCTGGGCTCAAACTTGTGATCCTCCTACCTCAGCCTCCTGAGTGCTACAATAATAGGCATGTGCCACCACGCCAGGCTAACCTGCTACATTTTAAAATATTAATGAAAACAGCAGTCAGGGATCACATCCTACCTGTCAGCCTGACAAAGGTTTTTTACAATTGATAACACCCAGCACTGGTGAAGGTATAAAGGAAACTAATGAACCCACACTTCCCGAAGGGCAATCTGGGAACATTTATCCTGATTTCAAACATTCATGTTCTGGGGCTGGAGATTTAGCTCAGCGGCACAGCGCCTGCCTGGCAAGCGCAAGGTTGTGAGTTCGATTCTCCATACCGGAAAAAAACAAACAAACAAAAAAATTCATGTTCTTTGACTCTGTAAATTTCACTTCTAGGCATTTATTCTAAAAGTACCATTTATTCTAAAAGTACCAAATAGCTGAAATGCCCATCAAAAAGAGTGGTTACATAAACTGGAGTAAATGCATATGGTAGAATATTACACTGCTCTTAAAACCAGACACTCTTGACACACTGGACCTCGTGTGCGGTTATCAGAGCACCTATGCGGATGACAAGCACCGCCTGAGCGAGGGTGTTTTGCTCATGTCCTCGTTCACTCAAATAGTTATCAAGCCTTCTTCTGGGACAGAGATTCATGAACAAATGGGACAAGGCCCTTTCTCACTCTCCAGACAAAGTAAGCATGCCAGTGAGAACATTCCAAATAGTGTACAGGGGGCTATTTTCAAGGAGAGGGTCAGAGAATGTGTCCCTGAGAAGGTGACATTTGAAAAAAATCCAACCATCGGGTGTGGTGGCGCACGCCTGTAATCCCAGCACTCAGGAGGCTGAGGCAGGAGGATCGTTGTGAGTTCAAGACCAGCCTGGGCTACAAAGTGAGCTCAAGGCCAGCCTGAACTGCATAGCAAGACCCTGTCTCAAAAAGACCAAAAAAAGAAAAAAGAAAAAATCCAGCCATTCAAAATCTAGGACATAGAAGGCCATCGGAGCACAGACCTGTAATCCCACCTCCTCAGGAGACTGAGGCAGGAGGATTGAAAGTTTGAGGCCAGTGTGGACAATTTACCAAGACCCTGTCTCAATAAGTGGATGCATGGATGGATGGGTGGATGGATGGATGGATGGATGGATGGACAATGTGGGAAAAGCGCCTTCCAGACAGGGCACAGAATGTGCAAAGGCTAAACAAAGCTCTTACAGGAGGGACTGGGGGATGTGTGTGTGTTCTAGGGCTGAGGTCAGAAGCCCCCATAACCTGCCACTGTCTTCCCAGCGCCCCAGCCTGCAGCTGACTGAGGACCACGAGTGAGCCGGCGAGGGGGCGGGGACACCTCAGCCGCAGCCTCTGCCTCCTCTCCCGCAGCGACTCGGATGCTACTGCCTGTCCCCCTGCTCCCTGGGCCCAGCCCCTGCCCTGCTGCCCTCCTCTGGCCCCGTACTAACCGCCCCCTTTCTGCCGTTCTCCCTGCTGCCCCGGCCCCTCCCTGCCCGCTTTTATTTATTTTGGATTAGCCGTTGACCCCCACTTCCCTGGATGTCCCTTCTTGGTCTGCACCCCTCCCTCCCTGCCGCCGCCCCTATAGGACGCCCCCCCAAGAAAGCTTTTGTATTGTGCATAGCTAGAGTGAGGGCGGAGGGAGCCTGCTACAGGCCGCAGCCCCAACCCTGGTTTTTTATTCTGAGATTCCCTCCTTGACTCTTTCCTTTTTTTTTTTTTTTAAGAAACCGTTTTTAAACTATTTCTAGGTTTGTGAATGTGAAGCCCCAGGCCGCAGGGGGCAAGGGGCCAGGTGCCCCCCACCAGCTGAGAACAAAGTGTCTATGTGGGTGTGGATCCCTGGCCGCCTCCCTCCAGCCCTGGAGAGGAGGCTAGGGCTGCGGGTAGGCCAGGCCGAGCCCCTGGAACCATCCCGTCCTGTATCATATGTAAATACTGTGAGGTGAAGCCCCCACCCCTCTCTAAGACCCCTGGGGGTGGGGGCATTGCCTGGACCCCACAGGGCAAAGGTCTGCTCATCCCCTGTTTCTGTCCCCGCCCTCAGACACCGTTACTGTAAGCTTGCAGGCCTTGGCTCTGGCCACAGCAGGCCCACTCTCTCAGGCCCTCGGGGTCAAGGCCTCAGGCCTGCTCTCCCCCAAACCCAGTGAGGGGGTGAGGGGCGAGGGAGGAGAAGGGGTTGCCCAGAGCCACTGCTGGAAAGGAATTAGCTCTCCAAAGGTCTCCCCTGCCCCCTGCCTAGGTTGGACCTTCATGGTTTTCTGCTCTGAGCCCCCAACCCCCATGAGTGGGTATGGGGGGCACTTTGGTAAGGAGCAGATGCCAGGGGAAAGCAAAGGGCTTCTCAGGGAACCCCCACATTCTCTCACTGAAGTTTCCCACCAAGATGGCCCCGTGGCCAGAGCCCCTTGGTAGCCCCTTACCCCGGAGCCCCCTTCAAAGGAAAAGAGAGGCTCAGGGTCTGAATATGGAGCGTGACCTGGCTGGCGAGGGCAGGGCTGAGGCCCAGTCACTGTCACCCCCATTCTGTGTCCTCCCCCAGGTCTGAGACTGGGGGCCTAAGTTCCCTTCCGCACCCCTTCACACCACCCTTTGGAGAGTTAATTGTCTGCGCGAGGTGCTTAACCTATTCGCCCTGAGAACACAAAGCAATAATCTTTGTTACTGAGATGCACGGCTGTTTGTGTTGTTTTTTCCTTTTTTTTTTTTTTTTTTTTAAATGTTTCCTAATAAAAGAGAAGCTGCATTTTATTGGTTTTTATTTTTAATTTTCTACACATCTGAGCTGAGTCCCGAGAGATTTAGCGTCCTTCTTCCTCCCATCCCTGGACGCTCCCACCCGCTGGGCCCCACCACGGACTCAGGGCCCTGGAGTTCTGTTTTCTGATTTGTTTGGGGATTTTTTTTTTTTTTTTAACTTAAGATGTTACATGGTGTTTTGAAGCCAGCAAGTTACCACCCTCCGGTGTCTCTTCTCTCCACATCTGTAACTTCTTTTTCCAGCCTTTATTTTTCAGTTTTAAATTCCTAATAAATTATTTGAAAACGGTGCTGAGCTTGTGTCTTGCATCCCTTTGTGTATTCATATCGAGGTGTCCTGGGGCACCTCATTTTCCTGCTATAGAGGCAGCAGAATTCTATTTCTGTCCTCTTAGGGTCCCACGCCGGGTCCCAAATTAAATTGATTTCATATAGGTTAACAGGAGAAAAGCATGACCATTGATTTAAAATAGGTTTTATATGGCTTGGGTGTCTTCATAAAGAAATGAAGACCCAGGCCAGTCCAGGCGTGGTGGCGCACACCTGTAATCCCAGCACTCGGGAGGCTGAGGTAGGAAGATTTTGTGCATTCGAGACCAGTTGGGCGACAAAGTGAGCTCAAGGCCAGCCTGAACTGCATAGTGAGACCCTCTCTCAAAAAGACCAAAAAAAAAAAAAAAAAGACCCAGGACATGAAGGTTCTTGCCTGCTGTACGTGAGACCCTGGGTTTGTGTTCCTAGCACTGAAAAATAAAAGAAAAGACACCCCCCAAAAAATGAACACCCCAAAACTCAAAGAAGCAGGTAAAGACCATTACTTTTATACTGTGCTGAACTGGACAGAGTAGTAAGTTGTGAAATAGTAACTAGATTGTGTGGGGAGGCTTCATAAGAGTTATTCTAACAAGGCCTAGATAGAATTCTGTCTCAACTTCTCACCCCCACCCCCAGGGATCAAACCCAGGACTTCACACTCACCTACATCCCCGGCCCTTTTTTTTCCTTTTTTTTTTTTTTTGAGATGGTCTTGCTACGCAGTTCAGGCAGGCCTTGGGCTCACTTTGTAGCCCAGCCTGGTCTTGAACTCGAAACAATCCTCCTGCCTCAGCCTCCCAAATGCTGGGATTACAGGCATGCGCCCCCCACGCCCAGCTTCATGAATGATTTTACAAGGTATGATCAAAAATGTGGTGAATGTTTCTGGGGCTTAAACCCAAGACTTCATACAAGCACCCCTCCTATCACTGCTACACCCCCCCCCCAGCCCCAAGGTTTCAGAGCTTAATACTGTGCCATACTGATACCATGAGCTGGAGGTGGAGTTCAGTTGGTAAAGCACTTGCCCGGCATATACTCAAAGTTTGATACCCAGCACTGTAAAAATAACACCTATGAAACCCAAGCCAATAGATTTTAATTCCATTACTGGGGATTAAACCCAGTAGCTCCTCACCGAGCTACATCTCAGCCCTTTTTTATTTTTAATTTTGAAACTCGGTCTCTCTAAGTCACTAAATTACCCAAGCTGGGCTCAAACTTGAGATCCTTCTGCCTCAGCCTCTTGAGTGCTGGGATTACAAGCACGTGCCACCACACCTCGCCTATTGTTACTGTTATTGTTACAGTAAGAAGCAGGGAGACATAGGTTCAAATCCTATATCCAAAAAGCCAGGGAGCTGGGGATTTAGCTCAGCGGCAAAGTGCCTGCCTCGCAAGTGCAAGGTCGTGAGTTCGATTCCTGATACTGGAAGAAAAAACAAAACAAAACAAACAAGCAAAAACCTGGGCGTGGTGGTGCATGCCTGTAATCCCAGCACTTGGGAGGCTGAGGCAGAAGGATTGTTGTGAGTTTGAGACCAGCCTGGGCTACAAAGGGAGCTCAAGGCCAGCCTGAACTGCATAGCGAGACCCTGTCTCAAAAAGACTAAAAAAAATCCTATGTCCACCACTTCCTAGCTGTGTAACGTTGGGCAAATCACTTAACCTCTCTGAATCTGTTTTATCCAAGCAGGGAAGACAAAGGTAACATGACAAAATCAGACTCTGTCTGAAGATGTGCCATCAGATTGAAAGGATACGCTAATGCCCGGTGCCACGCAGCCCCGAGCCTATAGACGCATACAGTGAATGGCAGCCAGTAGCAGCTCCAAGTTCTTGCTGCAAGCAGGAGCCTCATCCCGGCAGGCCCAGCAGCTTTGACCTTGCTGGAGTGCGGCTATGCCCTCACCTGAGGGACTTGAGAAGCTATTGTTAGCTGCTCTTTCCACTGCAGACTGTACATTTCCCAGGCTGGGAGCGGCTGTGCTTCGCACACCTGTGCACCGATCTGAACAGAAGGTCCAGGCACGAAGATGCTGGGGCCTGGGGAGGTCTGTTCTTTTGCTGTGCTTAGTGCACCTCTTTGGGGGGTGGGGAGAGCACTGCAGCGGCAGCTGCCCCTCCCCTATCAGGTCCTCTAGCTGAACCGCAGTAGGGGACAGTTTGTCCAGACAGCTCTTGCAGAGACCTTCAGCAGTCCCCATCCTGAGGTGCTCTTGTGGTGTCTTTATTTATTTATTCTTTTGTCTTTTTGAGACAGGGTCTCTCTGTGCAGTTCAGGCTGGCCTTGAACTCACTTTGTAGCACAAGCTGGCCTGGAACTCGCAATGATCCTCCTGCCTCAGCCTCCCAAGTGTTGGGATTTCAGGTGTGCACCACCATGCCTGGTTTTGTACTGTTTTAAGTACCAGAACCACTGACACTTTGGTCCTGCTGTGTGACACTGGGGTGCTCATTTAACCTCTCTCAGCCTCCATCACCTCTCTGCCAGATGGCATCTGGAACTGGACCTACCCGCAAGGTTTGTGCTGGGTTCTTAGCACACAGCCTGGTACAGAGTTAGCGCTCAGTG
This sequence comes from Chinchilla lanigera, assembly GCF_000276665.1. NCBI lineage: Eukaryota > Metazoa > Chordata > Mammalia > Rodentia > Chinchillidae > Chinchilla > Chinchilla lanigera. The sequence goes on from NW_004955455.1 coordinate 11,300,943, forward strand.
GATGGCGTTTCATACTCGGAGCCATAGAGGACTTTGTAGCATCAGCTACTTTTTCCTTGGACGACCCTCAAGTAGCACTTAGCATCCTCCTGGCCCAAATGCAGGAGCAGGGCCTATTTTTCTGACTTCAGAGAAGATTCAGATAGCAAACAACCCACAGAAGAGGGACTCGGCACCAGCTACGTGGTGCATGCCTGTTATTCCAGCACTCTGGGAGCCTGAGGCAGGGGGATTGCAAGTTTGAGCCCAGAAACTTAATGAGTTAGCAAGACCCCATCTCAAAAATATAAAAAATAAAAAATAAATAAAGACTGGAATGTAGCTTTGTGCAAAAGCCCTCGGTTCAATCCCCAGTACTACAAAACTGAGGAAGAGGAAGGAGGAGGAGGAAGAGGAGGAGGAAGACAAGGAGGAGGAGGAGTGGGTGGGAGAGGGGGAGGAGGAAGAGAAGGAGAAGGAGGAGAAGGAGAAGGAGAGGAGAAGAAGAAGGAGAAGAAGGAGAAGGAGAGGAGAAAAAGGAGAAGGAGAGGAGAAAAAGGAGGAGAGGAGAAGGAGAGGAGGAGAAGGAGAAGGAGAAGGAGAAGGAGAAGGAGAAGGAGAAGGAGAAGGAGAAGGAGAAGGAGAAGGAG
>NW_004955455.1:11305816-11307520 GCF_000276665.1 Chinchilla lanigera
AGGAGGAGAAGGAGAGGAGAAGGAGAAGGAGAAGGAGAAAGAATTGCATTGTCATTTTGCTGTCCACGTGTTTTAGGGGCCTGGGCTACCCCAATGTCCCACCTGTCCCACGGGACAGGCTGAGACCACCCTCCTGTGATGGTGGAAAGACCCTGTATCTGCACCGATGTGGCAGCCACTTGGGCCTGGGAACATGGCTAGAGTGGCCGAGAAGCTAAACTGTTGATGCTATTTAGTTTTAATGGATATACAGTAGTGTGTGGCTAATGCCTACCATCCCGGACAGCACAGGCCCAGGACTCTCCAGTGAGTGTGAAGAGAGGGCAGGAAACAAACCTGGGTAAAGTGGAGGCAGCATCAGGTTTAAGCAAATAGAGCACTTTTTTCCTTCCTCTGAGCCACAGTGTCCCCATCTTTTCTTTCTCTCTCTTTTTTTTTTTTTTTTGGCAGTATTGGGAATCAAACCCAGGGCCTTCTCACTGAACTACATCCCTTTTTTAATTTAGACAGTGTCTTGCTAACTTGCTCAGGCTGGGTTTGAACTCGAACTCCTCTCAGCCTCTGAGTGCTGTGATCACAGGTGTGCACCACCCTGCCTAGTACTGAGAATCTTTTCTGAGGATCCTGAATTTGGGATGAAACAAGGGAGCCCTTCCCCTTGGAGTTCTTTCTTGATCCAGATGCAGCTTTGCGGGATAAGTACAAAGAGTTAGTGTGGTGGCACCAGCACTGTGGGAAGCTGAGGCAGGAGGATCTCACCTGGACAACACAGAGAGACCCAGTTTCAAAATAAACTGAGCTGAGGATGCAGCTCAGTACGAACACCCTGGGTTCAATCCCCAGTATGAAAACAAAACAAAATGAAAACCCTGCATGAAGAGAGGTCACAAGGTTAGGCTCGGACCCTTTGCTTCTGAGCTCACTTGTGACTTTGTCTAGGGCAGGTGGGGAGGGCTCAGTGGGAAGAGGTGGATACAGGCTCGGCCCCAGTGAGGCCATTTGCATCCATACCCCTTGCTGATATCTCGAGTCTCCTCAGGAAAGTGGCTAGATGCAGCCCAGCAAAAGAAATGACTAAGTAAAGCGCAGCCATGTGCTGAACAAGTAAAGCGCAGCCATGTGCTGAACACAGCACTTTATCTCCATGGTCTTCCTCCGGGAAACCTGCAACTGTAGTCTAATTATGAGAAAAACATCAGATTCCAATAAGGTCCCTCCTACAGCGCACCTGGACAGTACCACTCAGAACTAGCAAACTCAGCAAGAAGGGGCCATCTGAGAAACTGCCATAGCCCAGGGAGCGCAGGGACCCACGAGGACTACAGAGAACGGGACGCTCAACCTGCATCTGGAGTGGAGCGGGGAATCTGGAGTAGACGGTAGATTAGCAGTTGCCAGTGGCTCAGGAAGAGTGGGTGCTAACAGGGCAAGCTTTCCTGTTGGGCCCTGGATGTTCTGGAACTAGATGGTGGTGGGGATTGCACAACACCAAGAATGTACCAAACGCCATCGAGTTGTTCACTTAAAGTGGTTAATGTTAAACTGGACCTGGTGGCACACATCTGTAAATCCCAGCACTCTGGGAGGCTGAGGCAGGAGGACCACAAGTTGGAGCCTATCCTGGCCAACTTACCAAGATCCTGCCTCAAAATTTATAAATAAATAAATAAATAAATTAGACTGAGAAGTAGTTCAGTAAAGTCT
>NW_004955455.1:11308172-11313240 GCF_000276665.1 Chinchilla lanigera
TTTATTTTTTAGTTTGAGAGAGGGTCTTGCTAAGTTCTCTTTCTATGGATCAGACCCAAAGCTTTGGAACTCCTCAGCCCAGGGGTTTCTCACAAACCTGAAAGTGGGGAGGAAAGTGAAGCTGACACGCGGGGAGAAATAAAACGTGTGTGCCGCAGAATCAGTCAGACCTCAGCTTGCGCCCCTGCCTTTCCATCGCGAGCTGTGTGACCTAGGCAAGTTATTCCACCTCTCTGAACCCGCTTCTTCCTCTGCAAGGTGTGTGACTGATGAGACTGTCAGTGATGTCAAGCCAGTGACACAGACCCAGCCAATGACACAGCCAAGTGACAACGACTGGGAGCAGCAATCATTTCCCTCCCGGCCCCCTGTGCCCTGTTATCACCAGGACTGAGGGCCTCCTACCCCCAACCAGCACGAGGCTGAGTACAAATAAAAGGGTGGGAGTGTGGATTAAGATTCTGAGGTCCTGCAAACTCCAGAAATAATCCCTTTGTTTAAAAAGTGTAGAGCACAAATCCACGACATCGCTTCCAGGAACCCCCACAGGTAAATCCATCGGACAACAGAAGCGAGGCCAAGCCACAGTGGGCTGAGAGGAAAGCAAACAGTCTTATCTGGGAGGTGTGGAGGCCCTAACTATAAGAAAGGAGGCCACTCGTCCCGTCAGCTCGGCTCCTCACTCAAGATGAAACTCCTTGTGCTGGCCGTTCTGCTCACAGGTAAGCACCTCCTCCCCCTTTGCGTGAGCTAAGATGTCCCGCCCTCCTCTTGAACGGGGGCCTCAGCCGTGGCATACAGGGCAGCCAGCCGCAGCTGGATCCTCACCCTGGGGCTCCTCATGGGATGTGAGAGCTCCTGGTCACAGCTCCCTCCTCACCCCGTAAGTCCCCACCAGCTGACACCTTTGCAGGCTCCTGGTCTGGACTCAGATGACCCCTGTGAGAAAGGGCTTCCCCGTCTGCCCGCCCAAGCTAAGAAAACCCCTGCTTCTTTCTCTGCCACATGGCCTGGCACAGTGATGTCTCAGAACCTACCTCAGCGCGCAAGTGTCACAAGGGATTCATTTATTTTTTTCTGTCCTGCCAACACTGATGTCTGGGTTCTGTGAGCAGACACAGACGGGGCACCGTGCACTGCTCGGGCACACTGACCACCCACACTGGCACCCATGCCATCTCATCTCATAACAAATGTCGACTCAGTACTATGCTCTGGTTCGAGACCCGGGACACAGAGATGAACAACCCGGGTTCCCACTCCAGGAGCACAGACGCGCACACACAAGCGGAGGCTTCAGGCAGGCCCGGCTTCTGCAAAGAGTGCAGCTGGCGATGACAGGGGGACAGGAGGGAAAGCGGGACCGGGCAGCCAGGCCACTTCTGTCTGGACAGCCTCCATCTCGGCGGCCCCTGTGGAGGCTGCCCCGCGGGGAAAGCAGCCCAAGACTGCCCTGTACTGGGCCCTGGGAATAACAAGCACAGCGCGTGGTCCCCAGGGCCTGGCAGATTTCGAAAAAAGCAAATCAGGGGCAATGAGACTTGCCCAGGACACACTGGCATCTGACGAAACAGGACCTGAAAATGTTGTGTCCTCTTCCCTTCAGGGCACCGAGTCTCATAGGATAGGGCTCTGGGGAAACGGGGTGAAAATGGGGTGCTGCCCTAAATTTTCTGTGTTAAACACTGTACTTGACTTGGGCAAACATTTTTTTTCAGCGCAGCGCTAGATTTGTTCATTCATTCAACAAAAATGTGTGCAGCACGTTATATGCCAGGCATGAGCATGTGTGTGCATGTGTGTGGGTGTGTGTGCATGTGTGCGTGTGCGTGTGTGTGTGCATGCATGCCTGTGTGACTGGGGGTTAAAACTAGGGCCTTCACTCTATCTGGAGCCCCTTTTTTATTTTGAGTCAGGACCTTGCTAAATTGCCCAGGCTGGTCTTAAACTTTCAATCCTCCGGCCTCAGTCTCCTAGAGTGCTGGGATTACAGGTGTGTGCCACCATGCCCAGCTCCAGGCACTTTCTTTAATTCACTTACTGGTTTTTCTATTCATTGAATCAATCACATCTATGGTAGATACAGATATACAGTGTGCAGTATGTGCTAAGCACCACACCAGACCCTGGAGAGTAAAAGCCATGAGACTGCCCTTGAGGAACTCATGTGCTGCCAAAAGGCACAGTTTATTTTGTTTTATTTATTTATTTATTTATTTATTTATTTATTTATTTGATACTGGGAATTGAACTCACAATCTTGCGCTTGCCAGGCAGGCACTGGGCCACTGAACTATAACCCCAGCCCTCGGCATGGTTTAAATAAATAGATGGGCACACATTAGTAGAAGTTCTGTGAAACAAAGGACACAAATAATGCCCAGATAATGCAGGAGCCACTTAGCTGGGGTGACCAGGAAGGGCCTCTCCAAGGTGATGACATTCAAGCCAAGATCTCTGCAGCCTTTTGCAAGGTAAGACAGCAAGTGTGCCAGGCAGGGCAAATAACAGGTGTGCGGGCCTTGCCGCAGAAAAGAGATCCTGCTACAGGCCAATCAGCTGCAAGGAAATGGGTAGGAAGAGGTGGTGTGAGATGAGAGAGGAGAAGTGGGCAGAAGCTGGACCTCAGGGGCTGTTCAGGGAAGGAATTTGGGATTTTTATTCCAGGGGCAGTGAACATTTCTTGGAAGCTTGAGGAATAACAAGGTTTAATCCCAGTTTAAGAAAAAAATGTTTGGGGGCTGGGGATTTAGCTCAGTGGCGTAAGTGCCTGCCTGGCAAGCGCAAGGTCGTGAGTTTGATCCCTGGTACCACACACACAAAAAAAATTTGATCTGAGATTATACATTTTAAATTATTAAGATAGTTGTTTTTTTTAATCTCATGTGGGTTTTATCTCAATTCAAAGAATCAAGAGCCAGGTATGGTGGCACATTCCTGTGATCCTAGCATTCAGGAGGCTGAGGCAGGAGGATTGCCAAGAGTTCCAGGCCAGCCTCAGCTACAAAGTGAGTTCAAGGCCAGCCTGAAGTGCATAGTGAAACCCTGTCTCAAAAAGACAGAGAGCTGGCGTGGTGGCACACGCCTATAATCCCAGCACTCGGGAGGCTGAGGCAGGAGGATCGCTGTGAGTTTGAAACCAGCCTGGGCTACAAAATGAGCTCAAGGCCAGCCTGAACTGCACAGCCAGATCCTGTCTCAAACCAAAACATCAAAAAAAACAATAATAATAATAAAAGAATGGTTTCTGAAGTTTTCATTAAAAAGAAAAAAGAAAAAAAAGAAAAAAAAAAGAAAAAATCCTGGGGTGTAGAGATTAAAAAAAAAGAAGAAATCGTTATTCACTGCATTAGGTTCTGGACCCAGCGTTTTCCGAGGAGGCACCTGGCAGCGATCCGGAAAGCAGAGAGCTGGCAGTGTACCTCTGGGGGCACCAGCAGAGCCATTCCAGGGGGATTTGAACTCCGCTCTGTTTTCTTGCAGTGGGCGCTGCAGAGCACAGGATCAGCACTCGGGCTCTGTGGCAGTTCCGCGGCATGATCAAGTGCGCGATCCCAGGGAGCAGCCCCTACAAGGAGTACAACAACTACGGCTGCTTCTGCGGCCTGGGTGGCTCAGGCACCCCTGTGGACGAACTGGACAGGTCAGCAAACTACCTGGAGGGAGACGAAGTGTCCATGTTGGGCTGGGGCAGGGCACAAGCCAGGGATCTCACGAGACACAGAAAGGGGAAGTGCACATTTGCCAAGGATAATATAGTTTCACCTCGTATCATGTAAAGAAATATGTTACAGGAAGACCCTGCATGCAACAGTTATGAATGAAAATGGAAATGTCCGAGATGTAAAATAGTGGACGATACTGTCACCTAGTGGTAGACCATTGCAATACACACCGTCACCGCCAAAATCCAAGCATCACACACAAAAAAGTCCCTTGGGGGGCGAGGCTGCTCACGCCTGTAATTCCAACACTTGAGAGGCTGAGACAGGAGAGTCGCCATGAGTTCGAGGCCAGCCTGGGTTACACAGTAAGTTCAAAGCTAGCCTGAACCACATAGCCAGACTTTGCCTCAAAAAAAAGTGGCCCCGGGGGCTGGGGATTTAGCTCAGCGGCACAGTGCCTGCCTGGCAAGCGTGAGGTCGTGAGTTCGATTCCCGGTACTGGAAACTGCCCCACCACCGCAAAAAAAAAAAGAAAAAAAAAAAAAGACGTGGCCCTGCATTTTCAGAATATATAATTTTACTGTATTCCTACAATCATGTTAAAATCACTTTCAGCAGCATGAGAGGAGAGGGATTACAGTTTCTCAGGCCATAGGAACATTTCTCCTAGAGCATCTGGACGAAGTCCTTGGTGCCTGTTTCTGAGCGAGAGCAGGGAAGGGGTGACCTGCTGCCCCGCCCGCGCTTGGCTTAGCTCTTCTCCCCTCTGCAGGTGCTGCCAGACACATGACCAATGCTACACCACGGCCAAGAAGATGGACAGCTGCAAATTCCTGGTGGACAACCCCTACACCAACTCCTACTCCTATTCGTGCTCTGGCACTGAGATCACCTGCAGCAGTAGGTTTACCCCTCCCTGACCTGTGGGTTCTAGGCGGCCCTCAGGAAGCCTGGGGGACATCATAATTGCTCTTTGTTGGACAGCATGCCTTTTAATCCTCATAACAACCCATGGGGCAGCTATTAGCATTACCCCCATTTTACAGGTGAGGCAACTGAGGCTCAGAACGCTGAGCCATTTGTCCAGGTTACATAGATTGTAAGTGATGTTTGCTATTTTGGGGGGGAGCAGGTCTTTTTTTCTCTTTTGCAATATTGAGAATTGAACCCAAGGCCTTTGCATGCTGAGCTACATCCCTAGCTCTTTGTTACCATTTTTTCTTAAATTTTTTAAATTTTTTGTGGTGCTGGAGATCAAACCCAGGGCCTTGTGCAGGCAAGGCAAGAACTCTACCACTGAGCCACATCCCCAGCCCAGTTATTGTTTATTTTGACAGGATCTCCCTAAGGCACTAAGTTGGCTGAGTTTGAACTTGTGATCCTCCTGCCTTAGCCTCTCAGAA
>NW_004955455.1:11313899-11315174 GCF_000276665.1 Chinchilla lanigera
CCAGAAAGACTTTATGTGTTTTTGTTTTGTTTTGTTTTGTTTTTTTGTCTTTTTGAGACAGGGTGTTGCTATGCAGTTCAGGCTGGCCTTGAGCTCCCTTTGTAGCCCAGGTTGGTCTTGAACTCGCAATGATCCTCCTGCCTCAGCCTCCCAAGTGCTGGGATTGCAGGCATGCACCACTACGCCCGGCTTTGACTTTATGTGTTTTAAATGTTATATTTTCTTCCTCCCTCCCCCATCTGTCTCTCCCTCTCTCCCTCTCTTTCTCTCTCCCTCTCTCCCTCTCTGTATGGTGCTGGAAATTTAACCCAGGGCCTCACTCATGCTAAGCATACTCTGTATCATTGAACTATATCCTCAGCCCTCAGTGTTATCTATATTATTTATTTTGGCTATAAAAATAAACAAGCCCAAGCCAGATGTGGTGGCACACCCTGTAATACTCTCAGCACTTGGGAGGCTGAAGCAGCAGAGTCCCTGTGAGCTGGGGGCCAGCCTGAGCTACATACTGAGTTCAAAGGCAACCTGAAGTACAAAATGAGACCTGTCTCAAACAACTTAAATAAATAAATAAATAAATAAATAAGCAAGCCCAAAGTAAAGCGGTTTCATACTCCAGAGAAATATGCAAGTATATTGTGTAAAGAGAAAGTAGCCTATAATTTTACTATCCAAAGATAACCAATTGAATAATATCCCCCAAGACATTATACTCAAATCCTAGCTTTCTCCCCCTTTAAAAAAATCTGGGAAACATTTGCACATTAAGAGATATCGAATTCTTCTAAAAGTATGTGAAGCTGGGTATAGTGGCACACGCCTGTAATCCCAGCACTTGGGAGGCTGAGGCAGGAGGAGCATTGCAAGTTCGAGACCAGCCTGGGCTACAAAGTGAGCTCAGGACCAGCCTGAACTGCATAGCGAGACCCTGTCTCAAAAAGACAAAAAAAAAAAAGTCTGTGTAATATTCCACTTAGGAATGTTCTGCAAGGTTAGAAATATGCACTTTAAGGAAGAATAGAAATTGGTTTACTGCCATGCATGGTGTGTAATCTCCACACGAGGGAGGCTGAGGCAGGAGATTCACTTGGAGTTCCAGGCCGATCAGGGCTACATAGTCAACTCAAGGCCAGCCTGAACTACAAAGCGAGACCTTGTCAAGAAAAAGTAAAAAGAAACCAAACTAGAATCTCCAGATAAAATACAGGAGACACAGGGGTGGGGATTTAGCTCAGCGGCACAGCGCCTGCCTGGCAAGCACAAGGTCGTGAGTTC
>NW_004955455.1:11315604-11317212 GCF_000276665.1 Chinchilla lanigera
ACTACATGGCCGTGGCTGGGCTCAAATGTTCAATTCTCCTGCCTCAGCCTCCCAGCATGCTGGAATTACAGGCATGGATTGCCCAGCCTGGCCAATCTTTTTAATAAATTCTTGAGACACAGTCATTAAGTTGCCCAAGTTGGCCTTAAATTTGTAATCCTCTTGCTTCAGCCTCCCGAAACCTGAGAGTACAGGTGTGCACCATGCCCACCAACAAGGAATATTTTTTTAGGACACATAATGTCTCAAAGATTATACTCACTGTTCATCACAGAGAAGTGTAACTGTGTGTCTTGTTGTATTTCCAGTTGCTTAATCTCTTAACACTAGATCTGCACCAACCAGAAGGCCACCAAGCCCATTCCAGTTGGTTCTTCCTGCCCCTGGGTTGTACCAGGCTGGGTCCACCTTGGCTCAACCTTCTCTGCTTGTCTCTCTTTAGGCAAAAACAACGAGTGCGAGGCCTTCATCTGCAACTGTGACCGTGCAGCTGCCATCTGCTTCTCCAAGGCTCCATACATCAAGGAGCACAAGGATCTCGACACCAAAAAATACTGTTAGAAAGCAGTGTCTGAAAAGCTTCCCCCCACCTGCCTAACGCCCTGCAGTACCTGTGCCCTCCAGTAAAGCACCCTGTTGAAAGACCACACGTCTGGTTTTTTTAGTTGTTTGTTTTGGTTTTTTTGAGACAGAGTCTCATTAATGTAGTCCAGGCTGGCCCTGAACTCACTATGTAGCCCAGGCTGGCCTCAAACTCACACCAATCCTCCTGCCTCAGCCTCCTGAGTGTTGTGATTAGACCACATGTCTGGAGACTGCTGTTTCTCTGTCTCCTGAGAAAACTAGATCTTTTGTGAATATCATCATTCCTTCCAGCCTTGGAAGTTGAACTTAAGTAGGAAGACATTTCCAGGAAGCAGGTACCTCAGAATCTGAAATATGATTATCAACCACTGTCTACTGACTATGTATCTGTACCAGGACTGTGTCTCTCTGTCTCCTCCAATGTCTCTCTGTCTCCTCCTCCTCTGTGATACACAGTACTACAAACAAATCTTATTTCTGAAGTTGAGGTCAACAGGAGAGGTCCCTTGCCCAGGGCTCACAGAGAGCCTGGCAACTCTGACAACTGAATGCACGCGTTTTTCTTTCCTGGTACCTGGAGTTAAACTCATGACCTCAAGATTGCCAGGCAGGCACTGTGCCGCTGAACTATATCCCCGGCCTGAGCGCACACTCTGAGCTGCCCGCCTGGCTCTGCTGTAGTTTGAGCCAGGTTTCATTCTCTCTTTCTGCTTCTGTTTCTGACTGCGTTAAATCATTTTTCTACAATTCTTACCTTTGCTAAAGCCTTCCAAGACTTTCCCATACCTTACAAGACGATTTTTACATTGTAGAAAGCAAATACAATGAGCAGTAGCAGCTTCCGCTGATGCAGTACTTACTGCATACCACTCCACACCAAGAGCTCCCTATGTAGCATCTCATTAAATGCTCACATCAGCAGGAGGCTGAGGTAGGAGGATATCCATGAGTTCGAGGCCAGTCTGGACTACATAGCAAGACTGTGTCTCAGAAAAGAAAGAGATAAAGAGAAAAAAAAATTCA
>NW_004955455.1:11319767-11335839 GCF_000276665.1 Chinchilla lanigera
ATAAAAATTTTAATGAGCATCTGCGGGGCACTCATTGTAAGAGGCGGAATACTGTCCCTGGGAATTTCTATTATAGTGCGTAGGCTGGCTGAACGAACAAGTAAATGGACAGAGCGTAAACTGAAGGCAGAATTATACAGCAGCAGCCACAGTATCTCTGCAGTGCCACACGACACACGCTCATTAAATAAGTGTTCCATGAAAGTACAGTATTGTGTAACCTTACCCAGCCGAGGGGAAAAAAAAAAACCCACGTGGCTATATTTACCTTTTCCTATCACGTGACCCTACACGACCAATCCCATCGATCTCGGGTTCCCACCGTCTGCCTTGACGGATGTCGGAGTAGGACGGGTAATTGGGTATTCTACAAGCACGTGACTAGCGTTGTCTCTTTTCTATTGGTAAACGCAACTCACCCTTGGCCTATCTCCGAGGCCTCCAGGGTTCAAGCCCCGCCCCTCGCTTGTGGACTGGTCCGACCCTGCGCAGGCGCAATGGTTGGTAATGGTGACTGATGGGGGTTGAAGTGACCCAAATCCCTGCATTTGCGACTGCCCCTTCGCCCCGCAGCTTCCTAGATCCCAGACTAAGCCTTCTGAACCAGGATCCCGTGAGATAGGCAGATGGGTATTCGAGTGTTCAAAGAATGAGAACTCTTGTGGGTGCCCGATCCGCTTCCCGCCAGTTTCTTTCGACCTGGGAAAGAAAGAGGAGCGTGGGAAAAGGAGGTGCTGGGGAGCAGAGGGAGCAGAGTGGGGGGATGGCCAGGCGCAGAGGTTAGTGGGTGTCGGCGAGCCAAAGGCCTTTGGAGCGTCCCAAAATCAAGCTTGTATCTCCACCCAGTGCCTTGTGGTGGTGCACGCCTGTAACCCCGGCACTTGGGGAGGCGGGATGCGGGGTGTGGGTGGCCGCTCCAAACCCTTACAAGGAGCATCCGCCTCAGGAGCTACCGGGTTCCTCTGGGGTGTGGGCACAGTGAACGTTCTTGACCCTCAAGACGTGATTTCGTAATTCGTTCCTGCCAGCATCGAGGTGCTGGAAGAGCCTTCCCTCCTTCCCTGAAACTACACCAGCTCTCCACGGCCCTCCACCTGTTAACCACTCCTGGTGTCCTCAGCGAGGTGGACTTTCAGGCTTCTACTTTTAACTTTGGATTCACTGTTATCTGTGGGAATCTAACCATAACCTGCAGGCAAATGAGAGGTGTTGTTTAAAGGAGAACTGAGCCGGTCATGGTGGCTCACACCCCATGGGTATTGGCGAGGCCGATGCAGGCGGATGGCTGTGAGTTTGAGTCCAGCCTGGGCTTCAGACGACGAGATCGGGCGCGTTCAGGGTGGTATCGCCTTAGACTAGCCCGGGCTTCAGAGTGAGTCCACGGACAGCCGGACCTACATAGTGAGACCCCGTTTCAGATAAACCAAAAATAAACAAAACTGGAAGGAAAGGCTTGTTTTCTGCTCCTGGCTTGCAAACTATGTAATGTGGTCTTAGGTAATTCTAGATCTTAGTTTTTACAAAAACAGCGGTAGAAGCCAATATAGTGGCGCATGCCAGTCACCCCAACATTCTGGAAGGCTGAGGCAGGAGGATTGCAAGTTGAAGCCCACCCTGGGAACTTAGTGAAACCTTGTCTCAAAAGGGAGGGGGCCGAGGATGCAAAGGCCCTGAGTTCAATCCCCAGTAGCTCCCCACCCCCCAAAAAGTGCTAGAGTGCTTGCCTAGCATGTAGGAGGCTCTGGCTTAATGAATAAGTAAGTAATTAAATAAAATGAGGACTAAGTTTTTTCTAAGCCCATCACTGCATGCACTACTTCATGCAATTTTCTGGTAGAGAACAGGAGGGGTGGAATGGAATGTTTTGTGAGGTACTTCAGGGCAAAAAGTGGTATCTTTTGAATCTTTAGTTACTTAATACAGTGTCTGTCCATAACTGTTGTTGAGATTTCTTTTGTTTTTGTTTTTGTTTTTGTGTTGGGAATCGAACTCAAGACTTTGCGCTTGCCAGACAGGTGCTGTGCCACTAAGCTATATTCCTGGCCCCGTTGATGAGGTTTGTGAATGAGAATGGCTTAAGGCCAGGTGTGGTGGCGCACGCCTGTAACCCCAGCACTTGGAAAGCTGAGGCAGGAGGATTGTTGCGAGTTCAAGACCAGCATGGGCTGCAAAATGAGCTCAAGGTGAGTCTGAACTACCCAGCGAGACCCTGTCTCGAAAAGACAAAAAAAAAAAAAATTTTTTTCCAGACCTTGGATTATCCAGGTGACCTGAAATGTGCTTGCTAGGCAGGTGTGGATGAGCAGGTATTGCCTGTCCTAGTTTTACACAAAAGGCTCTCCAGAGCAGCCTGTGATTCTTCCATCCACCTTATTTCTCAGGGTACACTGACTCTTCCTGGATAACACAGTAATCAAACAAGTCTTACTTCTTTCCTCAGCAGAAACAAATTCAATTAAGAGCCTCCCCCCCCACCCCGACTTGGAAATTAACTGTTTTCTTTCTACAAGCCAGGTGCCAGGCAGGGTTCTCATTCCTTAGAGAACTGTGTCATAAAGCACCATTCTCTCTTTAAGCTGATTTTTTTTTTTTTTTTTTTTGAGACAAGGTCTTGCTATGCAGTTCAGTAAGGCCTTGAGCTCACTTTGTAGCCCAGGCTGGTCTTGAACTCGCAGTAATCCTCCTTCCTCAGCCTCCCGAGTGCTGGAATTACAGGCGTGTGCCATCACGCCTGGCTAAGTTCATTTTTAAAAAGAATATAAGGGCTGGGGATGTGGCTCAGTGGTGGAGTTCTTGCCTCGTATGCACAAGGCCCTGGGTTCGATCCTCAGCACCACAAACAAAACAAAACACAAAAAGAAACAACAACTGTGTCAAATGAGAGATATGGTGGTTGCTTTGATTCGGTCATTAGCATTGTATCCCTGTATTAAATGCCACACTGTACCCCATAAATATCTACTTTGTGTCAATTAAAAATAAATATATCTTAAAAAAAAAATGTGCAGCCCACACAACTGGTATGCTACAAAATACTTGAAGGCTTGGTTAATAAAACATTCATTCACATTTATTTTTTAAAAATGGTTCAATTAAAGACACAACCATTTGGAGTTATAAATTAAGTCACTAAGTCATTTTTTTCTGCACTTACACAGTGAATGTGCTCCCTGGGTGAGCCCTCCTGGCAGCGTTGTGCCCTACGTTTTCCCAAGACTATTTCCTCTGGAAGTTGGCAGGAAAAGGAAATGAATGCAGTTTTACCATCAAGAGCAGCTGTTTCTTTGAAAAAAGTCTTTCCCGGGTAAACCTCATTGGCCTGACAGCTCACTCCTTGGCTCTGCAATACAGGCCTAGCTTGGAGATTTCCCCGGCAGACAGGGCTGTTTGCTGCCCCCCTACAGGGTGCAGTGGAGGAGCGCCAATGAGTTTTGAGGAAGAAAGGAGGAGGCCTCCGATCTGAAGAGAAATGAAGCAAATTAATGGGAATGGGTATGGGGGCTGATTCAATACGCAAAACACCAAAGCACTTAGAACACAGAAGAATGGACACTATATATTAAATAAAAGCAGGATGTAGTAAAACTCCAACCACAGCACTCCCCAGGCCCAAAAATAAAAAGTAATAACTAAACATAAGATTCCTTTTTTTTTTCTTTCTTTCTTGGTTTTTGGGTTTTTTTTCCGGTACCGGGAATCGAACTCACAACCTTGCACTTGCCAGGCAGGCGCTATGCCACTGAGCTAAGTCCCCAGCCCCCAAACGTAAGATTCTTTATAGAAAAAGTTAAGTGGGTTATCTAGGTAGTGAGATTATGGGTTATTTGTAATTTATCTGTATCATCATGTACACTTTGCAAGAAATATATATTATGCCAGTAATACAAAATTAGTGTAAAAGTATGTTAAAAAGTGGTTGTGAGCTGGCTGTGGTGGCGAATGCTATTAATCCCAGCTACTCAGGAGTCTGAGGTAGGAGAATCAAAAGTCTGAGGCCAGCTCAGGGAATTTAGTAAGACCTTGTCTCAAAAATAAAGTACTTTTGGCTAAGCATGGTGGGGCATGGCTGTAATCCCAGCACTCAGGACGCTGAGGCAGGAGGATCACCATGAGTTCGAGGCCAGACTGGACTACATATTTTTTGGACTATACCAAAAAAATTTTAATTTTTAAAAAGGGGAAAGTAGCATAGTACCAGATCATAGATTAAATTCCCAATAATGCAAAAATAAACACTAATAAACAAATTAAAGGCCGGGCGTGGTGGTGCATGCCTGTAATCCCAGTATTTGGGAGGCTGAGGCAAGAGGATCATTGCGAGTTCAAGACCAGCCTGGGCTACATAGTGAGTTCAAGGCCAGCGAGAACTGCATAGTGAGACCCTGTCTCAAAAAGACAAAAAAAAAAAAAACAAAAAACAAAAAATAAAAAACCCAAACAACAAAAATAAATTGAAAGAAAGCCAAAACAAAACAAAACAAAACAAAAAAACCCTAACCATACAAAGCCATGGCAATTCAATTTTAAAATGGGCAAAGGAAAAAAAAAAATGGGCAAAGGAGCTAGGCATGGTAGCACATGCCTGTAATCCCAGCACTTATGAGGCTGACACAGGAGTTTGAGACCAGCCTGGGCTACATAGTGAGTTCAAGGCCAGCCTGAACTAACAGTGAGAGCCTGTTTCAAAAAATAAATAAAAAGGTATTTACCTTCAGCAGCAGGATTGGAGGGAAGATCCCTGTTCCGGCCTAGGAACATCAGGCTGTGGTCAGTGCGGGTCTATTAAAGGCAGCAATTCCCCGCAGCGCGAATTCAGCTTCAGACAGGCCAAGTGGTCCGAGCGCGTAGGCCCGATGTTCAGGATGGCGATCGGTATCTTCTTGTCCCAGGCAGTCAGGATGAACCTGTAACCAGAGTACACCTGCCCGGACAGGAGATTCGAATGAGGGTTCGCTAGGTCCGCGCAGGAGGGGCCCTCCCTCAAGCCTCTCACCCTACAAAGGAGCAATTACCCACCCCCACCCCACCCCCGCGTCAGATACCTGCAAGGACGAGCCCACCACCAACACAGCGTCGGCCTCTTTCACGCGCTTGTGCACAAAATCGACCTTGGCAGCGTCCACCGTGTCCCCAAAGAAGACGACATCTGGTTTGAGAGGGCCTCCGCATCGAAGGCAGGGTGGCACCTGAAAACTCTGTACCTGCTCGTCCGAGAGAAAGACATCGCCATCCGGAGCAAGGCCCTGGGCCTCCGCGCCCCACTTGGGGTTCAGGACTCGGAAGCGCTCCTGCAGCGCCTCCCGCGGGGTCTGCGCGCCGCAGTCCAAGCAGAGGACCCTGAAAGCCGAGACAGCCCCGCTGAGCACTGTGTCCTCCCTCGCATGGGCAGCCCCGAGAGCATTTCTTTTCTAATTTCTCCCGCATTTTCATAATCTTTTCTCATGATCTGTTTCTCACCTCCTTATTCTACCAGCATTCTAAAGCAAGGAGGAACATGTTTCCTGACTACACATTCTGCTCAGCCTTCAGATAACTTTTTAAATTATGGTACTGGGGATAGAACCCAGGCCCTTCACACTGAAATATATACATCCCAGTCCTTATTTAAAGTATTACTTGAAAAAAAAAAATATTTGAGGCAGCATCTCCCTTAATCACTGAGGCTGGGCTTGAATTCACAATCCTCCTGCCTCAGCCTCCTATCATAATGCTGGGATTATAAGTGTGTACCACTACGCCCAGTTCAGGCTGGCCTTGAACTTATGTACACCAGGCTGTCCTCGAACTTGTCAAAATCCTCCTGCCTCAGCCTCTCAATTGCTGGGATTACAGGTGTGCACCACCACACCTAGCTGTATTTTTTAAAAGACAGTTTATTTAAAGATGGAGAAGGAGGAAAAGACAGATGACAGAAAGCTACTCTGGATGAACAGGGAAAATTCGAGAATAAATTTCTCCCTTTTTTTTTTTTCATTATTGTATTTGATTTCTTTTAGTAAGCCATAGGCATCATGAACTCTGATTCCTCCCCTGCAGTACCACCTTAGTCCGGGTCCCTTGGGCTGACTCCCTGGTCCTCTCTTCCTAATCCTGTCTGGACTTCATCCAATCTATTTTTATCATGTTGCTCTTACTCAGAAACCACTAACAGGTCCTTTGTGTCTCACAACAGACCCAAGCTGCACTGCCTGGCTTTCAAATGCACCAGGATTTGGGTTCCTTCCTCTGACAATCTGTTTCCACACCAGTCCCCATCCCAAGTCCTCCCTAGAGGTCAGCCCAGATTGCCCTGGGCTCCAACATTCCCTTCCTTTAGCAAACCCTCTCTTTCCTCCGTGTCTAGTCACACAAAAGCCAGGCTCAAGCTGCAACTTAACCCTAAAAGCTTCCTCAATTACCCCAAGCTTGACTACTGTTTGTTTAAACGTGCAATCATTTATATTAAGGGCCACACAGCCAGGCACAGCGGCACACACCTGTAATCCTAGCTCTCAGAGAATGAGATAGTATTAAATGGGAGCCCAGCCTGGGCAACTCAATGACTTAGCAGACCTTATCTCAAAACAAAAATAAATAAATAAATAAAAAGGGCTGGAGATGTAGCTCAGGGCTAAGCCCCTGGGTTCAATTTGTAGTACTGAAAATAAAAATAAAAAGAACCATACACTTAACAGCCATGTATTGTTTGTTGTTTCTTTTTGAGACAAGGTCTCACTATGTAGTTTAGGCTGGTCTTGAACTCACTCTGGAGCCAGGCTGGCCTCGAACTCACAGTGATCTTCCTGCCTCAGCCTCCCCATCCATCCTCCATTTACATCCCTACTCTTCTCTGAGCTTAGTAGGATCCACTCCAAAAGGACTTGCTCCCAAAACCTTTCTCAAGATGTGACTAAGGCAACATGATCAGGAGAGCCAGGGCGGCTGCTCTTAGGGGATGCACAGTTCTGCGGCAGCCTGTGCCTTCTCGCACCTGTGCATGCATCCGTGGAGCTCCGTCAGCCGCTGACTGCCAGCCTTGGTGTGCAGAGCGTCCACATTCTGCGTCACCAGCCAGTGCAGCTTCCCGAGGCTCTCCCAGGTGCTCAGAGCCCAGTGTGCCGGGTTGGGCCGGTGGGAGGAGAACTGAGGCCAACCCACGAAGTTCCGCGCCCAGTACCGCTGGCGGATCGGGGCACTGCGGACGAAATCGCTGTGCTGGATGGGTCTCCGGGCGGTGCGGGCGTAAAGTCCCACCTTTTCCGACCTATAGTCCGGAATCCCCGACTCGGTGGAGATTCCCGCCCCGGTCATCACTAGGAGTTTCTTGGAAAGGGAGATGAAGTGCTGGAACTCTTTCACTTCCTCAGGATTTACAGGAGGACTTGGTGGCACAAACAACCTACTGGATCCACGCAAGCACTGCTGGCTGAGGTTCGTGGCCCAGCAGCCTTTTGTTGACCTGAAACTCAGCCCATACGTCAGCCTCATTCTAGACAAAAAACAAAACAAAACAAAACAAAAAAGCACCTCAAGTGAGAATCAGGGTTTTGCAACCAAATGTAATCACTAACTAATGAGTGGATACCCAAAATGTGGTCTATCTATAGGATGGAATACCACTTAGCTATAGAAAGATCTATGCCAGGCATGGTGGCACATGCCTGGAATCCCAGCTCTCAGGAGGCTGAGGCAGGAGGATTGCCACGAGTTCTAGCCAGCCTGGGCTACATAGTGAGTTCAAAGACAGCCTGAACTACATAGAGAGCCCCTGTCTCTAAAAACCAAACCAAAAAATAAATAAATAAATAAATAAATAAAAACCAAACCATTGGCTGGGCATGGTGGCGCACACCTGTAATCCCAACACTTGCAAGGCTGAGGCAGGAAGATCCTTGCAAGTTCGAGGCCAGCCTGGGCTACTAAGTGAGCTCAAGGCCAGCCTGAACCGCACAGCGAGATCCTGCCTCAAAACGACCAAAAAAAAAAAGCAAACCAATAATAATAATAATAATAATAATCAGAATTATCTTACTTCTCCACAAGCTAAGAAAAGCATTTCAGCTATAGTATGTCAGGTTCACCGAGGTCCACACCATGCTGGAATTGAACCCAGGGCCTCCAGCACGCTAGGTAAGAACTCTTAACATTGAGCTACACTCCTAGCCCAACAAGTCAGACTTTTCAGGCTTTTGTTTTATTGATAGCATTAACCACGTGCACATCTTTTATTGCTTCATTTGTCCCATACGATTTGCATATTCTTTTTTTTTTTTTTTTTTTGGTTTTTCTCCGGTACCGGGAACCGAACTCACGACCTTGCGCTTGCCAGGCAGGCGCTTTGCCGCTGAGCTAAATCCCCAGCCCCCGATTTGTGTATTCTCCCTTACAGATTCTGCTGCTTAGACACGGCACGGGGGGAGGGGGACAACACTCATGAGGGTCAGTTTTTCTAGCTGTAAACACAAAGCTTTGACTTAGTCTTTGATATAACACAGAAGCTCTTTACTGATACGCACCCCATAGGCAAACAGTGTTTTATGCTTGACTTTCTACACCTGAATTCAGAACCTAGCTTTGCCTGACATTCCACAACAAGGTGGACTGCTAAACAAATACTACAGGGTCAGATTTCCTAAGGCCAAAGGCCAGGGATATCCTGCTGAAAACACATTCCGTGGGAACAGCTCTTCTCTTCCAGGTCCTACCACCGGCAACGAGGAGAAATGCAATCCCCTTACAAGAAATAAACAACTTTTAGAAACCTGCAGCCTGCACAGAACACACTTACCTTTCCCAGTTTAGGGGACACTTGACAACCGGTAGTGGGACTATCCTGCTCCCTATGCATTTTGGGAAGTGTAGTTCATGAAGCAAAAATGAGTCTAGAAAAACTACAAATCCCACAATCCTACGAGGGCCATACTTGAAGGGCCATTCTTGAGGCGCGCCCTCTATCGACCTTCCCTGGTGAGACTTTGGAATCCTGGCCAGCGCGCCCTGAGCCAACCACGATACATACAGCAGTCTTCTCCTTCAGATAGAAGAGGTTAGAACGTGGGTACCAATGATCTGAGTGCAAACTCGCCATCCCAATAGCGCTAGTTTAGGAATTCATGTGTTTTTTGGTTTTTTTCTCTCTTTTTCAGACAAGGTCTCGCTATGCAGTTCAGGCTGGCTTTGAACTCACTTTGTAGCCCAGGCTGGTCTCAAACTCACAACGATCCTCCTTCCTCAGCCTCCTGAGTGCTGGGATTACAGGCGTGCGCCCCCACTCCTGGCTCATGTTTGTTTTTTGAGACAGCGTCTAGCTATGTAGCTCAGAAAGTTCTGGGATTACAGGCAGGTGCCACCACGCCCAGCAAATTCATCTTCTCTTAAAATATTTTTTTGGAAAAAAAATATTTTTTTGTATTTTTGAGACAGGGTCTCGCTATGCAGTTCAGGCTGGCCTTGAGCTCACTTTACAACCCAGACTGGTCTCGAACTCTCAAAGATCTTCCTGCCTCAGCCTCCCAAGGGCTGGAATTAACAGGTGCACGCCACCACGTCCAGCTAATAGCAAAGAAAAAAATTTTAAAGGATTTTTTCGGTTTTTGTAGTACTGGAGATTGAACCCATTGACACATTGAGCTACATCCCCAGTCTTTTTCTTCCTCTTCTTCCTCTTTTAGAATTTCAGAGTCAGGATGCTCAATCTGATTTTTTTTTTTTTTTTTTTTTTTTTTGGTCTTTTTGAGACAGGGTCTCATTATGCAGTTCAGGCTGGCCTCGAGCTCACTTTGTAGCCCAGGCTCCAGCTAGTAATTTAATAAAGAATATAGATTTGACCCACCTTCATCTATGGTATTTATATCCCTTTCCATTCACCACAAGGGATCAAACGAGTTCACTACCATGTATAAAATACTTCGTAGTGGGTTTTGAAGAAATAGATTCACAGCTATCTGAAAATTTGTTTTTTTTTACATTTAATATGAACAATTTCTTCTTTCTTTCTTTCTTTCTTCCTTCCTTCCTTCCTTTCTTTTTTTTCAGTATTAGAGGTTGAACCTGGGCCTGTGCATGCTAGGCAGTGTTCTACCATTAAGCTATATCCTCAGCCTCTTTTCCTTTTTTTATTATGAGACAGGATTTCATGAATTTGACCAGGCTAGCCTTGAACTTGTGATCTCTCAGCCTCAGTTTCCTTGTAGCTGGGATTACAGACATGCACCACTGTGCCTGGTTTAATATCAACAATTAAAGCCAA
Source organism: Chinchilla lanigera (assembly GCF_000276665.1). Classification (NCBI taxonomy): domain Eukaryota; kingdom Metazoa; phylum Chordata; class Mammalia; order Rodentia; family Chinchillidae; genus Chinchilla; species Chinchilla lanigera. The sequence goes on from NW_004955455.1 coordinate 11,329,996, forward strand.
GTATAATATACGTGGACTAATGGGCTCACTCATTTGACTCTTTTAATATTTATTATCTTATGTTTGATTAAATCCATCAACACGATGCTTGGGCCTCACTCCCAGTTTTACAGATTTCCTTCATCAAGAGGAGAGGCCCGGACAAATCACTGCTCCATAGCATCACCTATATAAGGCATCAATTAGTGCATCTCTTAGAACATAATCTAGCATGGACTGTGAACTCCAGCTAAGGACTGTCTCCTATTTTGAAATGAGCGAAATCCCAGAGTAGCAAGAGGGAAGCTGGAGGCAGATAAATACTGGTAAAGTGACTCCACTTAGCAATTTGGGAGCAGTATTAGCAGCTACAACTCAATAGGTCACTACCTGTGGGACCTACTAAGCTCCGAATCAGTCACCCAACAGCTTTATGTGCCTCGGTTGATCTAATCACGTTGGCCAAAAGAACCAAACTGTAAGTTAAAACATCGAATGGCTGGGGGTGTAGCTCCGCGGCAGGGCACCGAGCTCGTGCTTAGTTAGCATAAAGAAGGTCCTAGGTTCAGTCACTGGCACACACACAGGTGCACACACACAAAGTAATCCAGCACATTTTCTGTGACAGCATCAGGATAGTGACCTTCTCATTGTTGGTTTGATTAGAAAAATCTCAGACTCGGGGCTGGGGATTTATCTCAGCGGCACAGCGCCTGCCTGGCTAACGCAAGGCCATGAGTTCAATTCCCGGTACTGGAAAAAAACCAACAAACAAAAAAACAAACAAATAGAAAAATCTCAGACTCATACTACCTTTTTCTAGTTCTCTAAATCAAATAAGCATCGGGGCTGGGGATTTAGCTCAGCGGCACAGCGCCTGCTTGGTAAGCACAACGTTGTGAGTTTGATTCCCCGTACCAGAAAATAAATAAATAAATAAATAAATAAATAAAATAAGCATCAATCACAGAGATTAGCTGGAAATGCAGAGCTAATGCACTTTCAGGTCCCAAAGCATGCCATGTTCTGGAGAGAAGCTAGGTGAGTTTTTAATTTTTATTCATTGCATTGGAAAGTCACCCATGGAAGGTATTGTAGTTATTATATAAAATGTCCCCCCAAACTGGGTGTGATAGTGCATACTGGTAATCCCAGCACTCAGGAGGCTGAGGCAGGAGATAGGAGGATTGCCACAGTTTGAGGTCAACCTGCGCTACATAGTGAGTTCAAAGACAGCCTAAACTACATAGCAAGCCCCTGTTCTCAAAAAACTATAATAATTATTTTTTTAAAAAAACCTAGTAAATAGGGGGCCAGGGATATAGCTCAGTGGCAAATGTGCCTGCCTGGCAAGTGCAAGGTCCTGAGTTTGATTCCCGGAACCAAAAGAGAGAGAGAAAAAAAAAAACACCTAGTAAATAAACTGGGTGTGGTGGTGCACACCTGTAATCCCAGCACTCGGGAGGCTGAGGCAGGAGGCTCGTTCCAAGTTTGCGATCAGCCTGGGCTACAAAGTGAGCTCAAGACCAGCCTGAACTGCAGAGCAAGACCCTGTCTCAAAAAGACAAAGACAAACAAAAGAAACCAGAAAAATAGATAAAATGAAATAAAATGTCCTCCAAAAGTTCATTGTATTGCATGCTTGGTTGCCAGCTAATGGGCTTTTTTTTTCTTTTTTTTTTTTTTTTTTTGACACAGGCAAACTCACAGCGATCCTCTTGCTTCAACCTCTGAATACTGGGATTACAGTGTGCACCACCATACTTGCCTTTAGCTAATGGGCATCTGAAGTGCCTGGGTCATGAGGGCTCTAACTTTTTCAGTGGATTAATGCATTGATGAGATCATAATTTTTTTTTTTTGGTACTAGGAATCGAACTCAGGATCTTGCGCTTGCCAGGCAGGCGCTTGTGCTGCTGAGCAATATCCCCATCCCCCTGAGATCATAATTTGCTGGCATTATTGGGAGGTGATTGAAATGGGGGTGGGGCCTCGTCAGAGGGAGTGTAACAGCAGTCGGACCTTGGGAAACATATCTGGCCTTGCTTCCATTCCTCTCAGGCTCCCTCGTGCTCTCCAGGTCCTGGCTGCCATGAGGTCAGCAATCCTCCCAAGTGCTGGGATTACAGGTGTGCACCACCACACCCCACACCCAGTTTGTTTGAATTTTAATTAACGGTAAAGGGAACTGGGGATTAAGGTCAGTGGCACAGCGCCTGCCTGGCAAGCACAAGGTCGTGAGTTCGATTCTCGGTACCAGAAAAAAAAATTAATTAATGGTAAAAATCAAAATAAAAGTATTTTTGAGAATATAGGTCAGGGAGGAAATGAGTTCAGCTTTCCACTTGCCAAAGGAAATAGGTAGTAAGGGTGAAAGTTACTTCAAACGTTATGTATTGGAGACACTTCTATGGGAATAGTCTTCTCTTCTCTCTTCATAAAACTCTTTTGAGGCCGGATGTGGTGGTGTATGCCTGTAATCCCAGCATTTGGGAGGCTGAGGCAAGAGGATCGTTGCAAATTCGAGATCAGCCTGGGCTACAAAGTGAGCTCAAGGCCAGCCTGAGCGGCATAGTGAGACCTTGTCTCAAAAAGACAAAAAAAAACAAAAAACTCTTTTGAATTAAACATAGAATTGGATACGGGCGCCAAGGATATAGCTCAGTGGCACCGTGCCTGCCTGGCAGGTGTGAGATCATGAGTTCGATTCCCGGTACCAAAAACAAAAAAACAAAAAAGAATTGCATATGATTCAGCAATTCCACTTCTAGATAGGTACCCAAAATAATTAAAAACAGGAACTCAAAATGACCCTTAAACACCAAAGTAGCATTACTCACAAGAGCTGAAAGGAAAAAAAAAAAAAAAAAGAGCTGAAAGGTAGAAATAACCTAAGCGTTCCTAAAGAATGAATGTATAATTCCATCTAAGGAAATATTCGACCATAAAAAGGAAGAAAATGCTGATATGTACTGCAACATGGGTCAACCATAAAATATTATGGTACACCTGATCTTAGCCAAAAGGCCGAGAAGCGATACATATTATGGTAAAGTAAAATAAACCAGATCCAGAATCTGGCAGGGCCAAATCACGTGATATTGTATGATTTCTTCCTTCCTTTCTTTTTTCTTTCTTTCTTTCTTTCTTTCTTTTTCTTTCTTTCTTTCTTTCTTTCTTTCTTTCTTTCTTTCTTTCCTTCCTTCCTTCCTTCCTTCCTTCCTTGCTTCCTTGCTTCCTTGCTTCCTTCCTTCCTTCCTTCCTTCCTTTTGAGACAGGGTCTGGCCGTGCAGTTCAGGTTGGTCTAGAGGTCACTTTGTAGCCCAGGCTGTTCTCAAGTTTGCAACGATCCTCCCGTCTCAGCCTCCTGAGTGCTGGGATTATAGGAGTGCGGCAGCACGCCCGGCTGATTTCATTTATTATAGGGTACCTACAGTGGTCAATTTCATACAGACAGAGACTTTGGAGAGAGGGGAATAAGGATTTAGAGTTTAATAGATACGGAGTTTAAATTTGGGAAAATAAACCGGGCGTGATGGCGCACGCCTGTAATCCCAGCACTCTGGAGGCTGAGGCCGGAGGATTGTTTTGAGTTCGAGACCAGCCTGGGCTACGAAGTGAGCTCAAGGCCAGCCTGAACTGCATAGGGAGACCCTGTCTCAAAAAAAAAAAAAAAAAAAAAAGTTTGGGAAAATAAATAAAGTTCTGGAGGTGGATGGTGGTGATTGCAAAATGATGTGAAAGTATTCAGTGCCCCTCAGTTTACTCTTTAAAAAAGTTAAAATGGTAAATTTCATGTGGTAAATGGTAAGATGTATGCATACATTTTATTGTGTTTAACACAATAAACATCCATAAAACCTCTTTGGAGAAGGTAGTTACGATATGAAACGGACCACACTGACTACGATGATTCAAATGTCCCCCATCTCCCCTGCTGTCACTGAATTAAGCTTATTAGCATGTTCCCTCCCATAGTGCTTTGCTTCATTCTCTGCCAAAACCTGCTTAAGTGAAATCACAACTGAAACCTCCTATATATTTCCAAGTTATCTTTAAATGATTTGGTGTGGTTGAATCGTTTTCAAGAAAAAAGTCTTTGACGGTTTTTACACTAGCTTTAAACTCACCTTTCTGTAATAGGAACCTCACTTATTGGCAATAATGACTAAAGGGCTTGAATTTTAGCTTTGCGCAGTGGCAGTATCGTAGCCAATGAGGTTTATCCGAGGCGCGATTATTGCTAATTGAAAACTTTTCCCAATACCCCGCCGTGACGACTTGAAATATAGTCGGCACTGGCAATTTTTGACAGTCTCTACGGAGACTGAATAATCTTTGTTTAACAATAGAAATAAATTGTGCTTTTTACAAGCTTAAAGAGAACATCGATTTCTTTTAAGCTCTTGCAGTTTATGTGTACTGTTTTACAATAAAAAGTAGTATAGCATTTTATCTTAGATTTTATTTTCTTTTCCCATGAAGAAAGACAAGGTTGATAAGCGCGTTTTCCCCAGTGTGAATTTCCTAGGGTTCTTTTGTTTTCAACCTGGTGTTTCATAAATAACTATTATAAACTATAGTTTTTTATGTTTCTTTTACTTTTTATCTTTAGGCGGGTTTCTGAAAGTTTTTTAGGCTGGTCTGGGTCTCAATCCTGAACAGTGCTAGAAACACCGGCATACACCAGTACACGCCTAGTTTCACAATATACTCACAGTTTTGTTATGTGAGGGTTTTTCTCTGTTAAATGTTTTTTCCCCGGTTGGTTGTAGCCCAAACCCCTTTCTCTTTTCCGGGGCACTCGCTTTCCCGCCGCTGTTTATGAATGTCTCGACCCAACCTTCTCTATGACGTCATGTTAATTTGCATGAGAGCTCCCAGCATTCCACGCGAATGCTTTTGCTATGTCAAAATTTTTCATGTAAGGTACAAGATAATCTAATAACAAGAAACTTCCCACTTAGTTGAGTCTTAAACATAAGTACTCGAATGGGAACGCATGATACCTACAAATTCCTCAGTAGTCACTCAACCTCAGCGTTAAGGCAGTTGTTATCTGTGGGAGTGCAGAGCCGACATGTCAGTTCTTTAGCTTTGCGCAGTGGCAGTATCGTAGCCAATGAGGTTTATCCGAGGCGCGATTATTGCTAATTGAAAACTTTTCCCAATACCCCGCCATGACGACTTGAAATACAGTCGGCATTGGCAATTTTTGACAGTCTCTACGGAGACTGAATAACCGTGTTTCTAAAAAAAAATGCTGTTGTTTCCATCGAGTTATTTTACCGCCTTGTAAAGATTGCTACACTCTCAGGTTATACTTAATGGGTGGTTTAATTTCTTACGTATCATAGAAGTGGGAGGTATACATTTAAAAAGGGGATTTGTTCTATTTATTTACCACCGGCAGCTAGACGCAAGATTTCGCACTTGTTAAGTACGCTTTGTGCGACTGAGTTGATGATCAGGGGGAAAATAGATACAAACTTCAGTCAGACTCAAGGCTAATTAAAATTTTCTTAGCTGTTTTATTTGTATTGACAAAATGCTGCAAACAACCCAAATGTCCTTATGTAGGTAAAAGGGGGAACAAACTGGTGTTTCAATGCAATGAATAATCAGCAAGAAGAAAGAATGGATCTCAAGAACATCACACTTCATGGAAAAAGTCAACCTCAAAATGTGACATACAATCTGGCCTGCTGGTGTACAACTGTAATCTCAGCACTCTGGGTAGTTGTGATAGGAGGACCACAAGTCCGAGCCAAGCCTAAGCAATTTAGTGAAACCTGTCTCAAGAAAAGATGGCACTGTAGCTCAGTTTGAAGGCCTTGGTCAATCCCCAGTACTAAAAAAAAAAAA
>NW_004955455.1:11337165-11343330 GCF_000276665.1 Chinchilla lanigera
GACCAAAAAAAAAAAAAAAAAAAAAAAAAAAAAAGGTGGTACTGCACGCCTGTAATCCCAGCACTTGGGAGGCTAAACCAGAAGGATTGCTGTGAGTTCGAGGCCAGCCTGGACTACACCATGAGACGCTGAGGCAGGAGGATGGTTGCAGGTTCTGAGACCAGTCCTGGGCTACAAAGCGAACTCAAGCCCAGCCTGAGCTGCATAGTAAGACCCTGTCTCAAAAAGACAGAAAAAAAAAAAAAAAGAAAAGAAACTGTTACCAAGGGGGAAAAAAATAATTCAGCCTGTGAATTATTAACAGCTGTCGGGGCTAGGGATTTAGCTCAGCGGCATAGTGCACCTGCCTGGCAAGTGTGAGGTTGTGAGTTCAATTCCCAGTACTGGGAAAAAAAAGAAAAACAAAAAAAAAACAACCCACAGCATTAATAGTTGTCTGTATTACTCTTAAGGGTAGAGAGACCTCTCTCTCTCTTTTTTTTTTCTCCAGAACTGGGAATTGAACTCAAGGCTGTTGCCATCCCCAGCCCCTCACCCACCCCTTTTAAATTCGGAGACAAGATTTTGTTAAATTGCTAAATTGAATTTGCAGTCTCCCTGCCTCAGCCTCCCGGAGGTTACAGGGGTGTGCGGCCCTGCCCGGCCCTAAAGGGCCCTTTTGCTGAAAAACATTGACCCGTCTTCGCTTGAGCCTTCAGAGGTCTGATGAGTTAGTGAAATGGGATACGAGGGTTGGCACCTGTTTCTTCACATTGTGTGTGCCCCCTTTGCTACCTTAACCCTTGCCTCAGACTCTCCTCAGCTCTGAATGTAGACATGGTGATTATTTTAAAATGCTTTGACCAAGGTTTGAACACAGGCCTACCTTGACCTGTTCCCCTTTGGAGCTGGTATGTATTTCTTTTTCTTTCCCCTCTTTTCTGCCCCCCATCTTGTGCTTCTCCAGAAGCCCTTAGAGCCCGAGCGCCTGTGGCCTTTAGGCTCAGTCACAGGGCTGGGCCTCTGCAGACCAGTATGTGTACAGCAGGAAGATGGACCACGTACACAAACGTTCTCGACACCCTCCAGGAGAAGCCGACCCTGCCACCCAAGCTAAGTCTGCCCCAAGAAGAAACAGTTTTTGGAATCATGCTACTGGCCGATGGGAATGAACCAGACTTTAGCCCCAGCTCCAGCAAATCAAAACCTGTGCACTCCTTGATCGCTGACGAGCAGCTTGATCAATTTCTCCACCAGTTGCTTAGTCTGTTCCCAATTTAGCCAAAGCCCCCTGCCTGTTATAAAGCTTTGCCTGAGCAGAAGTGGGTGTGGTTGCAACGTGTGGTCTAGTCTCATTTCTACCGCATCTGGCCCAAAAGGGCCCAGCGCTGGTATCAGTGGTACAATTTTACATTTCTTCTGCCATCTTCTCACATCTGTCAGATGTGTGCCACACCTGGTGGTTTCCCCCTTCTTTCTGTATGGATGAACTCTGCCAAGGTTATTCAGTCCCCTGTGGATGGACACATAGGTTATTTCCAGTTCTCCCCATCGTACAGTTAACATGGTTGGGGCTATATCATCTTTGCCTAACAGCAGGGTATTTCTAGGGCAAATTTTGGGTTTTCTTTTTCTTTTTTTTTCTTTTTGCAGAGTCTTGCTATGTAGTGCAGATTGGCCTTAAACTCTGTATGTCCCCAAGGGTGGCCTGGAACTCCTGATGCTCCTCCTGCCTCAGCCTCCTGAGTGCTAGCATTACAGGCGTGTGCCACCACGCCCAGCTTCCTAGGGGAAATTTTAAAGGTAGGATTGCCTGCTTAAGGACCATGTACATTTTGCATTTTGAGGGATACCCCTATTTTGGCATTTTTGAAAAGCTATAGGGAGACAGCGTTTGATTTGTGCTTTTGGAAGTGTTGTGCAGCTTTCCTGTGGCTCATGTGGGTTGGGGAGGGCGTGGGGAGGAGGGCGACTCACTCCCCACGATTGGGAGCTGCGCCCGGCAAGGCCACGCAGGCCAGAACCCGCACCTGTCTGCCCTCCGGCTGCTTTCCAGGCAGGGAGTGGGGCGTTGTGGCTGGACTGGGCGAGGTAACCCCTTGTTAGACTCTGCACCTTCCCTAACTGACCTCTCCCGCTCCACCCGGTGAGGACATACCATCCTCAGCCAGAGACATGGCCCCTGGATGGCGCCAACCCTGCCCACCCTGTCTCCCAAGCCTGCCTGCACCGAGCTGCCTTGGAGGCTTCTCACGGCGAAGGGGCCCCTCGACCCCAAACAATCTGTTCAGTGTTTAAGTCCCTGCAGGATGTTTGCAAGAATCATCAGCTTCTAGGTTAAAAATATCCCATGCCCAAGGGGCCCTCGGTGTCTGTCTCAGAACAGGGCTGCCTCACAGATCCTCGATTTCTCCCTTACTGGGGAAATTAACCCTGAGGCCAATTGATTATTTTTTCCCTGACGGTGACCTTTTGTGTGTGTACTGAGGATTGAACCCAGGGCCTGTGCGCTGAGCTATGTTCTCAGCCCTTTATTTATTTATTTATACTGAGAATTGAACTCATGACTTCATACTTGCCAGGCAGGCGCTATGCCGCTGAGCTAAATCTCCAACCCTGTTTTTTATTTTGAGGCAGGATCTCATTAAGTCTCTAAATTGAGTTTACCGGGACATGGTACCACATGCCTGTAATCCCAGCACTCCGCAGGCTGAGGCAGGAGGATTGCTGTGAGTTTGAGGTCAGCTTGGGCTACAAAGTGAGTTCAATAGCACAGCACCTTCCTGGCAAGCACAGGGTCCTGAGTTCGATTCCTAGTACCCCAAAAAAATCCTAAAACAAAAAACCAAAGTGAGTTCAAGGCCAGGCTGAACCACATAGTGAAACTGTGTCTCAAAAAGAATAAATAAATAAATAAATAAATACAAATAAATTAAATTCATGATCTTCCTGCCTCAGCCTCCAAGAATGCAGAATTACAGGCTGTGGACCACCAGATCCAGCTTTTCCAGGACAGCTAGACTTTCTGGGTTCAAATCCACACTCTCTACTGACTGTGTGACCCTATGTCACTCCCAATCTCTCTGTGTCATGTTCATGGTTATAAAAAGAGTCATAAAAATAAAAAAGAGACAGTCATGATCATATCTGTCTCAGAGGTCTATGGACCTCTACCCTGACTATTCATGGGTATCGTCTAGGGAGCTTTTAAAAATACCAATGCTCAGAGCTAGGTGTGCTGACACACGACTGTAATTCCAAAACTCTGGGAGGATGAGGCAGGAGGGGCCCTCTGGACTACCTAGAGAGACCCTGTCTCAAAAAAAAAAGTAAAACAAAACAGATCTAGGCTGGGCAAGTAATACACTCCTCTAATTCCAGTACCCAGGAGGCTGAAGCAGGAGGATCACCATGAGTGCAAAGCCAGCCTGGGCTACATTGTGAGTGCAAGGTCATCCTGAACTACAGAGAGAGACCCTGCCTCAATAAATAAATAAATAAATAAATAAATAAATAAATAAAGTAAAATAAAATAAATAAAAATACTAATGCCCAGAATACATCCCAGACCAATTAAATTAGAAAGTCTACAGATTGGGTCTGAGTAAAAAACATATATATATATATATATTTTGGTACCAGGAATCAACTCATGACCTCAGGCTTACCAAGCAAGCGCTTATGCCAGTGAGCTATATTCCTGGCTCAAAAAAATATATTTCAAAGCTGCCCAAGTGGTTCCAATGTACCTTCAAGGCTGAGATCCCCTGCCAGAGAGGCTGTGGGTATTGAATAAGATTCCATAGGAAAAGTGCTGCAGTGCCTGCCTGGGACACAACTGAGTGCTTTGATGGGCGGTTATGGAATCAACTCCCCAAGCCGGGGTGGCAGTCAGGGAAGGCTTCCTGGAGGTGGCAGTAGGCAAGTTCTGAACTGAAGGGAGACAGAAGATAACCAGGACAGGGAGGGTAGGAGGGCTCTTAAGAGGAGTTTCAGCTCCCTCAGGGGCCTGGGGCCAGGAGACTGTAGCCTGGAGGAGTGGGGTCACCCTCAGCTGGGGATGTAGCTCGGTGTATAGAGTGTACCTCCATGTGCAGGGGCCTGAGTTCAACCCCCAGCACTGGGAAAAAAGTCATTCTCTGGAGGAAGTGGGGACACCTGGGGGAGAGGCAGATGGCACAGGGTCCTCTAATGAGGTCAGGGGTCATGGGAAGTCATTGGGTGGGTTCTGTTGTCACAAAGATTTGTTTTGTTTTATTTTGTTTTGCTTGAGACAGGGTCTTGCCAGGTAGTGCAGCCTGGCCTTGAGCTCTCAGAGATCTTCTTGCCTCAGCCTCCCAAGTGCTGGGCTTACAGGTGTGTGGCATCATGCCCCAGCAGATGTTACAAAGATTTGAACCAGGATAATGACCAGACTGGGCTCTCCCCCAAACTCAGAGCCAACGAAGGCCTTCCTAAGTGTGTGTCTGAGCCAACCGGGGAAGGGGGGCTTGCACTTGCCAAGGGGCAGTGGCATAAGCCCCTTACCTCTGTGAGGCACCTTGTGGTCAGAGGGTCCTGACCCTCTGGGTTCTAGTCTGGACACTTCTGCTTCACATCTGTGTGGCTGTGGGAAGATGACTTTATTTAGGAACCTCAGTTTTGTAAGGTATATGTAAAACTTCCAGTGGGTTTTTGCAAGGATTAAATGAGGTAATAAAGCAAAAGATTTAAACTGGGCATGGCTGCACATGCCTATATTCCCAGGTATTTGGGAGGGTGAGGCAGGAGAATAGCAAGTTTGAAGGCAGCCTTAGGGAGACCCTCTCTCAAAATAAAGCTCAGCATGCCCTGGGTTCAAGCCCCATTTGAAAAAAAAAGAAAAAAAACAATATTTTGCTTTCCATATGTTAAACAATATATTCCAAATAATGAACAATTTTAGTTTGTTTGTTTTTGTCTTTTTGAGACAGGGTCTTGCTCTACAGTGCAGGCTGGCCTTGAGCTCACTTTGTAGCCCAGGCCAGCCTCAAACTTGCAATGATTCTCCTGCCTCAGCCTCCTGAGTGCTGGGATTACAAGTGTGCGCCACCACACCTAGCTCCTCTCTCTTTTTTTTTTTTTGTTTCTTTTCCAGTACCAGGAATTGAACTTACGACCTTTTGAGGCAGGAGCTGTGCCGCTGAGCTAAATCCCCAGCCCTCAGCTCCTCTTCTAGCCTTGAAATCCCTCCTGGATTACTTCTTCTAGGTTTTTTTTTTATATTCTATTTTTGTCTGTTTGTTTGTTTTTTTTCCGGTACCAGGAATCGAACTCACGACTTCGCGCTTGCCAGGCAGGCGCTGTGCTGCTGAGCTAAATCCCCAGCCCCATGGGGCTTTTTTTGGAGACAGGGTCTCACTATGTAGCCCAGGCTGGCCTTGAACTCAGAGATCCTCCTGCCTCAGCCTTATGAGTATAGTGCTAGAATGCCCAGCTTCTTTGATGACAATTATGGGTTAGAGTTTCTCAGACATTTTCATGCAGTTTTGCTCTTGCTGAATCACACACAACATGGAAAGTGTGCATTTTCTTATCCAGATTTTGCAGTTCAAGCCACTGAGGTTCAAAGTGGTTAAGCCGCTTGCTCTAAACCACAGGTCTACCCTACCTCACTCCCATTTTCTAGATGAGAAAAACAAGGCTCAGATGAGTAAGGTATCATGCCCAAGGCTTCATAGTTGGCAGGTGCAGAGCCGGGATTTGAACCTCTATCTGTCTTGGGACCGTGGAACACTAGCGGTAGTCCCTGAGGTCTGAAGTGCCTGCGGGGCTCCACCCTTTGGGCCACGTGACTCCTCTTGGAGCTAAACTGTCACTCTTGCCACTCCTGTTCCAGGCCCTGGGCAAATCCTTTCCCAGCTGCGGCCCCTCCTTTTGGAATGCGCTTCCTACAGCCTCCCCTTCTTCAAACACCGGGTTGTGTCAGCACTTTCTTGCAAACAATCTCCAGGTCTCATTTCACTTTTCCTGTGTGTGTGCTAGGAATGGAACCCAGGGCCTTGCACACAGTAAGGATGTGCTTTAACCCTGAACTGTGTCTCTGGCCCTCCCTTCCTTTCTTCCTTTCTTTCTCTCTCTTACTTTTCCCCCTCTTTCCCTTCCTTCCTTCCTTCTTTTTCTCTCCCCTACTTGCTCTCTCTCTCTTTCTTTTTTCATTGGTTTTTT
>NW_004955455.1:11345180-11347764 GCF_000276665.1 Chinchilla lanigera
TACATTGTGAGTTCAAGGCCAGCCTGAATTACATAGTGAGACTCTGTTACAAAAAAATAAAGGAAGGCTGGGGATATAGCTCAGCAGCACAAGCACCTGCCTGGCAAGTGCGAAGTCCCAAGTTTGATTCCCGGTACCAAAAAAAGAAAGGAGAGGTGGCTGGGAATGCAGCTCAGTGTTCTCTGAGTTCAATTTCTAGTACTAAAATAAATAAATAAAAGCAAGGAGTGGCGCACGCCTGTAATCACAGCATTTGGTTATTATTATTATTTTTTGTCTTTTTGAAACAGTGTCTCACTATGCAGTCCAGGCTGACCTTGAGCTCATTTTGTAGCCCAGGCTGGTCTCGAACTCATAATGATCCTTCTGCCTCAGCCTCTCGAGTGCTGGGATTACAGGCATGTGCCACCACACCCGGCAATCACAGCATTTGGGAAACTGAGGCAGGAAGATCACTGTGAATTCAAGGCTAGCCCCTGGGTACATAGTGATTTCAAAGCCAGCCTGGACTACATAGTGAGACCCTGTTTTTTGTTTGTTTGTTTTAAAGATGGTGGGGGTAGAGCACTGCTGAGCATGTGCAATGCCCTGGGTTTAATTCCCAGGAACTTCTCTCCCCTATATAGAAATAAAAGTCAGACTCCCCCAGCCCTGCATTCCTGCAAGAGTACAGACTGTATACCTCTATATTTTTTATTTAGTTTTTAAAATGGCACTGGAGTTTGAACCCAGAGGCTTTTAAAAATCTTTTGAGACAGGAGGATCATGAAGTTTGAGCTGATTAAACAGTTTAATGACGCATTGTCTTATAGTGGAGTGTGAAGGCTCTGAGTTCAATCCCCAGTACCACACACACATAAAATTACTCATCCCATGTGTTTTTATTGAGCACCTACTGTGAGCTTTGCCCTGTGCCAGGGAAGGGGCAGCGAACAAGTGGTCTCCACCTTTCTGAAGTCTAGAGATGAGCAGGAGATAGACTCAAACAGCATGTACCTTACTTAGTTATAACATTTTTATTTTGTTTAGAGAGACAGGGTCTCACTATTTGGTTCAGGCTGGCCTCTAATTTGCAGCAATCCTACCTCAGCCTCCTGAGTGCAGGATTATAGATGTGCACCACCATGTTCAGCTTACTTAGTTATAATCATGATGATTACTTCTAGGTGCTAAAATTCTTAGTACCTGGGGCCAGGAAATGGTTTTCTGAGGAAATGGCTTTATGTTGAAACCTCCAAAGTAATGATGATTAACTTTTTTTGGTAGGAGACAGAGTATCCTTATGTAGCTTAAACTGGCTTTAAACTCACAGTGTAGCCCAAGCTGGCCTTGAACTTGCAGTGACCCTCCTGCTTCAGCCTCCCTAGTGTATTCGGACACCTGCCTTTGTTAGAGGGGAGTCTCTCCTTGCCAGATTCTGCTCAGTTCCCTTTGTTTCACAGGTGCTGCCCTTGTGTTTATCTCAGCGTCTGCTTTTTGGACACAGAGATATTCAGCGCTGGATTCTTGAGGGATGGAGATTGAAGTTAGGTCTGCAGAGCATTTTAAAGTAAAATTGGCAAACTACCATCACCTATCTGAAAGTGTGAGGAAGAGCTGGTGATAGCATGAATGATAACTACTTCAGTGAGAATCCACTCGGTAATAACTGTACAGTATTCGTCTATTGAGACACTGAAGAAATACCTACGGGGGCGGGGGGAGCTGGAGATTTAGCTCAGTGGCACAGCGCCTGCCTGGCAAGCGCGACTTCGTGAGTTCAATTCCTGGTACCGGAAAAAGAAAAGAAAGAAAGAAAGAAAGAAAGAAATACCTACAATCATCAGCCAGTTTCTGACTGGCTCGTGTGTGACTTCCCTGTGGTTTTCCCCTTTGATATCTAATGGGTGGACGCTTCTCCCCAGTGCAGAATCTTGGCAAAGACTCTAGCAAGAGTGGATTTATAAAGATTGAAAGATGTGTAACATCAAAATTATTGGACACCAGGCATGGTGGCTCAGGCCTGGAATCCCAACACTCGGTAGGAGGCTGAGGCAGGAGGATTGCTGGGAGTTCGAGGCCAACCTAGGCTAATAGCGAGTTCAACATCAGTGTGAACTACATAGTGAAAACCTGTCTCAAAAAAAAAAAAAAAATTGGATTTGGGCTCAAAGGCGAGGATGTGACCTGCACAGTCCAGAGGGCGACCCCAGGAAAGGTCCTCCAAAGGCTCCAACCTTTGCTTGGTACTGGTTTAGGGTCCTTTTGCGAGGGCGCCTACTGGGAGAATCAGACTTTCCAGTGGATACGGAAGCATATGATGACCGAGTGACTGATGAAAGGACCGACACATCTGTCCACTTGAAGGTCAGGCAAGTAATTTAAACCCACAGAGACTAGCGGGAGGGGCTGGAGCCCTGAGGGCCTCCCACTGGCCCGTTCTCCGCCAGGGGGCGCCGCAGCTACGCACAGCATCTCCCCAGCCCGGCCTTCGGCGCGAGCCCGCGAGCAGGCGGGGGGCGTGCCCATGGTGCGCGGGGGGCGTGGCCAGCTGGCTCGCGAGCGCGGGAGGTGTGGCCAGACCTCACGTGGGGCGGGGCCAGAC
>NW_004955455.1:11348223-11356180 GCF_000276665.1 Chinchilla lanigera
CCGCTCGCCTCCGCCTGGGGACGGCCCCGCCTCGGACCCCGGACCGTGGCCACCCGCCCTCGTCCCCCCTCCCGGGCCCAGGCACCCGCTCGCCCCCAGGAGCCCACACCCCGCGCTTCAGGACGGGACCCCCGGCCCCTGCACGCGGCCACCTCCTCGGGAGCCGGACCCTCACCCCGCAGACCGCTCCCCACCCCCACCTCGCACAGATCAACCACCCGACTGGGGAGCCGCCGCCGCCGCCTGCGGTGTCAAGTGAGGGCTGGTCCCTCACTTCTGGGGGTCACCCCTGTCCCTCCGGGCCGCCCCCCACTTCACAGACCCGCACCCTCGCGCCAGGAATAGTCCCCTGGAGCCCACTCCTTTCATTTCCCACATCAGATTCACAAGCTAGCGAGGAGCCTGTGATGACCACACCCCCGTTTCAAAATGACAAGTTTCCCAGTCTGCTCCACTAAACCCCTCATTTCGAGTCTGGTCTCCCCGTTTCACGGACCAGTCAGTCACTCCATTTCCCAGTAGTGACCAGTCATCCCCCCAGGCCAGTCTCTCCCTCTTTCATTTATAATCCTACAAGACTAGTCGGGGAGTCATACTTCCCCTATTCTCCCATCCTGGTGAAATGCCAGAGGAATGAGGTGGGAAGCAGGCCAGAAGGTATGGCCGGCTCTGAACAGGCCCTGGCTGGCCGGGTCCCCCAAGCCCAGCATCAGGCCCTGTTGGCAGCCGCACAGGTAAGGCGGAGGGGATGCCCAGAACAGAGTTTTACTGTTTTCATGTTATCGGAGCCCACAGGCTGGTCTTTTTCAGTCCAGTCTTGATCCTGTGTTGGTCAGGGAAAGGAAGGTTATCTCCTGGGAGCAGATTGTGAACCCAAGGGGCGTCAGCCCTGCCAGGGTTCTAGGAATGACTTTAGTGAGCGGTGCGAATCTCATAGGGGAGGATTCACTGCCCCATGTCTCTGAGCTGGGGAGGCTGGAGCGGGAACGTTGCTTCTCTGTAGGACCCTTGTCTTCCCTCTCTGGACTGTGGGTGGCTTGTATGACCACTGATGCCGCCTCTGTCCCGGGCTCTGAGAAGCAGATTCATCAGACAGAACTGTGGGATCGAGGAGACCCTGGGAGTTTCTGGAAGAGGGAGGTTGGTATAGGGTCCTGTCCGTTTTGCAGAATATGATGTCTGCCAAGCATAGTTCTGCCTTTGGGCCAGGCTTGGCACCCGTTTTTCCAACACACTCAAGATTGGCTTGGCTTCAGGCAGGTATTTTTTTTCACATAAAAATAACTAAGCTGGAAGGAGGCGGGGGCATGTGCTTTGAATCGGGATCTGAAAGTCTGAGTGCTTCCTCAGTTGGAGCTAGGGAGCAGAGTTACAGTTTCTAACGTGGTGGGGTTCTGTTGCTTCTGGACAGTCCTGGTGTTGTTTGAAGGACTGAGAAAGTCTTTGTAGAGTTCACAAAGTCCGGAATTCCTGTCTTCTGACGGTCTTCCATTTAGGGCCAGGAAAGAGAGTGTCCTGGCAGAGGGGATTGTTGGAATTGAAATTTGCTGTTTGTAGTGTACTTCCCCTGCCTGGGTTTGTCCCATCTTCAGGACAACCCTCCCCTAAGATCTCCCTAAGGCCACTGCTTTCATGACTACCTGTCTTTCACAAATTGAGAACAGTGAGACCGAGAGAGACTGATTCTCTCATCCAAAGCTACACGGCTATAATACAACAAATCCATGACTGGGAGCCCAGTTCCTTACTCCTTGTTCTGCAGCTCTTGTGTGCCAAGAAGTATTTTTTGTGGGAAGGGGGTGCCCAGGCACTTGAAGAAGGGTTGCAGTGGGTCGTGGCTGCCACCTGTGACTTCTGCCACCTTCCTCCACAGGCTGTCCAGTTGCTTAGATCCTGGCTCCCTCACTTCCTTGGCCTGAGCTCCCAGGGGACCAGCCACGCCTGGCTGACCAGAGTCTGGGGTGGGAGGAATCGGGTGTGCAGGAGGGGAGAGGAATTTGCCTCTGAGCCCAGGCCCCGTCAGCTGTCTGCATGGCTGCTCAGCACACTGCCTGTCAGCTGTTTTCCTTAGTTAGGGTGGACACAAAGGCCAGGCCTCTTGTTTTTATTTTTCTCCTGAGAGTGCTGTCAGCTCTGAGCCTTCTGCTGGCCGCACAGGGGAGACTTTACGGTGGTCTCCTGTGGTTAGGTCAGGAGAGCTGAGGCTCCTTTCTGACTTTGTCTTTGGTCTTAAAAAAAAAAAAAATGGAAAAAAAACTCTTCTCCTCCCCGTAGCGGCCAGTGACGGAATCACCATGTGCTGTTTAATAAGTTACAAATTTATAGCTCTTTGGGCAGAAAAACATAAACACAGCGTGTCCTGCCCTTCTCTGTGTGTTCTTTCCACTTTGTGCTGCTGGTAGCTGCTTGCTGGCGTTTTTCATTACTGTTTAGATGCTGGTTTGGCTGGGAGACCACTCTGTTCGTGTTCTGGCCGGAGTTTCCTGGACAGAGTTCCTACAACATTGAGATGCGCTCTGATTATGTTTTCTGCCCCAGCACCTCTCTTTCCCCTGTTCACGTTCCTAATGTACTGCATGGGGGGGGGGGGCAAGTTTTTTTCACAACTGTGGCCCGACAAAGATCACACATGCTCAATGGGAGACGGGCACTGTACTCAGCAGTTTTCGAGTATTATTGCAAAATTGTCCGGAGAGGGAAATGCTTTATCTTTGCTTTATAGGTAAACCTGAGCTCAGCGAAGTTTGCAGGAGGAGCTGGAGTTCGAGTTCAGAATGATCTAATTCCAGATCTGATGATCTTAAGCATAAGGCGGTAGGGGCTGAGGACTAGGGGATGAACCACAGGGCTTGCGGAGTAGCTGGTAGTTACCCTAAAGTTTCCGCCCTGGGGGCCATCCCTAGGAAGTGGCCTGAATGACAGAGCGTGGGTCCAGTGCAGGACTTGATAGTTTGCCTTCCATCCACTAGCAAGGGGACAGCCAGCCTGTTGGCAATGCCCAGTTACTGCTGGAATCTGGACATGTCTTCTTTCAGCTTCTCAGTAGTCTTGACCCTTTGGAAAACAGTACCTCATTGTCCTTGGGGGTAGTGCTAAGGGGGCAGGGGAGTTGCCTGGGGCATTCCGGGCTACGGAGCCTCCCTGTTTCCATGGCAAGTCTGGACTTTGGGCTCAACTGTCTGTGGTGCCTCTGTGTGTTCGGCCAGGGTCAGGGCACCCAGCTGCCGAGGCTGTGGCAGAGCCAGCGTTTGCCTGTGGAGTGATGGTACCCTGTTGGTGGGTGCTTTGTCAGCAAGATACTAGTAAGGAGCTGGGCTTGGGATTTCAGCCCCTGGTGTCTCTGATTCTTCAGCAGATGCTCTCTATGGCACGCACTGCTTGCAGTGGAAAGAAAGAAAGACTTGGGCTGTGGGTATCATGGCCCCATCATTATGGGGTGGAGGTCTCTTTGGGGAGCGTCTCAGTGTTCCCTTTTTCCAGCTTCTCTAATGATGGCCATGGATTGGAGGGACTGGGTGAGCCCTTGGCTAGAGGGGCTGATGAAAGGCCAGAGTTACCGCTGAGGCTCTGAGCGCCCCACTTCGACATTTATTCGTTGTGTGTGGAGTTTCTGACCTCTGAATCTTCCTTTGAGTCTTTATCTTGTTCCAAGTCCAGAGATAGTATCTAGAAATACAAAGGAATCAAATGAATAGGCAACGAAGATCGAGTATAATATCACTAACAGAAGTGTAAAGAATGATTTGCTACCAAGTCCAGCATTTTCAGAGAACCTTAAATCAGCTAGCTTTTTCCTAACCTCATTCCAGCCTTTTCCCTGGTTGTTGTGGTCTCCGTGTCTTCATTAATAAAACTAACACCTATAGAACACTCCCCCCCCCCATATCGGAAATCCAACTCACGACCTTGAGCTTGCCAGGCAGGCACTGTGCCCCTGAGCTAAATCCCCAGCCCCTCTTTTTCTTTTTTTGAGATGGGATCTTGTTAAATTTCCCAGCCTGGCCTCAAGCTTGTGCTCTTCCTGCCTCAGTGTCCTGTGTAACTGGGATTATAGGTGTGTGCCACCATGGCCTGCTGATTTCGTTTTTCCGGTGTTTATAGAACTCTTTTCCGTAAAATTTATTTAGTACTTCTGTGCTAGGTGCCTTACACACACTGTCAGAGTGAATCAGGTCAGTATGAGACAAGTTTTGATGTTAGTATTCTAATTCCACTTTACCACAGCGAGGATAAGCCTACTTGCCCAAGTTCTACATCTAGTGACTGATGGGGGTAGGACTTGAATTCAGGTCATCTGACTGTGGAGTTAGACTTATAACCAACCATTCTTTTTCCTTCTGTTGTTTTTTTGGTACTGGGAATCCAATTCACGACCTCGCACTTGCCAGGCAGGCGCTCTGCCGCAGAGCTGTATCCTTGGCTTCTTGTTTTTGTGTTTTTGAGATAGGGTCTTGCTATGTGCTATAGTTCAGTCTGGCCTTGAACTCACTGTGTAGTCCAGGCCTGCCTCGAACTCATGGTGATCCTCCTGCCTCAGCCTCCTAGTGCTGTGATTACAGATGTGTGCCACCCCGCCCAGCTTGTTACTTTTGTTCTTGATGCTATATTTGATCTTAGTTATTTGTTGATCTGATTGTTTTCTATTTCTGGGACACCAAAAATCTTTTCTGCATCCTCTACACACTCTTCATTCTCAGTTCAATCCTTATACGTGTGCTTTCCACGTTTCCTTTGGCTTCTTCCCTCTTCTTTGTGCTGTCCTGGGGACACTATGCTCAGGATGGGACAGGGTGCTGGTGGCAGTGTCTTCTGATCAGTGGCGGAGGCCCTGCTCTGCCCTCACCAACCACCTGTTCAGTCACCTCTTGCCCTTAAGACAGAGCTGTGGGCTTAAGCACAGCTGCTGGGAGAAGCTGGGTGCTTCCTCTGAGATCCCCCTCCTCCACTTTTGTTTGGAAGACAGGATCCTTCCTGTGTGCCCATCCTTGACCTTCCCCACACAGATGCTCCTTGTCTTTCTTTGGGTGTTGAGCACATTCTTACCATTTGGAACATCCCTGTCTCCAGTGGAAAAAGCTGTTGAAAGTGTCAGGGTGGAGAATAGAGGATGTCATGTAAGAAGGAGAGAGGGAAGCTGAGTTTTCTCAGAAATGTTGACAAAACAACTTATTAAAGCAGAAGGTTACTGGGCATGGTGGTGCGTGTTCCTCGCACTAAGGAGGCTGAGGCAGGAGGATTGCCATGAGTTTGAGGCCAGCTTGGGCTACATAGTGAGTTCAAGGCTGGTGTGGACTACATAGTGAGACCCTATCTCAAAAACACAAAGCAAAACAAAACAAAAATAGAGCGGATGATCAGGGTTCATCTCCTTACTAAGCTTCCATCTACTTCCTCAGATCTGTCCTCAACGTACAATCGAATGCTGGTGAGTCTTCCAGCTAAAGAACTGATTGCTTAACTAATAGAGTTTAGGAATGGCCTCTCCAGGGAGACCTTGGATGCTGGGCCAGTGGCAGGCAGAACATGTGGCTGGCCAACCTAGCAGAGCTCTGATGACCAGATCTTCCCTTAAGATGGCCTTTTAATGCTTGTTTCTTGTGTGATTGTGGTATTGTGGTTTTATGGGAGAATATTGTTATTGTTAAGTGCATGCTAAAGTATTTGGGAGTGAATTGTCATGATGTCTGCAACTTAGTTTGTGTTTTTTTTTTTTTTTTTGCCTCTTTGAGACAGGGTCTAGCTATGCAGCTCAGGCTGGCCTTGAACTCACTTTGTAGCCCAGGTGGGCCTTGAACTCACAGTGATCCTCCTACCTCAGCCTCCCAAGTGCTGGGATTACAGGCGTGCTCCACCGTGCCCGGCTTCCATGTAGAGTTTAAATTATCTGGATTGCCTATAATACCTGATATAATGTAAATGCAGTGTAGGTGTATGTCTTTGTCATTGGCCAGGGGTTCTGCCCTGCATGTGCCTGTGGTTGGCCTGAGTGACTATTGGCCTCCTGCGACTGTGGAGGTGGTAGAAAGATAGGCCAGCAGCCTCAAATGACACTGACTGCTGGCTGTCAGCTGGGGAGGTGGGTGCTTAGTGCTGTGGAGAAAAAAATGACAAGGCCAAAGAGATAGCGCATGTCTTAGTTACTTTCCTTGTCACTGGGACACAATACCCAGCACCTCCGAATTACAGAAGGAAAGGTTTATTTTGGCTCACAAGGCAGAGGTTTAACTCCATGGTTGGTTGGCTCTAAGGCAGGACAGCATGGCAGAGGAGAATTGCTTAAAGCATAGTGGACAGGAATTAGTCAAGGAGGAGCCCGGCAGGGAGATAGACCCTTCCCTTTTATTGAGACAGGGTCTCACCGTACAGTTCAGGCTGGCCTTGAATTCATTATGGAGCCCAAGCTGGCTTTGAACTCCTGCCTCAGCTTCCTGAGTGCTGGGATTACAGGTGTGCGCCACCACACCCAGCAAGATAGACCCTTCAGCAAGTCAGCTACATGGCCCACGGTCTAGTCATCTTCCAAAAGCCCCACCTTTGAGGCTGTTGGGGGACATCTAGATATAAGCTATAACAGTACACTTCCATAGATGTGGAACGGGCTTGGGAGTTATTGGGCATAGTGACATAATTAGATGAGGGTCAGAGCAAGAGAGACACTGATCGGGAATTTTAAAGGGGCTGTTTGGGATGGTAGGATGCAGAGCAGGTCCTTACAAAATGCAGAAATAGCTCTCATGCAGCTGAAATCCTAGGAGAAGAGAGAGAGGTCCCTTTTGTATCACATCATGAACCTCTTGCACTCGGGAGGCTGAGGCAGGAGGATTGCCCTGAGTTCGAGGCCAGCCTGGGCTACATAGTGAGTTCAGGGGCAGGCTGAACTACATAGTGAGACCCTGTCTCAAAGAAAAACCCAAAAACAAAACAAAACATCAGGAACCCCTTCTCTGGGGCCACATGCACACCATTAGCCTGTGGGCAGCAGGGTCCCAGTGGCCCATGTTCTTATTGCAGCTCAGATCCGGCTCGTCCAGTTCTCCAGCCTTCAGGGTTCCTCTCCTGGACTCTCCAGTGCCCATGTCTCCATTGTCTAATGTGTGGTGACTCGAAGCGGGGTCATATGGGCCTCCTATCTGTTCTGGGGAAAAAGTTGGACTCTAGCATCAGTGGCCCCTGGGCTCAGAAGCAGAGCTGAGGGCCTGGGAGCCTACTAGAAATACTTCAGGCCACCAGGAGGCCATGGCGGAGAAGAGGGCTTCATGTGAGGATCTTCTTTGAACCTCATGTCTGTGGGCAGTCAAGGTCACAGGCAGAGGTGGGTGCCTGGAGGGGCCGTGGGGTCTTTGTGAGGTCTCGTGGTGTGTCAGGGCCTTACCCGGCCCGTGTGAGAGGCAGCGAGATGTGTGTTTTATGGGGGGAGGGGTGGTGCCGGAGGAAGCTTTATGTAATTCTTGGCTGGGGCTCAGGTAATTGTTTTAATGAAATGGAATGCAGCTTATTCAGAACTCACTTGGCAGAAACAACCATGTTCTGTTCTGTTTTCTACTTGGGGAGAGCGGGGCACGCATTTCCAGCTGTTCTGAATCTTAGGACCCTGGGTTAGCTGAGCAAGGTGGGCGGAAGCCTCCGGGGAGGGCTTCTTTCTCGTGTGGCTTAAGGAGCTTCCAGTTGGATGTGTCACTGTGTGTGTTGTATGTGTGTGTGTTGCTCGGAATCAAACCCAGGGTCTTGCACATGCAAAGCATAAACTATACTCCCTAGTCTCTGTGTGTCTTTTTGAATAAGTTGTGGGTACTATGGCCTCTTCCATCAACAGAGAAGTCCTGTTGAAAGCAGACTGTAAGCCGGGCGTGGTGGCGCATGCCTGTAATCCCAGCACTCAGGAGGCTGAGGCAGGAGGATCGTTGCGAGTTCCAGACAGCCTGGGCTACAAAGTGAGTTCAAGGCTAGCCTGAACTGC
>NW_004955455.1:11357106-11362737 GCF_000276665.1 Chinchilla lanigera
CTCCCAAGTGCTGGGATTGCAGGCATGCGCCACTATGCCCAGCTAAAGCCCTTAAAGTTTGAGGGAACTTTTTTATGTGCTTCATAATTTTTGATATGATTCTGACAATGCCTGTCTGAGGGCAGAAAGCCCATTTTACAAACAAGGAAGCTAAGCTGAAGCTCAGAGGGGTTAAGGGGCAGGGGACACACCCAGTGTTAACACAGATAATGATGCAAAAACTTGAACCAAGGTCTTCTGGCACCTAACCCTGGCTCATTTTGGTTTCTCTTTCTTTTTTTTTTTTAATTTTTTTGTCTTTTTGAGACAGGGTCTTGCTATGCAGTTCAGGCTGGCCTTGAGCTCACCTTGTAGCTCAGGCTGGCCTCGAACTCACGGTGATCCTCCTGCCTCAGCCTCCCGGGTGCTGGGATTACAGGTGTGTGCCACCACGCCTGGCTCATTTTGGTTTTCATCCTGGAAATCCAAAGGCAGAGATAGGGAATTACGGGTCAGATTTGACCTGCACACCAATGTTGGTAGGCCTTCCTAGTATTTAAACTATTCCAAATTAGTTGCCAGTATTCAGAACATCAGAAAATTGCACCTCAAAAATCCATTTCTTTTGAAAAATCATTTGAGGCTTGGGTTGTAGCTCAGTAGTGGAGTGCTTGTCCAGCATGTCTGAGGCCCTGGGTTCACTCTGTCTAGCATCAGAGAGGGGAAAAAGAAGCAAAAAGGAAAATCAGGTTTGGTTGCACTGGACACACATGCTGACCACCTAAGCCTCAGCCTCAGCCTCAGCCTCAGCCCTTGTATGCAAGCCTTTCTGCCCCTACTCTGGGCCTAACTTCCCTCCCACAGATTCCTTCCTACCTGTCCTTGCTTTGTGGGGATTCTAAGAATGCTGTCTTTCTGCCCTATACTTGTAACAAACACAGTGACCAAATCTAGTTTTTTCTTTTTTTTCCTGAGTGGTAGGGATTGAATCCATTGCCTTGCATATGTTATGAGCTCAAACATGTCACAAAGTCAAAACTTAGCTTAACTGAGCTACTTCCACTGAGCTACCTCCCAGCTCTTGTACGTTTTTAAAAATTTGAGAGAAAGAGTTGCGCTGTGTTGCCCAGGATGGCCTTGAACTTGCAGTCCTTCTGCCTCAGCTTCCCAGGTTTATGGGATTATAGGATGTGCCAGTGCTCAGTTTCTAGGGTTTTTTGAACTGCATTTTCTGAATTAGATTTTTTTTTTTTCCTTTCTGTACTGAGGATTGAACACAGGGCTTTCTCACTGAACTATATCCCAGCCCTTCTGTTATTTTTTATTTGGGGCAGGGTCTTACTAAGTTGCTGAATTGCCCAGGTTGAGCTCAAACTTTTGCTCCTCCTGCCTCAGCCTCCCAGAGTGCTGGGGTTACAGGTGTCTGCCTCTACTCTTGACTGGGTTAGAGTTGACTTTTAGCCATCTCAAACACTCAGGTCTGCCTTGAGTCTGGGTTTTTGTCTAAATTGTGGAAGATAGCTTTCTTCCCCTCCTCAGCCTCTCCGTACCTTCTGCTATTTAAAACTTAGTGTAGCTACTTTTGAGAAAGCTTTTTTTCTGATTAAAACTAATGAGATCTTAAAAAACAAAACAAAACAAAACAAAACAAAAAACTCATGAGACCTTTGCCGGATGTGGTGGCGCACGCATGTAATCCCAGCACTTGGGAGGCTGAGGCAGAAGGATCATTGTAAGTTCGGAGCCAGCCTGGGCCACAAAGTGAGTTCAAGGCCAGCCTGAACTGCACAGTGAGACCTTGTCTCAAAAAGACAAAAAAAAAAAAAAAAAAGAACCCTAATGGGACCTGTTGACCCTTCCTTGTACATATGTGTAGTTCGACAGATTAATGAAAATTGGGCCTCCCCATCTGCCCTGTAAGCTCCTTGAGGACAGGGATTTTATCCACCTTTCATGTATCTCTGTCTGCCAAGTACTGCTCTGTTCTCTTTGTGGTTGCTTGATAAATATTTGATGGTGGTTGATGATTAAATGGGTATGAACTGTGGACACCCGTTGTGATTCCAAACCTCCAGCAAACCACTTCCTCCTGTGGAGAATCTGAGTGAGAAATTCTGAGTTCTGAACAGAGTGTGTGGGGGGTGATGGTGGGGCAGACAGAACCCAGGCTCTGACACCAGCCACATCTAGGTCTCTGTTGATGATGCCACTTGTTACCTGAGTGACTTCAGCAGGTCATTTTATACCCCAAGCCTCTGTCCCCTCATCTATGAAGGGCACATTTTCTAAAGTATTTCCTTTCTTTTTTTTGTCTTTTTTTTTTGAGAAAGGGTCTCGCTATGCAGTTCAGGCTGGCCTTGAGCTCATTTTGTAGCCCAGGCTGGTCTCATATTTGCAAGGATCCTCCTGCCTCAGCCTCCTGAGTGCTGGGATTACAGGCGTGCACCACCACGCCTGGCTTCCTAAAGTATTTTCAAAGTGTTCAAGACATGTGAACATGTGTTCTTAGAGTCGCCTGTACTTTGGGAGTTGGCCTTTTGGTGTGGCTGTCAGTCTTCAGATTTCCACTTCACATACCTGCAGGCCGTATTTTCTGTAGCCTTGGCAGTGGGCATTTAGCACACATGTACCTGCTTGGCTGTTTTGCTGACTGGTTATTTTCCGAGAGAACGTGACTGAAGACACTTCATGGCCCTGTGCGTTAGAGAATATCTGGGGCTGTGCTCTGGAGGTGAAATGGACATACCCAGTGGTGGCGGTGTTAGGTTGGGTTTTGGTTTTGTGACATGTCATTTCCCCTGAGCCTCTTTGGTGGCTTTGAGGAGGAAACGGTAGTTGTTCAGTGGCTTGGCTTTTACTAATCACTCATCTAACGTTAGTATTTGAGAGCTGCCACAGTAGCAGCTCTGGGATCCACGTCCAAGTGGGTGCTGGGCTTGTCCCAGCACTCTCAGGCTGTGAAGGATGTTGTGTGACATCTGTGAAGCCTCCCGCTGAGGCGCCTGGAGCAGTAGAGAACGGAGAGTTTGGTTTCTGTAGACAGATTGGTGGGTGTCCAGTGAGTGGGCTCAGCTGTTAGATAGAAGCTCGCCCAGCAACTGTACCCTCTCCAGGGCCGCTGATCCTGTTGGGCCTATCCTGGGCTTTGTTGGAGTTTAAAGTGGCTCAGAGAGTCCTGGCCAGGCGTTTCCTGTTTCCTGGAGCATTCCTCTTCCTTAGGTGGAAATGGGAGTGTCCAGTGGCCTGCGCTCGGTTTCCTCTGGACTGGCTGTTTCTCGTGTGCACTGCTGATGATTAAATGGCTGGCTGCAGTGGCTTCTCATCCCTGATGTGTTCTGGGACAGCCAAGTCCCACTGGCTCTGCTGGGGGACTGAGCGGGTGTCAAGGAGCGGCTGTAACGCCTGGAACACAATGCTTATTCTTTGGAGACCCAACTTGGCGGCTTTCCTGAGTTCTTTTGGTCACATACTGACTGCCTCAGCAAGTCTTTGTCTCCAGGAGTGGATACGTACTTTCTTTACCACCCTGGAGGGTCAGCCTAGGTGCATCTTTGGGCTGAGATAGCTGTTGAATAGCTGGTAGCGCATCTTTTTTTTTTTTTGGTTTTTCTCCGGTACCGGGAACCGAACTCACGACCTTGCGCTTGCCAGGCAGTTACTTTGCTGCTGAGCTAAATCCCCAGTGCGTCTTCTCCCTGTATTACCACGTTGATGCCTTATTTTCTTGTGTCTTGAATTTTCCAAGAATTCCACCCCTTCTCCCTCTTTGGAAGTCAGCATGCAGAGCTGTTTTTTCTGGTCTGCTGAGGCAGCCAAGCCAGCAGCTAGAGAAGAAGAGCGTCACCTGGACGAGGTTGTCATGGCTTCCTGTGACCACTTGTGCTCATCACTTTCCAAACATCCTGTTTGTGCCCCTAGAGCAGCAGGATCGCTGACCAGGGGACAGCTGTTCTCTGCCTGACCTCGGGGAGTGTATAGGGCTGGGGTGTCAGGGTCATCTGTTCCCAGGGAGACTCTTTTTTTTTTTTTTGGTCTTTTTGAGATAGGGTCTTGCTATGCAATTTAGGCTGGCCTCAAACTCACTTTGTAGCCCAGGCACAACGATCATCCTGCCTCAGCCTCCTGAATGCTGGGATTACAGGCATGTGCCACTGCGTCTGGCTTTTTTTTGTTGTTGCTACCGGGAATCAGCTCTCAGCCTTGCACTTGCCAGGCAGGTGCTATGCCGCTAAGCTATATCCCCAGCCCCTTGCACTTGTTTTGCTGGTTGCTGGCTGTTGAGGATATAGCTCGCAGTTCTTTTGGGCATCACTTTGGCTCTGTCCTTCCACCTCTCTGCTTTGGTTGCGGTGAGACTTACCCTTGACGGTCGTGTGGGCTGGACTGGTCATGTCCCTCGTGCTTGCAGAGCCTCAGGACCTTCCCTGTGGCTGTGGGGTCTACAGCCGAAACCTTCTCCAGCAGAGATGTTCCCTTGTATCTGTTTGCATGCTGAGCTTCCATCTAAGCAGTTGCTGAAGGGCTTTTTAAATTTTTGAAAATAAAAATATAAAAACAAGCCAGGCATGGTGGCAGACGCCTGTAATCCCCGCACTTGGGAGGTTGAAGCAGGAGGATTGTTGCGAGTTCGAGACCAGCCTGGGTTACAGAGTGAGTGCAAGGCCAGCCTGAACTGCATAGCGAGACCCTGTCTCAAAAAAAAAAACAACAAACATTTGAAAGTCACATATCAAGTTCAACCCTCTCATTTTACAGAAGGACATATCAAAACCGCCCAAGGGTAAAGAACTTGTCCAGGATACTTACCACCAGAGTGAGGCCGGGCCTTCCCCTTTGGAATATTCAGGGTCTTAGTTTTCCTCTTTTGTGGAATTCCACTTTTTGCTACAGTGTAGCCACAAGCCTTGTTTCCCCCCCCCAGGGACCTTTCTCATTCATATTGTATTGGATACTGTCATTTAATTTTGTTTTTATGTTAAGAAGGTACATGCTTATTGTTTTTTGTTTTGTTTTGTTTTGTTTTGTGTTTGTCTTTTTGAGGCAGGGTGTGACTGTGCAGTTCAGGCTGGCCTTGAACTTATTTTGTAGCCCAGGCTGGTCTTGAACTCTCAGTGATCCTCCTGCTTCAGCCTCCCAAGTGCTATGCATGCTTATTGTAAAAGAAAAAAGTACAGAAGTTAAAGTCAGTTTATTGCTGGCCATGGTGGTGCACACTTGTAATGCCAGCACCCCAGAGAATGAGGCAGGAGGATCACTGTGAGTTTGAGACCATCCTGAGTTACATAGGACTTCAAGGCCAGCCTAGACTACGAAGTGAGACCCTGTCTCAACAAAGAGAGGGAGAAGAGAGAGAGAGAGAGACAGAGAGAGAAAGAGAGAGGGAGAGAGAGAGGGAGAGAGAGAGAGAAGAGAGAGGAGAGAAAGGAAAGAAGGGAAGAGAGAAAAAAGAAAAGAGAAGAGAGGCCCCTTTTTATTCTTCTTCCCTGGGTAACTGTTACTAGTAGTTTGGCAGGGGTTATTTCAGCTACTTTCTATACATTTTTTTTTTTTTTTGGTCTTTTTTTGAGACAGGGTCTTGCTGTGTAGTTCAGACTGGCCTTGAGCTCACTTTTAGCTCAGGCTAGTCCCAAATTTGCAATGATCTTTCTGCCT
>NW_004955455.1:11364172-11377108 GCF_000276665.1 Chinchilla lanigera
TGCAGTTCAGGCTGGCCTTGAGCTCACTGTGTAACCCAGGCTGGCCTCTGACTGACAGTGACCCTTCTGCCTCAGCCTCTCTTAGTGCTGGGATTAGAAGAGTGGAATTACAAGTGTAGGATTACAGGCTGAGGTTGCAGGTGCACCTCCACACTGAGCCGTGACTAATATTTTAATGTATTTCTATAAAGTCTTTTTCTCATGGATCTGTCTATTTATATAATTTACATAATTGGCATACTTGCTAGCATTTGCCCTGTGTTAGGCACCTTTGAAGCACTTTCCCCTTCCTTGTCTTGTTGAATCTTTTCCCCACAACCCTTTGAAATAGGAGGTTTTCTTCATTTGTTTGTTTTTGGCAATGCTGGGTTTTAACTCAGAATCTTTTTTTTTTTGGTTTTTGGTTCTTTTTCCGGTACTGGGAATTAAACTCACGACCTCGCGCTTGCCAGGCAGGCGCTGTGCCGCTGAGCTAAATCCCCAGCCCCCAGAATCTTTTTTTTAAATGCAAAATCTTGGGGGCTGGGGATTTAGCTTAGCGGCACAGCACCTGCCTGGCAAGCGCGAGGTCGTGAGTTTAATTCCCAGTACCGGAAAAAAACCAAAACCAAACCAGACCAAACCAAACCAAACCAAAACAAAAATGCAAAATCTTGAGCATGCTAATCAAGTGCTTTACCACTGAGCTACATTTCCTACCCTTTATTATAATTATTATTATTATCAGCAATGGGTGCAGAGTCCAAGGCATCCACACTGAGCTACATTCCTGGCTGCAGCCCTTTTATTTTTTCAGACAGGGTCAAGCTAAGTTACCCAGCCCAGCCTAGAATTTGGGAGCTTCCTGCCTCATCCTTTTGAGTAACTGCGATTATAGGTGTGTCCCGCTGTGCCTGGTTGAAGTTTTTATAGATGAGAACACAGAAGTACAGAGGGCGAGTGACTCACTTGAGGAGTCCTTGATTAGTGGCTGAGACAGAATTGGAACCCAGAGACTGTGCTCCAGCCAGCTGGCCCATACAGCCCTCTGGTCACGCTGTGGGCTCTATTCTGATTCCTACTCACCATGAGGTTATGCACTGAGTGCCTCTTGGGATTGAGCCCAGGACCCGGTGTGTGCCAGCCAGCTGCTCTACCACCCAGCTGTATCCCTTGCCCTTTTTAAAGCTTTCGTTTATTTGTTTTGAGACAGGGCCTATCTATGTAGCTCAGGCTGGTCTCGAATTTGTGGTGACCCGGGAGGTCTGGGATTACAGGTGTGCACTGCCGTGCCCAGTTTAGCCTTTTTTTTGAATAAAAGTTTCAAGATAGGATCTAACTAAATTGCTCACACTGGACTTGAATTTGACATCCTCTTGCTTCAGCCTCCCAGATAGCTAGGGTTGCAGGTGTGCACCACCACCCCTGGCTTGTATGTACGTATTTCATGTTATGTGGAGGTTATGTGTGGACGAAGCATAACATGCCCGGGGATGCAGTCATCCAAGAAGTGCGCAGTATTAGTGGGGAGGGTATTGAATACCAGTCCCCAGATTTAGCAGGGACTGAGAACTACGAGGAAGGGAGATGCGAGCTGATGTGCTTTCCCGTGTGTGTGTGTGTGTGTGTGTGTGTGTGTGTGTGTGTGTGGGTGTGGGTGTGTGCGCGCGCGCGTGCGGTGTCCTCCACCTTGTGGAAGGAGCATTTCTGCTGTGTGCTGTCCCCTAGTCCCCTGCTTCAGTGAGCAAAGGTCTGAGGTTCCTCGTATTCCTGTGGGCCCTTTGTCCTCCTGCTAGTTAGTTCTTGGGTTATTGGGTTTTATCTTTCCTGGCTTCCTGGTGAAGGGTCTGTTCTCACTTACTGAGCTTTCTCAAGTGACAGTTGAAATCTCCATTCTCCAGTTACAATAGTGGATTTGTCTCTTTTCTTTCAGTTCTGTCAGTTCTTGTCTCATCTATTTTCAAGCTATTGCTGACTGTGTAAACGTTTAGGGTAGTTACGTCTTCATGATGAAGTGACCCGTTTTTTAAAATTATGAAATGTTGTGTCTTTATCTCTGGAAATGTCCCTATGTAGTAGTCTACCCGGTCTGCTACTAGTACAGCACTTCCATTTTCCTTCCCATCCTCCCTTCCCCTCTTCCTTTCCTCCTGGCCTCCTTCTCTGTTTTCTTCCTTCCTTGATATTCAGAGTAATAAAGTAGTTAATGGAGCACCTGCAGTGGTGACTTCAGCCTGTGCGCTGGCCTCAACGCAGACATCAGTCCAGACGGGTGTAATCTCTTTAACAATCTTGGGGCACAGTGCTGTGCAGGTCAGTGAGTTGCTGGTGGAGTCTCATCTGGAAATAACCCCATCTTTCATTTTTATTTATTTATTTATTTAATTTTTAATCCCATCTTTTTATTTTTTTAATTTTTTAATTTTTTTGGTCTTTTTGAGACAGGGTCTCACTGTGCAGGTCAGGCTGGCCTTGAGCTCACTTTGTAGCCCAGGCTGGCCTCGAACTCGCAACGATCCTCCTGCCTCAACCTCCCGAGTGCTGGGATTACAGGCATGTGCCACCATGCCCAGCAGATTAAGAATTGCTTGTGCCCCCCCTCCCCCCGCATCGGGAATTGGAACTCACAACCTCACACTTGCCAGGCAGGCGCTGTGCCTGAATCCCCAGCCAATCCCATCTTTTAGAACCTTCACCACAAGGAGTTTTTCTCGTGGTGATTCTCAGGGTCTTGGTAGGCATCTGGACTGATTCTTTACCTGAAGGTCCTTTTCCTTTGTGCCTCTGACCATGTCAGCATGCACCTTCTCCAGGGAATTTTTGCTGTGGCTGGTAGAGAAATCCCATTTGCTGAATTGCCACCTCTGGTGCCGTGGTGTCTTTCAAAGACTAAGTATGACTCCCTGACAGACTTGTTCCTGGGTGAGAACAAACAGCTACAAATCAGAAGCAGGCTAGGACAGCCAGGGCTCTGTAGCAGCTACTATTACATTTTCCTCAAAGAGCCACTTCGGCTCCCTCAGCCTTCCCTTTCTCTTTTCTCTCTCCTTGTGGCTCATTGTGTTGCCCAGGCCTGGGCTCAAGTGATCCTCCTGCCTCAGCCTGCTGAGAACTGGTACTGTAGGCACACACTTCTCACACCTGCTACATACTGACTTTCATAATACTAGCTTTTGCATGGAGTAACTTTCTCCATTTCTTTACTTTGAATCTGTTGTTTGTATATTTATTTTTGGTTTTGGTTTTTTTTGGTTTTTCTCCGGTACCGGGAACCGAACTCACGACCTTGCGCTTGCCAGGCAGGCGCTTTTTGCCACTGAGCTAAATCCCCAGCCCCTGTATATTTAAATGTCAGTATGTAAGACATGGTTTGCTGTGTTCAATGAATTATGTATACAATATGTCTGTATAACCATTTGTGTACTTACTGCACAGTTCATATTCAAGTTACATTGCCTCTTTATTTTTTATTTGCTGGTATTGGGGATTAAACCCAGGGCTTTGTGCATGCTAGGCAAGTGCTCTACCACTGAGCTACATCCTCAACCCTCATGTCTTTATATTTAAAGTATGTTTCATATAGTCAGAACACGTTAAATCTTGCATTTTTATCCAGTCTGATAATCTCCACCTTTTAATTGGATGTACAGACTTTTTTTTTATTGGTACTGGGAATCAAATTCAGGACCTTATGCCTGCCAGGCAGGTAGGTGCTTGTGCCGCTGAACTATATCCCCGGCCCTGATGTATAGACCTTTTAAGATTTAAACTAATTATCAGTATAGTTGAGTTTAAGTCTACAGTCTTGTCATTTGTTTTCTATTTGGGCCATCTGTTCTTTATTCTTTTTTTTTTTTCTTTTTGAGACAGGGTCTCGCTATGCAGTTCAGGCTGGCTTTGAGCTCACTTTGTAGCCCAGGCTGGCCTCAAACTCAAAGTGATCCTCCTGCCTCAGCCTCCTGAGTGCTGGGATTATAGGCGTGCACCAAGATGCCCAGCTGTTCTTTATTGTTTTCCTGACTTTTGGATTGATTATTTTTTAGGATTCCTCTTTATCTCCTTGTTTGATTTATTTAGCTGTACTTTTTGACTTATTTTAGTGGTTACTTTATGGTTTGCAGGTTTTTCACCGTCTTACTTCAAATCATATTGTATTATTTCACATGTAATGTGAGCACCATATAATAGTAAATTTACATTTTTTTTGTCCCATTCTTGGTGTTAACTTTTTTGTTTTTTGAGATAGAGTCTCACTGTGTAGCCTCCTCAGGCCTAAGGCTTGCTTTGTTTATTTGTTTGTTTTTTGGTCTTTCTGAGACAGGGTCTTGCTATGCAATTCAAGCTGGCCTTAAACTCACTTGGTAGCCCAGGCTGGCCTCAAACTCGCAATGATCCTCCTGCCTCAGCCTCCTGAGTGCTGGGATTATAGGTATACGCCATTATGCCTGGCATTGAAAAGGGCCTTTTGAAGCCTAAAGAAATTAAAGTATCCTGGGCACAGTAGCACATACCTGTAGTCCCAGCTGCTCAGGATGCTGAGACAGGAAGCTCTCTTGAGTTCAGGGGTTTGGGGCTAGGCTAAGCAGTTTAGTGATACCCTGTGTCAAAAAAATAAAGAAAAAGGAAGAAAGATACAAGAATGGCTGGAGGTATAGTTTATAGTTCAGAGGTAGCTCATGTGCACAGATAGCATGTGCAAGGACCTAGGTTCAGTCTCTAGCACCACAAACAAATAAACAGAGAGAAAGAGTCTAAAGAAATTAACAGAAATGTGGGGAGAATATTACTCATTTTCTTTTCTCCCTCCCCTTTCCGATTTCTCTTCTTTCTTCCCTGGCCATGAGCTCCCCTGAGCCTCACCAACCTCTATGCGCCTTGTGGTTTGTCTCACCAGTGATGCAGTCCTGACAACCGCGGTGCTGTCAGCATCCCTGGTGTCAGCAGCCTGTCGGGGTGCGGCTGACACATTCAAGCAGTGCATGGTTCACCAAACCTGCCCATTCCAGCTCTGGTCTCCTGCCTCCTCAGCACCACATGAAGAGGTGTGGCCTGATCCTCGGGACAGTGAGGCTGTCACTCTCCCTTCTTCCGTCCTGTCTTGTCGCTTGTTAATGCCCCTGACCTTCTCCCCCAGCACCAAGCCAAGATGCTGCCCAGTCCTGGCGCCCTTAGTTCCTCCCACTGTCCATTCCTGTGCACTGAGGCTCCTTCACAGTTCCCCTCCCCCACCACAAAGGCAGCCGGGCAGGCCACACAGTGAGCTTAAACCTTAAGTGCCCACAAGGGGCTTTGCTCTGGCCACAAAGTTTTGTGGAGTATTCCTTTGATTTTTTTTGTTTTTTTTAAGAGTAGGAGTGGTGCCAGTTGGAAGGGGGAGGTGGTAACTAGATCATAGTAAGCGGGACATTTCCTGAGATGGAAGACCAGGGTGGCCCCAGGCCTTGTGGTCTTGTGTCCTTCCCCTTTGTGCTTTGCATATACCGAGTACTCCTGGAGGACCAGGAAGTGACCTGAACTGAAGCTGGGAGGTAGATCTCTGCAGCAGGCTCGGTGGGGGTCATGAGTTCATTTGTTTAGTTTCTCCTCGGGGCATCTGTTGTGCGCTAGGCTCTGCTCCATGCTCAGGGGAGGAAGATGGATGGGAGCATACTCCCTGGCTTCACCAGGCTGTTAGGAGCTGCGGGACACCGGCGCTGAGCCAGACAGTTCCTGCCAGTTTGCCGCATGCTCTGATTGGTGACACGTGCGGTGTTTGGGACCTCACAGAGAAGAATCGCAAATCCTGCGTGGGGAATGAAGATAGAGAAGCCTTCCTGGAGGAAATAGTAGTCTAAGCCGCCTCCTTGTTGTTTGTTTATTTGAATTAGAACATTATAATTAGGATACTAAGGAAAGCCTGAAATCTTCATCCTGTAAGTTGATGGGTGTTTGATAGTAAGATAGGAAGTCTTTCATAGAAAAGGTCTCCTAGCATAAAACCAACACATTCTTTTTTTCTTTTTTTAAGCGTAGGGGATTGAACCTAGGACCTCCTGTATGGTAGGCATGTGCTCTACCATTGAGCTATGTGCCCAGCCCAAGGTGGGCCGTTTTATCCTCATTTTGATACAGGACCTCCAGATGATATAGGGGAAATCAGTGTAACTCCCAGCCTGGTAGATAGGTGCCCGATATGCCGAGTTCATAGTCCCCAAAGTCAAAGATTGCCACAAGGCCAAGACATTCATTGGTGTTTGCTTCCTCCGTAAGATGACCTTTTGGATGTGGCCTTTGTGTGGCAGCTGAAATAGGGCTGTGGCTTTGGGGTGACTGTTACCCTCGA
The DNA here is from genome assembly GCF_000276665.1 of Chinchilla lanigera. Classification (NCBI taxonomy): domain Eukaryota; kingdom Metazoa; phylum Chordata; class Mammalia; order Rodentia; family Chinchillidae; genus Chinchilla; species Chinchilla lanigera. Next base: position 11,370,474 of record NW_004955455.1, read on the forward strand.
GTGAGATGTTGGGCCCTGTGTGTGCAGAGTTGCTCTAGACTCAGCTGGACCCAGGCCCTGTGAGTTGGGAAGGACGTTTCCATGCAAGCCTGTCCTGAGATGGTGCTCTGAGCCCCCTGGCCCCAGTGTGAGCCACATGCTCATGTGGCGAGAAGGACCTGGCTCCTCCCTTCCTGGAGGAGAGCTGTCAGAGATGGAGTGGGTCCTGCATGTGGATCACAGTGGGCCAACTGCAGCGCAGCTTAGAGCAGAGCGCTAGTATTTCTGACAATGCGTGGAGCAGGCTGCGTGCAGCCTCCAATCTTGTCCAAGGCCTGGGAGAAGAGTGACTTGTTTGCAGTGGAAGTGCAAACTAGAGTGGAAACACTGTTGTTTTCCAGACTGCTGTTTTCTGGACTCCTGAGGGATTTGTAGAAGACTTGGCTAGGGGAAGAAAAGCCCTTGCCCCCTTCCCGCAGGCTGTCCTGTGTCTCTTCCTGTCCTTGATCTGACTCTGCTCCTTGCTGTGCTCCTCACCCTGATCCCGCCCGTGGCCCTTCTTTCTCTCAGTCCCTGCTACCCTCCTGTCCCTCTGTCTCACGTGGTGCTTGCCCCATCCTCCCTCAAGAATCAAGTGTGGGAGGCACCCTGTCCTCCTTGCTCTTTCTGCAGTCCACTCAGTTGCCAGGTCTTGTTGCTTTTACCTTGTTTCATTTAGAACACTGCAGCTCTTGGTCTTCCTTCAGTTGAGCTCTGCCTCCCTTACTCCCCCTGCATACTGGCCGAGCCTTCTGAAAGGCAGGCCTGGTCCTGCATTCCCCCACTGACAACCTTCTGTGGCTGCCCTTGTAAGTGCAGACTCCTCAGCAGGCCCTGGGCCGACTGCTTCACCAGGCTGGGACTTGCACTCTGAGCTCCAGTTCCCTCTATCTAGGTACTTTCCCAAGCTGTTTCTTTCCTCTTCCTGGAAAGCCCTTTCTTCCCTCTCTCCCTGGCGCTCTGCTGACTCCTTTGTGCTCTCCTCCACAGGACACACTAGTTAGTGCCTCCTGGGGACGGACACCGTGTGCTCATCCCTCTTGTGTTTGGCATATGTTTGTGCATGGTATTGGGACCAGCATTGGTAAAGGTGAGGCTGCTGCCTGTGAGAGGGACAGAGGGACGTGGAGGAGACAGGTGAGACGGGTACAAGCAACTCTGCCCTTTTTCAGGGATTCCCTAGGATATATCCATTTTGTGCCTTCTGAACTGTGGTGGTTTTGCTGGAGAGAAATTCCAGTGACAATACGTGGATTTTTTTTTTTTGTTTTTTTTGTTTTTTTTTGGTTTTTCTCTGATACTGGGAACTGAACTCACAACCTTGCGCTTGCCAGGCAGGCGCTTTGCTGCTGAGCTAAATCCCCAGCCCCGATATGTAGAATTGAAGTAAAGATGAAATAGCTTCAGCTGCAAGTGGTCAGACTTGTGTTCAAAGCACCAGGCAGTGGACTGAGGGGTGGGACCACACTGTCATCCCTTCCCTGAAGCAGTGGTTTCCCTTCATGGATTCCCATCCCTTTGGGGCTGTGAACCCTTTCCCTAGAGCAGGGATGCGTATACAATGTTCTGTGTATAATTTCAGGTGGTTCACAGATGCCCTAGAGTCTGTGGTTGCAAGTTCAGACATCCGGTGTAAGGATTAGCTGCATTGCCAGGGGCTCTTCTCCTCCCCTGCCTTGGAAAGGGAGGGAGGAGGAATGGGCAGTCCTGTTGCCTCAGGATAGGAAGTTGAACTGAGCAGGTGGACACTTGCTGTGCTTAACACTCAGGGCGTGAGGGAGTCCCTAGCGGGCTGGGGCATTGCGTTTCAAAAGCCTCTACTCCCTCCTCTGTGCTTGCATTGTTGGGAGTGCTGTGGGGCTAGAAGGTTGGCTCTTGACCAGACTCACAGGAAGACCAGCAGCGCCCTCCTTCGCTTTAGCTGTGCGCACTGAGCTGTCCACACCTCAAGTCCTGGGGCCTCTGGGTGCTTCCACTTGATGGTCCTTTGAACTTGGGGATGGCTTTGAAGCCAGGGAAGAAGATCAGAGTTCTGGTTGGGTCCTGTGAAGCATCGGCTTGTTAGCCAGGGTCTCCTCGTTGACAGAGACCAGTGGTCTCGTGGTGATGTCTCAACAGACAGAGCTGGGGCGGTGTGGGAGAACCGGTTGCCCAGTTGACACCTTCCAGAGCGCCTTCTCTGTCATTGCTTGTGGCTCTCAGTACTAAGCACTCTCTTGTACCTCTCTTGTTCATTGGGGCACTCAGGGATGTCACCTTAGTGGGTGGGACAGCCACACAGCCTCCGTCTGTCACCTGGTGTCACCTGGTGAGGTAAGCACTAATGCTGTATATGGACTGTGTGGTTTTGATATGCCAGGCCTGCTTTATGTTTGTTTATTTCCTCCAATGACTTGAATCCCACAGTGCCTACTACAAAAGGGGCTATTAGTGCACCCATTCTACAGATGGGGAAACTGAGCTTAAGAAAGTGCCATGTTAGCAGTTGGGAGAGCTGGGACTTGAACCCAAACTGTACAAAACCCATGCCTCATTCTGATGAAAACTCATATACTTGTTGAGGTGAGGAAAGTTATGTGAATGGATGAAGTGGGCAAAGAAGGCAGCTGCTATTACAGTTTCGTGTAGGTAAGTAGACTCTTATAGATGTTCCTCAATTTAATGATGGGGTTACATACTGATAAGCCCATCATAAGTTGATAATGTCTTAAGTTGAAAATGCCTTTCATGTGCTTAGCCTACTGACCATCATAGCTTAGCAGCTCAGTACTTCGTAGGGTGTCACTTTTTTGCCCTCATTATTTTGTGGTTCAAGAGTGTTGTACTGCATATCGCTAGTCTGGAAAAAGATCAAAATTCAGAATTTGAAGTATGTTTCTGCTGAATACACCATAGTATAGTTGAAAATTGTAAAAACACCACATATTAGAGACTGTATTGTTAGCTCTTTTGACTACTCCTAGGAAACTAGAAATCCTTTTTTTGTCTTTTTGAGACAGGGTCTCTCTATGCAGTTCAGACTGGCCTTGAGCTCACTTTGTAGCCCAGGCTGGTCTCGAACTCACAACGATTCTCCTGCCTCAGCCTCCCGAGTGCTGGGATTACAAGCGTGAGCTACCACGCCTGGCTAGAAATCCTGGTTTTCATGTGAAATCTCTTCAGATATCTTCAGATTAACTCAGGTTTCTTAAAAAGCAGAAACACACCCATGAATGGATTCAACCCTGGGCTTGAGAGTGAGATTCTACCTCTGCTTGCCCCCTCTCCCTGGCTCTGTTGCCTCTAGAATCCGCTCCAGAAAAAGAATCAGAATTTATTGCCAAAAGGTCTGAGAAGACTTATCCGGCCCAACTCTTAGCCATTTGTGGGTCCCATTTCACCAAAAAGATAGGCAGGCCCAGACAGGTGAGGAACTGTACTGTCGGGCTGGCGGCAGGGAGAGCAGATCTGCACTGCGGAGTCTGATTGGGAGTTAGAGCAGTCTGGGCTCAGGCCCTGGTTCTGCCCAGCCTGCCCCAGGTTCCTGTTTCCCCTGCTCTAAAGGCCGTAGGCACAGCCTGTGGTCTGTCACCGCACGCTGAGCTGCCTGGGTGTTAGAGTAGCACAGTGCCTGGGATCTTTCCTTAGGTGGCCTGGACACTAGGAGATGCTTGGGCTGCTCTTTGTGTCTGGGTTTGAAGCATGTTGCTCTCACGTGGACACAGGAGTCCTTGCTCGTGGTCAGGAAGATGTGACTGCATTCATCTGAGCATGGGGTAAGAAATGCAGCGGGGGACAGGCACCCTCTAGCAGGTGATGACGACCGTGGAGGTAGGCATCACAGTTTGGGGCCCAACAGGGAAGGCTGGAAGAGGACAGACACTTCCATGTTTACAAGAAACTTTTACGCTTTACAAAGAAGAAACACGTTGCATCAGAAAGGGCAGTAATGGGATAGGCACTCACTCAGCTCGCTGACTTCTGTGGTGACTATTTTCTGCCTGGACATGAAGACAGGCCAGAGAAGCAGCAGCCCCGTCTGACGGTTTCGTTCCAGTAGAGGTTGTCTAGTTAACCATGAGGCTCCCTGCTTTGTTTGTTTTTTTTTTTGTTTTTTTGAGACAGGGTCTCACTATACAGTTCAGGCTGGCCTTGAGCTCACTTTGTAGCCCAGGCTGGTCGAACTCACAACAATCCTCTTGCCTCAGCCTCCCGAATGCTGGGATTACAGGTGTGCGCCACCGTGCCCAGCTTGAGGCGCTCTCCTTTGAACACAGTTGTGGCGGGGGCAGAAGCACTGGATTTCTTGTCCTGTTGGTCTTCAGAAAACTTAGCCCAGGAGTGTCAAAGACAGCTGTGCACCCTCTGCAAGACGGGTGGGTTCAAGTGCTCTGGACTTCTGCTGGCCTGGGCCCACCCCAGGGTGGCTCTTCGTAGCACCTCAGCATGAGAGAGCAGTCCCTGCAAATATTGCAGAAGCTGGCACCTGGTAGACTAGTGATGTGAATGGTTTACCTGAACAGTTGCCCAAATCTCCCCCCAGAGTGTCATTTCTGTTAGAAGACATTCTCCACAGATTGAAATCCATCTTCCAAACAAACTTTTGGAATGCTCCATGTGTGTACATTGGGGACTTCCTGTGTGATATTTCTGGGCTTTATAGCCAGGCCCTGTTGTTGCCATCTGTCCTGGCTCTGCTGGGTTGGATTCCTAGAGCCCCAGACTGTCTCCTGCAATAAAATCTAAATCAAGGATGAGGTGGATGCCACCCCCAGCCCCCATCTATCTCCTGGTGGAGCCAGCTGGGAAGCCAGCCCAGCCAAACCAGGCCAGGCAGGCACCCCAGAACCTTCTCTTTTGTGTGACTTGGGGCACAGACTCCTGACTTGGTTTATGCGTGAGGCCTGGCTCTGTCTTTGTAGCTTGAGGCCTCAGTTCTGGGGTTGGTGGACTTCTTTCGGGCTGACTGTAGGGTTTTATTTTGGTTCTAGTCCCGCTTTATCCTGTCCTATACCTTAATATGTGAGTCCCGCCAGGCAGACTGAACCCAGAGGTCCCAGGATGCATTTTGTTTCAGCAAAGTCTGTTTTCTTCCTTCTATTGCGGTTTCTCAGCATGATTGTGCAGCTTCCCTCTGCTTTGTCCCTGTTCAGGAAGCGGCAGATTTCCCAGTGCGGAAAGTGGGCAAGGATCTGGGTTTCCTGTGAGATGGATCTGGCCCTCTTCAGGACAGTGGCTGGAGGCATCTCTCCTTTACAGATCAGCAACATCATCCCACCAAGATGTTGGGCCAGGTGCGCCACCCATGAACAAGTGTGGGGCTTGGGTGCGGGGGCACTGAGGCGAGACTTGGAGCTGCTGTGCATGGGATGGGGCCTTATTCAGGAGGTGCCAACCGTCTGTGGTGACACCAGCTGTCGAGGGGCCCCGGCATTTTCTGGAGCCTTGAACTCAGCAGATGGCTGCCAGATCTTTCGAGACTGAGAAACCCAGGGCTGGATGGTGGCAGTGCTTCTAGGGAAGTGAAAATGTCATTGAGGGTCAACTGGGGAGGTACTGTAGGTGCAGCTGGCGGTGCTCCTCCTCTCTCCTCCCCTCTTTATTCTCAGAGCTCCTGGCTGACTGAGATAGCAGTTTCAAGTCCCTCCACAAACAACACCCTGAGGCGTGTCTGGGGTTCTGTGCACCTCCCAGCCTTCTCTCAGGAAAGCTCATTGGGACACAGACAGGTAGGGATGACGGTCATAGAGTCATTTGAACTCACTGTTGCGGATTTTCTCAAGAGTAAAAGCAAGAGCTGAGTGTGGTGGTGCACGCCTGTAATCCCAGCCCTCGGGAGGCTGAGGCAGGAGGATCGTTGCGAGTTCGAGACCAGCCTGGGCTACAAAGTAAGCTCAAGGCCAGTCTGAACTGCATAGCGAGACCCTGTCTCTAAAAGACAAAAATAAAAAAAAAAATTAAAAAATAAAAGCAAATCGGTTGCACAAGTCTGTACTTGATTATTGTTAGCCAGAGGTGGTTGGTGGTTCACAGTTGATTGCCTGCCAGGCTTGAGAACCAGGAGCCGTGAGTACAGTTTGTGGTTCAGGCCTACGTTTCCCCAGTATGCTTGTGTTCTCTGACAGCTTCTTGTCCCCAGATATGGGACAGCATTTACAGAGGAAGGAACCCAGAAGTCCTTAGCCTTTTGGTCAGTAGAGCTAGTGCTTGGGTGAGGCACGTGTCTGTCTGCTGGAGGAATGTCTAGGTTGACTCTGCGTCGGGGAGTCCAGGCCAGCTCTCTCTGTCTCTCCCTAAAGTTGCTGGCTTGGTGTGTACATTGGCATTCTGCCTGCCTGCCAGTCTCCTGATCATTCTCATGCCACCTCTTCAAGGTTGTAGACTGGTACCTGGGGCAGTCTCCCCACGCCTCCCGCGTGCATTTCTGTGCTCAGATGAGAGCAGCAGGGGCTGGGGATTTAGCTCAGCGACACAGCACCTGCCTGGCAAGCATGAGGTCGTGAGTTCGATTCCTGGTACTGGAACAAACAAACAAACAAAAAAACCAAATATTTAGCCGGGTGTGGTGGCACAGGCCTGTAATCCCAGCACTTGGGAGGCTGAGGCAGGAGGATCACTGCAAGTTCAAGACCAGCCTA
>NW_004955455.1:11377208-11411142 GCF_000276665.1 Chinchilla lanigera
GTTTTCAGAGGAAAAGGAGTATGCTCTCTTCCCATTGCGTGCTTGCGACAGCTGCTCCTCTATCAGCAAGGTTAATAAGAGAACAGCCAAGGAGATAGCTCAGCATCACAGCACCTCCCTGGCAAGTGCAAGGTCCTAAGTTTGATTCCCAGTACCAAAAAAAAAAAAAAAAAAAAAAAGAGAGCAGCAGCAATATGAGTAGAACACAGGAGGAAAACACGCCCGGCAAAGCCTGCCTGGTACAGCAAGCAGTAAGTTAGGCTAGAACCTGGAGCCTCCTGGCCTTCTCTGAGTTCTTTAGCTTCACATGCTAACACTAGGGGCGTACCTGTGGCCCAGGACCCCACCTGAAGCAGAGAGTGAGGAAGAGGAGGAAAGAACATGCTCCAGAGTTGGCAGTGGTGCAGCCGCATCCTGGTGGACTGGCTTTTTGGATCTCTTTGGGGAACTCGGGTCAGTGCCGTGGAAGTGGAGAGAGGGGATAGCGGGAAAGAGGGATGGCTGCTGTATGGTGTGTCCCCGTCCCCCCCCCCCCCCCCCCCGTGTCCTGGGATGCGCTTTGCAGGCAAGCAGCGCCGTCTTCGTGGAGAATTCGTCCTGCCTGCAGAGCGCTCTCATTGGACAGCTCTGGGCCTCTGTGTCCTGATCTGTGAAACGAGGTCATGAGGCCAGGCTCCTAATAGACGCTTGGCAGGAGTTATTTCACTCTTCTTCGGCACCGCTTCCTGAGCTTCTTGCTGCCATGCCGGACTGCTTTGGCCTCTCTGAGAGGCTGCTCCCTCCAAGACTAGGGCCCGTCTGGGGGCCTTCCGTGGGTCTTGGCTGGCTCCTTCTGCTGTCACAGTTCTGTGTTCAGGTTTGAGGCCAAGGGCTCTCAGGCAACCGTGACTTCCCAGCAGGTGGTAGAAATGGGGGAGAGCGCTGAGGCCCTGCAGCTTCTCTGTCTTGCTTCTGCTCTTGCAAGGCAGTGAATCGGAGGCTTCTGGACTCAGCTCATGTTCTCCAAGGAGGACTTGGAATGAACCCCAGGCATAGAGGGGTGAGGTCAGTGGCTTGCTCAGCAAGAAGGCCCAAGTTAGTGACGACCTGCCACAGCTCCCAGGATCCCTGGCTGCAGTCCCTGGCTCCAGCTCTTCCCCCTCTCCTCCCTAGGGAGATGAAAGTCAGTGATGCGGATTTATTTACTGAGTGTCTCCTGTGTCAGAGTAGGAGGCGCACATTTATTTTATCTCCCGGCACCATGATAGCTTTTGCATACTTTTTCACCATTACTCACCAGATGCTACACTATGAGGTGTTTGAGTAAACTAAAGCCCAGAACGATGTAGTAAATTGTCACCGGCCAAGGAGTGGTAGCTTTGAAGCCATCCTGTCTTGGTTGGAAGGCCTGTTCTTTTCACTGTACCGCACTGCCAGGCTAGTGGGATACTAGAAAGGTGTACAAAGAGCTATACGACTGTCCCAGCCCCCAGTGATACCAAATCTGTGGTGTGGACAGGGGTGGCTTTATGTGTGGACAGTGGGGGCTTTGTGGTACTGTTAAAACCATCCACCAAAGTCCCTCAGTGCAAGCTCAAGAAGACTTTATGAAGCTTCTCTCTTACAGTCTTACTTGCATTTTGTATTTGGCTCTGGAATCTACCCTTGCTTAAGACAAAGATTTAAATTTCTTGTGCCTGCGTAAATTTGACCCTGAGGAGGTGTGGTGGTTAGGGTGGAGGGTCAGTTTGATGGGCTTTGGGATCCATCCCGGGGATTAGTGGAACCCACTTGGGTGTATCTGGGTGGGGTGCGGAGATGGCCTTGGGGGTCCCTGCTTGGTCCCTGGCCCCTTTCCTCTCTGGTGCTGCTCCCCTGCTTTGCTCCCAGCCAAAAGAACTAGCAATCCCAGCACTCGGGAGGCTGAGGCAGGAGGATCGCTGTGAGTTCGAGGCCAGCCTGGGCTACAAAGTGAGCTCAAGGCCAGTCTGAACTGCATAGTGAGACCCTGTCTCAAAAAGACAAAAAAAAAAAAAAGACCTTTGCTCTGCCATGGTGTTCCCGCCTTGGAGCCTACCGACCGGTACTGAGACCTGGGTGCAGGCATGCCAAGTAAACATGGTGGTGCCAGGGCTGAGGATGGAAGCACACAGCTGGGAGATGGGAAGGGAGGCTGGAGAGGCAGGCTCCAGCAAGGGGGCCAGTCCAGGAGTGAGGGCCAGTTCCGGGGAGTGTTATGAGAGGCTCAAGACCAGATTGTCAGCAGTAGGGGTTCGACCCTTATCCTGTGGCAGAGAGGGCTGATGGGTAAGACTAGCTGTCCCACTATATCTGTGGGTTTCATACCTGCAGGTTTAACCAGCTGCAGCCTGAAAATTATGAAAAGTGGGGTGAGGTAATCTCAGCACTCCAGAGGCTGAGGCAGGAGACTCACCATGGAGTTTGAGGTGAGACTAGGCTACGTAGTTGAGGGCCATCCTGGGATACATAGCAAGACTCCCATTTCACCTTGTCTGGTGTTGCATACCTATAATCCCAGCACTCTGAAAGCTGAGGCAGGAGGATTGCCATGAGTTCAAGGCCAGCCTGTACTACATAGTAAGATCCTACCTCAACTCCTCCTCCAAAAAAAACTCTCAAAAAAAGGGAAGAAAATATCTTATAAAACTGTATCTACTGAACACATACCTAATTTTTTTCTTACGATTTCCTAAATCATACAGTATAATAACTATTTACATGGCATTTATGTTGTACTAGGTTTTAAAAAATATTTATTTATTTATTTATTTATTTTTTAATCTTTTGGGGTTTCATTATGCAGTTCAGGCTGACCTTGAACTCACTTTGTAACACAGGCTGGTCTTAACTCACAGTGATCCTCCTGCCTCAGCCTCCTGAGTACTGGGATTACAGATGTGCAACACCACACCTGGCTTTTTACTAGGTATCATAAGCAATCTAGAGATAGTTTAAAGTATATAGCGGACCAGGGCCCCGTGGCATGTGCCTGTAGTCCCATCTACTTGAGAGGCTGAGGCAGGAGGATCTTGAGTTCAAGGCCAGCCTAGGCAACAAACATAGATTTTTCTCAGGTAAATTTATTATTTATGAGTACATAAGTTACGTGAGAATTCTATGCCATTTTATATAAGATACATGCAGATCTGAAGACCATACTGTGATTCTTGCATCCTTGTTTAGCACACATCATTCAGGCCTGTGAGTGTGGGGCTGTGGGGGTCCAGGCTGGGGAGGAAGTCCCTACTCACAGAGAACCTGCCGTCTAGTGGAGAGGTGAGAGTGAGGTGTGGACGCACACACGAAGGTGGGGTTGGGAAGCTCAGAGGGTAGTATCTGCGGTAAGGGGTGGCGCTGGGGAAGCGCAGAGCAGGGGCTGCGGGCGAGGTGGAGAGGGACCGAGCGTGGACTCAGGCACTGGTCCCCACTGTGGGCTGCAGGTGCTGGGAAGAAAAGGAGCGGGGGGGGACGTGGGGCGGCTGTGTGCAAGACGCATCCGTGTGAGGACGTGGGGATCAGTCACATGCGCGCACTACGGGGGGCGGGCAGTGAAAGGTCCGTTGGGAAGGAGAAGCTGGGAAGTTAGGCCACCAAAAGCTGACTAGGGAAGTGACCAGCTTCCTGAGAAAAGGGGAAGCGCTGACTGGTTCTCTGGCGGTCTTGGGCTGTGTTCATCGGTCAGATCTTGCTAGCAAGCGGTGGGTTATTAGTGCCGAGAAACCCACAGAAAGATTACTGCTTATCCCAGGAACAGGCAAACTTTTGAACTCTTTGTTCGGGTCTCTGTGGGCCACCACGTGACTCTGCGCTGAGCCCCTCCTAACCTCTGCTGGTGATCAGCCGAGGGGAGAGGCCCCAGGAGCCGCCCTGCTCCGGACAGATCCTCTTGCCTGGAGGAGCGCAGATTTCAGGAAGGGACTGGAGCCGGTTTGGAACAGCTGAGGACGTTTCCAGGACATGAGTCTCCTGGGCTGGAGGCCGTCTGTCTGTGTGTGAATCTGTTTTACCCTTTGAAGGAACTGTGGGACGGACCTGGAGTGGTACCTTCAACTTGACCTTAAAAGGTCCAGAGTCTCTGGGTGATCCAGAGAGGTGGATGAAATCTGACTAAGGAAATACCTCCTTGATATTCTGGGCCATCTCAAGGAGGGAGTGGCCTGCTGAGCTTGGCCCAAAGTCTGAGTTCTTTATGGAAGAAGAGCGCTGCTCTGCAGCGCTGTAGCTGGGCCAGGAGTGAGCCTGTGCTGAGTGAACCTGGGCCATCCCAGCTCTTCTTACCTGCTGCTGCATAATCTAGAGACCAGTCGGATGGGAAAGCCAGAGGCCTGCTCTGTGGGTCCAGTGTGGTGCTCGGTGCCTGCCGCAGAGGGGGCCTGGCACTGTTGGACTTCTCCCTGGAGCTCAGGGTGACCTCTGAGTTGTCTTTCAGCTTTTATTCTCTCAGATCTCTGGTTACCTGTGCCCTGCGGCCTTGGATACAAGACAAGGACCGATAATGAAAGTAAACCTGCCTGTGAACCCATGCAGCAGCCTCTGCAAGGCAGGGCTGTGCAGCAGACAGGAAAGCAGCCTCTAGCACGTAGGAAGCTGGGGAGGAACCATCTTATTCGAACGACCAGGTCTCTTCCTCCAGTGGCAGACTGGAAAACTCCGGGCTTCTCCCCTGGTTTCCTGTGTGTCACCCGCAGCTCACGCTTCCTTCAGGCTGCGGGAGTAGAATGGCAGTTCCTGTTGAGTAGGCATGAGTCAGCGAAGGAGAACTGGCGGCTGAGTCTTCATAACCTCCAGGCATGGTTATTAAATATTTAAATGACACTATGGTATGGATCGCTTCTCATCCGTTCCCTTAGGGAGAGCTGTTCCTGTCTGGGATTCAGATAATAGCAATATCTTGGATGTAGACAAACTCCCAAAGAGCTCAGAGGTGCTATATAAATCTCACTCATATAATATATAATGATAATATTCCCTTCTCAGAGTATCCTACCAGGAATAGGGACAGATCAGGTTCTGCCCATTTTACTGATAGAAAAACATATCCAGTGAGATTGTCCAGTCTGTTCAGGGCACCCTGTAGGCGGGGCCTGGAGCGGGGCGGCCTGGCCTCCGCTCAGCATTGGCTGTTCGCTCGGCTCGCAGCTCCTCCTTCCCTGTCCTCTTCGTCTTCATAGTTTCTCTGTTGCCCAACCATTCATTCTAGCTGCTGGGGCCCCTGATCTCTGGAGCTTAATTCTTGGAGAGGACACAGCTGACAGAAACCCAAATTGGCAGGGAAGGCCCCTCCAGGAGGTTGAGTTCCTAGTCAGTGTCCAGGCTCAAGATCTCTGCCCTGGGTGGAGGCAGAAAAGACGTGGCCTAATTGTGGACAGGCCCTTACTGGCTCTAGATCTGCCTCTCATCTGAGGAGGATCGTTATCAGGATAAATATACCCAGCTCCCCATTCCTAGGGAGTTACTCACCCAGTAAAAGCACCCTGAGTGGATTAGATTACCTCTGCTCGAACTGCTCACGGCTCTCATTGCTCACAGTGCTCTGGCCTGTGGGAGGGGGAGTGGGGAGACCCGCCTTCCCACTCTGCTCGCCTTCCTAATCTGGAAGAGTCTCGCCAAAGGGGCCAGAGGAGACCATCCCTGAGCTGGTCCTCCTGTTTACATAGCTCCTTCCTGAGGCCAGGCATGCTTACTGCTTATATCCCTGGGCTTGCACAGCTGTAAGGGACCCCAGAAGCTTCTGTGACACTCAGGCCACCAGGCTGGCACTCAGGCTGCCCAGATGGTCAGCAGAGGCCCCAAATGTTCCTTTGCTCAGGATCTGCCTGGGTGGCGTGGGACTGGGCGAGGGACTTACAGAGCTGTCTGCCTGGATTTCATAGGATTTGGCAGGCGCAGACCATGGCATGGGGCTGTTGGGAAAGCCGTGATACCCTTGCTACCTGTGCTGGGGCTTTCAGGGGACATGTGCTGCCCCTTCCTCCTGCTTGTCAGCTCAGTTTTTAAGGAAGCTGTGCCAGGCACTTCTGGGGCCATGAAAGCTGAGCTAAACTGGCCCGCAGAAAGGTGTTGAAAAGCACTTGTGCTTGCTGTGGGCCTCTCCTCAGCTGGGCATCATGAGGGGCCCTCTTCTAGAGCTCCCTGGAGCTGTAGCTGGAGGAGCCTGGAGTCAGCACCAGGTGGCAAGGGGCCAGGCAGGGAATCCCACAAAGCCTGGGAAGGGGTGAGAAAGCTGGCGTGGTGCCTTGCATTTACCTGTCCCAGCTGTGGGTTATGCGGTGGGGGCTTCTCCCTAAGGCTTTCTGTGGGGCCAGAATGGTGCCCTTGCTGCTGCCCCAGGACTGGATTGTAGCGTCGTTACCCTTGGGTGGGGTGGAAAACGAGGTGCTTTCTCTGTCTGGGACTGAAGCTTTCTCTGGGAGGGAGCTCTTGTCTGTTGTCTGCTTAGCATCTCCCATTCACTGACCGTTCTTTTCTTCCAGACCCCGTGCTAAGCCAGTACTCTATGTGTTTTCTTGTTTAATCCTAATTCTGTGTATAAAATGGTGACGTTCTCCCAGGGCAGGCAAGAGAACCAAGGCACGAGGGCCATGGAACAGTGTGTCCAAGTAGTTTAGCCACTGAGCAGGATGTGTGGCCCTGAGTCCCCCTGTGCAAGTTGCAGTGTCGGGTGACGGTGAAGATCCTGGGAGGAGAGCATGGAGTAGCTCTGGGTCCTCCCCCTCTCCTGCACTTGAGCCGTCCTGGATGGACCTTTAGCTCATCTGTTGGCACCTGTCCAAATGTAGGCCTCTGGTCTTGGCAGTCTTTATCATACTATAAGTGGTGGCCAGGCCTGGTAGGAGGAAGAAGCCCCAGCTGATGAGAGAGCCCTGACTTATTTCTTTACCTGATTGAAGGTGGGGGTAGAAGGTTTCATTGATCTCTTTTCCTTTTTTCTCTGCTGAGGATTGAACCTAGGGCCTCTGCATGCTAAGTGTGCACTGTACCACTGAACTCTACGCCCAGCCCCATTGATTACCTTGAACCCATTATTGAACCAGATATGTGTCAGTGTGTCAGTCTGGGTTCCCACAGTCTAGAGGGCATGACCATGCTCCATGTTGAGGGTGTGAGGGGACCCCTGGTCTCCTCTACTTTGTGCCTCTGGGCTGATACAGGAACTTGTGGGGTGCAGCTGCAGCAGTTTGCAGGAATGCCGGCAGACCGGCCCCTCCAGTCTTCTTAGGTGGTGCGTTTGCAGGGATGCAGGGATGTAGGGATGTCTGCATCTTTTGTTGTTACTGGGGATTGAACCCCCAGCCTGGTGCAGACAGCCACACACCTGGCTCCCAGCCTTTTTTGAGACAGGGTTCACCAGATTGCCCAGGCTAGCCTCAAACTTGCTATCATTCTGCCTCTGGAGCAGCTGGGATTATAGCCATGCACTGCCATGCCTGGCATCTTAATCCCTGGGATTTGTAAACTTCTAAATTTGTACTCCTGTCCAAAGGATTACAGTCAGTTTCTGGAGCTGAGGGAGGACTTTTCCTGCCCAGGCACCTGCCCTAGGGCAGCCTCCCAGCCCAAAGCCACTGCTGCTCTTAGCTCTTGCTCTGGCCAGACGCAGCCTCAGGGTAGAGATAGGGATGTCCTAAGCGCTGACTTTTTGAGAAAGCACCAGAAGTCAGGGTGTGTGGCCTCCTAGGACTGAAGAACCCCTTAAACTGCATGGCATGGTCAGGTTGTACCTCCAAATGATAGTGTTCCAGGCAGGGCTTGGGGTCTTCATACCATCTGCCTTGTACTTCTCCTAGTAGCCTGCCCTGTCCCTCCTGCTCCACCACCTCCCCTCAGCATTGAGACTTCATTGCACTCATGGCTGGGGACACCCGGGTCTTCTCCCAGCTCTGCTCAAAAATCCCAAGACTGCAGGTTACTTTTGGTTGTGCCCCATGGCAGGAAGCCGACAGGCCAATGGTGCCCTCTGGTGGTCAGCAATAACCCTTCCTGGCCTCTGTCCCTGGGTGGCTGGGGACTTTGCACCTAGCCTGTTGCCAGCCTGGAGACAGCCTGCCTGTCTCTGATATACATAGGTTTTCTGTTCCCATCCAGTGACCTTGATTTTTCCCAGAGAGGGAAAAAGAAAATGCTGCAGAGGCTAGGGTGGTTTCCTCCAAAAAGAGGATGCTACTTCCCATTAGAGCTTCTTTCTGCAGGGAGACTTGAGTTGGGATGGTCTTAGGCCTGGACCAGGACCTTGGTGAAAAAGCTGTGAGGCTGCCTGTGGCCTAAGCGAGGACCCCCACCACTTCCAGGCGGAGTATCTGGAATCTGCTGTCCTTATCCATGGGAAGGGAGTGTGTGTTCCTCTTCTTACAGAGTTCTGGTGATCTCTGACCAGAGCAAACTAACACCTTCCCTAGGGTATGAATAGAAGGAATTTCTTCCTTGCTTTCTCTGTTTGTTTTCTTTTGGTTGTTTTTGGAGACAGGGTCTTGCTATGTAGTTCTACCAGGTCTTGAAGTTACTGTGTAGCCTAGGGTGGCCTTGAACTCATAGTGATCCTCCTGCCTCAGCCTCCTAGTGCTGGGATTACAGACGTGTACCACCACGCCTGACTCAAATACAAGGAATTTCTGAATCTGCCTTCAGGTACTTGGAGCTGGGCAAAAGGCCATAACATTGCTGAAATCTCCAGGAAGCCTCTGGGATGAGGCCATACCTGCAAGTGACTCCTTTGTGTCTCTGTTTACTCAAGCCAGGGGAGGAGTTTGCTGAGCTGGTGAGGAGACTTTGGCCCTTAACCATTTTGTAGCCTGGAGGGAAATGTCAGGCACCTGCAGCCCCGGGAATCCAAACTAAAGCTTGGCATCTACGCCTTGGGTGCCTCCCATATTCCTGCCTCTTCCTTGGGCATTTTGTAAGGAGTTTGGGGGACAGTGCCATCAACCTCTGTCCAGATCTCCAGGCAAGTCTACAGAGGGAAAGAAGGAAACCACACCAGAGGTCTGCGGCTTTTGTAGGTACCTGCTGGGATTCCCCTGTCAGGTAAACAATGGCTGGAGAAAACTGGAAAATTGTTTTGTCTTCTCCCTGACATCAACACATGCTACACTTTGAATTTTACTTTATTACTTTGTTTTTCTCATCAGTATTGCCCTGTTCATGTCTTGCCCATATTCAACCCAGAAGAGACTGAGAAGGAGAAGTTGTACTTTGCAGCTTACCCTTTTCCTTGGAGGAAGATCTTTTTCAGGATTTCACAAAGCAAATAAGTCCCAATGCTTGCAGCTGTCTGCTATCCCTTATAAACCTCACACCAGTACTGTAGGGTAAGAGTTATTTGGTACAGCTTAGTGAAGAAACCGAGGCTCAGGGAGGCCGGGCAGTTTGCTGCAGGGCACATACTAGGTGGAGCTGAGACTTGAACTCAGGTCTGGCTCACCTCTAAGACTAGCAGTCCCTTGTCTGTGTGCCCTAGGACTGCACTCTCCGACCAGTAACATAGGTATCCATGTTGGAAACAGCCTAGAGGAATCATAAAGCAGAGTCCAGTCCATAGACCAGTAAACCTGACTTAGACTCGCACCACAGGGGAGGGGCTTAGGGGATTTGGGAAATGGGCAGTGGACTCCCTGGTTCAGAATGTAGAACAGGGAAAGCTGGGCCCGAGAGACCTGCGTGCAGAGCCCAGTGATGTACTTGTTGCCTGCTCTGGAGATGCAGAGGGAGGATCCCTGCCCCCGCTGGGTTGAACAAAGGGGAAATGGGAACATTGCGTGAAGCCAAGGCACAGGTGTGGCCCTGGAGGGGCCACTGGGATTGGCTCTGGACACTGGTTCCTTTTCTGCTGTTACCTAGACACATACTAACAGCTCCCTCTAGTTCCGGGTTGCTGGAGACAAGAAGCCAGACCTCCTTCAAAGCACTGGAGGCAGAAAGGGCTGCGGGAACTAACCTTCCTCAGAAGTCGGGAACCAGGACCAGGGGCCTTGGGCCTTGGTACAGGTGTCCTCTCTGACCATCTGGGCAGGAGCCTGGGGTAGGTGCGGCTGTGCTGGGGTGTGCCTGGTGGTCGGGGCAGGGTTCCGGGGAGAAGGTGTGGCCCCATATGCCGGGGTGAAGGCCTTGCTTCCTTCTCTCCTCTGGGTGGGAGTGAGGATGGCGGAACAGGGCCACAAGAAAGGCTTGTGTCGGCAGGCTTCAAAGCTTGGGCCCCTGACATTCAGGAAGTTGAATTCTTTAAATATTGCATCTTCTTGCAGCCACAGCAGTGTCTTATAGGCTGTGTATTCGGGATTTGGGGCTTTTTTTTGGTTCCATAAATTGAACTCAGCGCTTCGTGCTTGCCAGGCAGGTGCTGGGCCCGGAGCTACGTCCCTGGCCCTGGATTTGGGGCTTCGGAGGAGGACATACAGTCCTACAAGTCACCAGCCTTGTTACCTGGGGCCAGTGCCTCTATTTCTCCAAGCCCACTTTCCTCTGTCCTAAAGGGAGGGTCAGAACTGCAGCCTTCTGTGTTGTCAGGAGGGCTGACTGTGACCGGGCGTGTAAGTGCGCAGCACTGTGCGCAGTACTCGGAAATCGCAGTGAAGCAGCCATGGCGTTTTTGAAGATTATTGTCCTGAGGGTCGCCAGGGAGAGGAGAGCGAGCAAGTGTGGAATCATGGCGGGCTGAGTGTTTGGCATCTGGGGCTGGGCTCTCTGGGCTGTGGGCCTGTCAGGGGTCCCAGGAGGGGAAGAGTTCCCACCTCCACCACCCCTCTAGCTCTACCTTTCTAGTCTGGAGACCGGAGGGACCCAGGGTTCCCTGGGTTCTTGGCTGTTGGGTGCCAGGTAACAAAAGCTTGTGCTTGAGGGTCGGTTCGGCTCCCTTGCTGTTGTTAAAAGGGAGTAGTGGGGCCCCGGAGCCTCTGGGGCTGGGCTGCTCGCCAGGCTTCTGCAGAAACGGCCAGCGGAGCAGTCCTGGCCCCGACTTGCCGAGGGGGTGGGGATCGCTGCGCTAGCTTCCTTCTAGCCCCCACCTCCCAACACACCTTACCGCATAGCCTGGAGCTTCAGGAGATGCATGGAGCCTGGGGTTCTGCTGCTTCTGCCTGGTGAGGAGGGCATGTACCTCCTCTGACCTGCAAGCTGGGAAAGCCTAGCTCTTGGAAGTTCAGGGAGGGCCTGACACTGCCCAAGCCCCTCCCCATGACGTGGGCCCCTCCTGTCTGTTCTCGGCGGTGCCCTGCGGAGCAGAGCTCCAGGCAGGCATTCCTCAGCCGCACAAGCCAGTGGCCCAGCCCTGTTGGTGGGAGCACTGAGCCAAGTGCCCGGCATCCAGAGGTAGGACAGCCTGGAGAAGCAGCCCGGAGCAAGCTGCAGAGCACCTTCACCTTCCACTTAGGCTGAGGAGAAGAGAGCAGTGTTGGGAGCTGGTTCTTGGTCAGGCTTCTCTGGACTGGTGGCTTCCTGCCCTGAGGCCGGTCACTTCTCCCATGGGTGGGGTGGGAGCCCAGCACGCCTTCATTCTTGAGCTGTAGGCAGGCAGGGCGCTGCTCCTGGAGAGTTCCCAGGTGCCGGGCTCTCACTTGCTCGCTGTGTCTTCTCTTTGCAGACGCCTTGCTGGCAGACTTGGAGTCCACTACCTCCCACATCTCCAAACGGCCTGTGTTCTTGTCCGAGGAGGCCCCCTACTCCTACCCAACTGGAAACCACACCTACCAGGAGATCCCAGTGCCGCCCCCGGTCCCTCCACCCCCGTCCAGCGAAGCCCTCAATGGCACGATCCTTGACCCCTTAGACCAGTGGCAGCCCAGCGGCTCCCGATTCACCCACCAGCAGGTAAGGTGGGGGCAGGGGTTGGGAAATCCCTGGAGGCTGGGGGGAAGGCACAGAAGAGGCTTATCTGGCAGGGGGTTGGGGAAAACAGTGGAAGAATGAGCTTGGGAGAACAGATTGGGGGATCTGGCTGTCCCCAACCAGACGCTGCTCCTCCCACCCACCATGTGAGGGGGACAGTGACCAAGAATTAATCACCAGTGTCCTAGCCAGATTGTGGAAATTCCCCGGTGAGACTGGTGGCTATGAGCAGAAGCCATCTGGGGGTGACTCGGGCTGCTCCTGTCCTCCATTCTTTTCCTCCCCTTGGGACAGTTCTCTGAACACGCTCCTTCCTGCAGCCTCCATCCCCGTCACCTGTGTACGGCTCCAGTGCCAAAGCTTCCAGTGCCTCCAACCCACAGGACAGCGTCAGCTCTCCGTGCTCCCGAGTGGGTGAGGAGGAGCACGTCTACAGGTACAGCCCCACCTCCGCCCTACTGTTGGGAAATGCCAAGGACCTGGTCAGGGCAGGAGGCTGCTGGGGCTGGGGACCAGGCATAATAACAGACCCTCTGGGGATGCTACCTTCAGCATCACTGGTTTAACCTACAGAAGTCCTGGAGGCTCTTGGTGTTAACTGGCCTATCTGCCTTGTCACTGCCATCTGTGTATAGTGGATACCGTGGGCTGTCACGGCTTCTCCATGTGGTTGAGGAACTGAAGCAAGACTTCCTTCCTCCCATCTCCTTGCCACACCCTTTCCTGCTCTCTGCCCTCTTGCTGAGGAAGACATCGTAATCGCTCCACCTGATACTTCCTGAGAGTTTGAGGGCCACCAAGCCAGGCTAAGGCTGAGGAGCGTCTCTCACTGTCTTCTTTCCGTTGCTTCTCGAAGCTTCCCCAACAAGCAGAAGTCAGCGGAGCCTTCACCTACCGTAATGAGCTCCTCCCTGGGCAGCAACCTGTCTGAGCTTGATCGTCTGCTGCTGGAGCTGAACGCCGTGCAGCACAATTCACCAGGGTTCCCTGCAGGTAGGATTGGGTCCCACATGCTGGACCCCCGGTCCCTGGAAGGCTGAAGGGCTGAATACCCTTTCTCTTTTTTCCAAGATGAGACCAACGCAAGCCCCCCACCACCTGGGGCCCTGAGCCCTCACTACGGCATTCCAGAGAATAACAGCCCAGTGGGAGGCAGATCTGGGTCCCTGACAAAAGAGAAACCCAAGCGGAACGGGGCCCGGGGACTAGAGGACGTGCGGCCCAGTGTGGAGAGTCTGCTGGATGAATTGGAGAGCTCCGTGCCCAGCCCTGTGTGAGTATCCGCTAGGCTCTCTCCGGGCTTGGGAAGGTTTTGCCCACCCAGGCCTGGGTTCCAGTGTCTGTCCACTAATCCTGGTGTCACCCATTCCCTTGTGCCTGTTGTTTGCCAGGCCCTGGGTGCACAGTGGTGACTTTTGAATAAACACTGTCCCTGCCTTCAACAGCCAATAGCAGTCAGAAAAAGCAGACAGTAACCAGGTATTGTGGCACACACTTAAAATCCCAACACTTGGGAGGCTGAGGCAGGAGGATTGCAAATTTGAGGCCAGTGTGGGCTACACAGTAAAACACTGTCTCCAAAAAAAGGGGGCAGACATTGTATATGCATGCCTGTACTTCAGTGGCTGTTGGCACGGGTTTTGCAGTTACATAGTAAGGCTCAAATCATGACTCTGCCAGTTACTACGTGTCAGCTCTTAAGCCTTAGTTTTCCCAACTGTAAAGTGGGATCAGCAGATAAGGGATAATGGAGATGAGACTATCTACCTCAGTAGAGGTGAGACCACATAATACATGTAAAGTGATTGGAGCTGTTTCTGGCTCATTGTGTGTGTTCCTCATGGGACATACTTAACATGAGCTTCTACCAGTGTTTCTGTGGTAATGTTGGTCTGTACCCTGTTGTGGAGGACACACCTGGGGTGCCTGGTCATGGAATGCTGTGAGCCAAGCTGCCGTGTGTCCTACTGAGTCAACTCATCTCAGGCACCGTGCCCCTGATGTCAGCCCGTTCCCAGTGACGGGTCCCTCGGAAGGACTGAGTGTGGGGGCTCTTCCCCAGGGTTGGAGGTGTTGAGACCCCGGTGTCCTTTATCCCCTGCAAAGCCTGGGCCTGCTTTCTGGGCTCCCCACTGACGCCGTGTCTGCCCTGCAGCCCCGCCATCACTGTGAACCAGGGCGAGATGAGCAGCCCCCAGCGAGTCACCCCCAGCCAACAGCAGACGCGTATCTCGGCCTCCTCTGCCACCAGGGAGCTGGACGAGCTGATGGCCTCGCTGTCAGACTTTAAGGTGCCCTGTGGCCCCGCTGCCTTCCCTGCCATGCCCCCTCCCTCGTCTTCCTCCTCCTGTACCTCAGTGTGAGTACCTGGACCTCGGCCCCTCAGTGAGCGGGTGCCTTGCCCTGAGCTGGGGACCCTGCAATGCCAGGAGAGCAGGATGCAGGTCAGGGAGGGCCGGGCGACATAGGGGCAGTGAGGTGCCTCAGTAGCCAGTGGAGGCGGGGAAGCCAAAGAAGCACTCAGCTGGGACATTCCTTCCTCCTCGTGGCTCCCAGCTACCCAGGTCCAGGGGATCAGGAGACTGGGACACGGGGACAAAGGGCCCTGTGTTGATAGCTGTTCTTGGCGGGGGAGAGCGTGCTCTGCTGGGCCACGTGGGACTCAGGATCCCGTGCCTGAGCGGTCACTTGCCCGGGAGCCCCGTCTCCCACGCTAGCTCTTCCACATGTCCTCTTTCTTTCTTTCTGTCTCTGGCACTTCAATCCAGCCCCCCCTTGCCAGCCTCCTTCCATCCTCTCTCTCACCAGGGTCTGGCCACTGGGCCTCAGAGTTCCCATGACCCCTGTCTGGGGGAAGCCTACCCTCTCAGCCCACTGGGTCAGTCCTGCATTGGGTGCCCCCCACCCCACCCAGCTCCTCTCCATCCCCTGTGCACTCCGTACCCTGCCTGCTCCGTCCCTCCTCTTTGAGGCCTCCCCAGTCCTGCCAGCTGGCAGTGTTCCGTTTAGTGGATGCTGTGCCCGGATGGGGATTGATATTGACAGAATTCTGCAGTAGTTGCTGACTGCACCTCCACGTGGGTCAGCCAGTGACCTTTGGGGCATGACCTAGGGAACCCGAGAAGGAGCCCATGGGCGGCACATTCTTGGTCCTAATGGGGCCTCCTGCCTCGCTTTTGCCTGGGGCTTCACAGGAGAGGGTGGCAGCTTGGCCAGGGTGAAGGGTTGAGCCTGGGCTTATTACAAGCTTTGTGTGCCATGGTTCTGAGCAGCCAGTGAGAGGCGAATAAGATGCATTCAGGAGGGGCTGGGGATTTAGCTCAGCAGCACAGCGCCTGCCTGGCAAGCGCGAGGTCGTGAGTTCGATTCCCGGTACGAGGAAAAAAAAGCCAAAAAAAAGATGAATTCGGGCTTTGGCCTCAGGGATCCCTGTCTTGCTTCCCTTTTGAGGGGTTCTTTGTGAGATAGCTTATGTCCAGAAGCCCAGCAAGGGGAAGCTGTACTTCTGACTGTGTCCCTAGAATAAGGTCTTAGGGACACAGGAAAGCTGGGGTTGTCCAGGAGGGACAGGGCTGAGAGTTGAGCCAGTGTCAGAGAAGGGCAGAGCAGCTGCCTCCAGCTGACTTCCTCTTGGTTTGTGCTTGGCACTGAGCCCCCTCTTCACCCCTCTCCCTGCTGCTTACCTCACCTTGCTCTTCTTTTTCATACCTACTGTACAGGGTTGGCTTCCTGGCTGCTTTCTGTTGCTGGGTTTCATGAGGGCCAAGAGTGTGAAGCCCAAGAAAGGGTTTTTTGAGGTCTGAGTCTTTTCAAAAGTCCATACTTCAGCTTTGTGACCACTTGGGTCAGTACAGATGGTGGCTGTCCAAGCCCTAAGGCTGAGCCTACCCTTGCTGTGAGCATCCTTCCTTATGTCTCCCTTTCTTTCTCTCTCTTCTCCCCTTTCCCTTTGTCTTTCTCCTCCAGACCAGCTCCTCTGCTGTGGCCTTGAGCTCCCCAGGGCTGCTGCCCTGCTCAGCTCCATCTCCAGCCTGTACCCTTCCTGCTCCTTCTCCATCTCCACCCATGCCTTTTGTATCCCTGCCTTCCACCTCCAAACCCTCTCCTCAAGGCCGAGGCCACACTCCAGAGCTCCTCTGTACTGAGGAGAATAGACAGAGCCTCTTACTTCCTGTGGCCCTCAGCTGGCCTGATTTGGCTGGCCTTGGGGTGGTGACTGACACTTACGATTCAAGGTCTCCCTCTGCAGAGGGTTCCGCAGGGTCATTTGGTACAGAGGGCCAGGCCCCGGTTAGGGGGGACCTTCTGAACCCCGTGAGGGAGCCCTCTATGGCCTCCCTTTGCCACACTCCACCTCCTGTTGGCAGCACAGTCTCCCAGGAGCCTGGAGATCCTAAAGGACCACAAGGTAACCCTTTATGTCCAGAGGAGGCTGTGGTTGCCGCTCAGAAGTGGCCATGGGCTTTGGAGGCATCCAGCCCTGAGACTCCCTGTAGAGCTGCTTGCAGCTTTCAGGAAGTAACGGAGCCAGCTGTTGTGGCTGTGGATCGTCAGGCCATCTTCCCAGACACCTGGAGTCTCGCAAAGGAATATGACCAGCAGGAGAGGGCAAGGCCAGAACCCGGAGGGCTGGAAAGCGGCTGTCCTGCCCCAGCTGACCAGGAGCAGTTAGGTGGAGAAAGGCCCAGGAGGGGAAGCCTGGTGGTGCTGGCCCAGGGACCCAAGACCCCAAGGAGCCCAGAGGGCACCGCTGAAGCTGCTGCCGAGGCCAGGAAGGAACAGCTGGAGCTTCCACGTGCCGTGGTCATGGGCACACCCAGCACTGCGGAGAGGATTTCCACCTCCGGCCAGGCAGGCGCCCGCTTGTGAAGCCACTGAGCGTGGCCCTGGCGGGCCTGAGTGTGGGCTCCTCCTGCTAACTGCATGCAGCCTCCACTGCACGCGCACCTGCCTGTGCTGAGGGCCCGTGGCTGCACCCCTAATGGCCAGCACTTGGTAATGGATCCTGCAGGGCAGCAGGGCTCCCTGGGCCCCAACATTGCCTATAGTGATGATCTATCTCTTGCTCATTTCAAGTTTCTCCCTTCAGATGAGCTTCCCTTGGTATTCTTATGTGCAGAATGGTTAAAAGCGTGGACTTTGAAACCACCTAGACCTAGATGGAAACCTCGCTGCTAGCACTTGCTGCCTACGTGACCTTGGGCAACCACCTTAGCCTCAGTTTCTCATCTTTAAAATGGGAATAATAACAGACCATTGCCCACCGAGGTTGTCTGAGGATGAAATGAAATAATTCCTAGAAAGTATGTGGAACGCAGCACATGACTCCTCAGTAAGCTGGGCTTGCTGTTACTGTGATTTTTGTTTGCTTCTTGCTTGATTAAAACTCTATGCTTTTCTCCAAAACAACAAAAGCCTTCAAAACACTATAAGCAAGTAGCTTATAATACAAACAAGAAAAGACAAACTGGTTAAAAGATTCATTAAGCCGGACACATGTAGTCCCAGCTACTTGAGAGGTTGAGGCAGGAATATTGCAAGTTTGAGGCCAGCGTGGCCAACTTAGTGAGACCCTATCTCCAAAAAAAAAAAAAAAATTACTAAAGTCTGTATATGTCTGTCATAAATCAGAAGAAAGCCTCCTGCCCAGTGAAGAACATCCACTTACATCCTGATCCTCTGAAATAATTTATGTGATAGCCCTGTGCAGCAAGCCAAGAAAACTGTTACCCCACTGTAAGGATGGCGAGGCTTTAGGCTCTGGAAGTTAAGTGTCTTGCCCGAGGTCAGGGGCCGGCTTGGAGCTGCCAGCCCAGGGACCCAAGGGTCTTCTGTTGCCTGTGCCTGAGCCAGTGCCACCTGCCCTTTGCCTCCATGCCCCTCAGCTTCGCTTTCCTCTGGTGCTTGTGTTCTGTCCTCCCCTCCCCGGGACACCTGAGTGTGGACTGAGCAGTGTTGTGCCCAGCCCACATGAGGACAGTGACAGCTTCCCCTCCGCCCCCAGATCCGCTCTGTGATCAGGAGGAGCCGGGAGACGGGCCACGCGCACCCCATGTCTCGGGAGCCCTCCCCTCGCCGCCGGCTGGACCCCGCCACCCTGAGCAGGACCCCATCCCAGGAGCAGCTCATCGCAGAGCTGCAGGGCCGGCTGGGCATCCAGCCGGAGGTGGAGGAGGCCACAGGGCCAGCCGGGGCCTCTGCGCAGGACTGGCTGACCGAGGGCATCGTCATCACCGTGCAGCCGCGTGGGCGGAGGGCTGGGGGGCAGCTGGTAGAGAAGGTAGCCAGGACCTGGGCCACAGGTGTCCAGATGCTTCCTCCGCCCCAGTGCTGGCTGGAGGAGTGATCTGGGGGTGGAAGGGCGGACTTCTGTATTCTGTGACCTTGTCAGGCTGGCTTCACTCTTGATGCCAGCGTGGGAAGGCCCAGGAGCCTGGGGATATTGGCCCACTCCAGAGCTCCTCTGTACTTGTGCTCATGCGCAGATAATTTCTTCTTCTTCCTCATCTCTCTCCCCGCTCTCTTCCTCCCAGGTTGTCTTCCCTCCTGACTCTCCCATTCCCCTGAGAAGAACCATCTCTATTCTGGCTTCTCCTCCTGTCCCTCCTCTCCAGCATCACCGAGACGCCTCGGCCGGCAGCTCTTCTCCCCTGGCCAGCCTGCCCACCCCTTCCCGCCTGGGGCCCTCAGTCTCCACCCATGGTTGCCCAGGGGTCCATTGTGCAGGGGACGAGCCCCATGATGAGGAGGGGAAGGGCTACACCTCACCCACTCCTGTACCCCACACTGTGAAATCTGTGGGTTGCCAGACCGATGAGGACCCACTCTTCCCCCCGATGCAGGCAGGCCTCCTAGGGACCCCAGCACCAGCCCCTCCTGCCCCCGTCCCCTCTCCCAATGCCTAAGCTGTGCCCCAGTCCTGTGTGTGTGTGTGTGTCTGTACACACACACACACACCCACACACCACTACACCCCTGTAGCCCTCGCACGTTAGCCACAGCCCGCCCTTTGACCTTGAGCCCGAGCCCTCACTGTAGCTGATGTTCAGGCCCCACTCCTCAGGAAATCAGTTGGCTTCTGGCTTTCCTGTGTGGCCTCGCTGGCCCCTCCCCACTGTCCCTTGGTTTGGGCATCAAAGAAGGCCACTCCCAGAGTGGAAACCGGAAGCCCATCTCTTCCCCTTCCAGCCCTCAGGCCCAGGACCTGATGAGGCTCTGTGCTGTCTGGCCTCGGGCAGCTCCCCTTCCTGCGCCCTGTCCCTGGGGCTCACGTCGGCCACTTTCTCTGGGTTGTTTTTGTCTAGATTTTTTTTCCCCCTCATTTTGATATTGCTAGTAGGGGAAAATCCTTATTTTATCCTGAACTCCCTTGCGTGCAATGGTCCAATGACAAGGTCTCGTATTCTTTTTAGTTTCTTAAAAAAATTTCTTCTTTCCTCCTCTACCTAAGATGCACGGCCTGGAACAGAGAGCGGATGGAGAGTGGCAGTGGGCAGCTGGCTGGCCTCCGAGCAGCAGGCAGAGCAGCCCTGAAGGGCAGGACGAGGGAGGGGTCAGTGCCCGAGCTGGGGGCTGAGGTCCTGTTTGTCCTGCTTCCCTGGGCTTCGTCGTGCCGCGGAGGCCGTGAGCCCTTCCTTCTCACCCTCTGACAACCCCAGCCGCCAGCATGGCCTGCTCTCACTCCCACCTTTAGGGCTCATCAGGCCCCTGGAGGACACCGCTTCTTGCTTTAGTCAGCCCTTCAGTCTGTGAGGAAGCCTTCCAGGCTGTGGTGCTGTGAGATGCCATGCCCCCTGCCCTCGGGTCCCACCAGCCTTTTTTGTCCACACAGTTCATGGCCCAGGGGAAGGCCAGGAGCAGCTCACCACCCGGGGGACCCCCAAAGCCAGGGAGCCAGCTGGACAGCATGCTGGGCAGCCTGCAGTCCGACCTGAACAAGCTGGGGGTGGCCACGGTGGCCAAAGGCGTCTGCGGGGCCTGCAAGAAACCCATTGCTGGGCAGGTAAAGAGCAGGGAAGATGGGCGTGGAGACCTCTGCCCTCTTCTCGCTCTGAGCCACCTTCCGTCTTCCTGCTCAGGTCGTGACCGCCATGGGGAAGACGTGGCACCCCGAGCACTTTGTCTGCACCCACTGCCAGGAGGAGATCGGATCCCGGAACTTCTTTGAGCGTGACGGGCAGCCCTACTGTGAAAAGGACTATCACAACCTCTTCTCCCCGCGCTGCTACTACTGCAACGGCCCCATCCTGGATGTGAGCGTCTGGTGTGGTGTGGCGGGCAGAGTGGGGGCAGTAGGTCCCATGAGTTCATTTCACCTTCACTGCAACCCTCAGCGTGTGGCTGCAGAGAGGTCGTGTCACATGCCCAACACGTGGCAGCTGGGAAATGGTGGGCCCGGGATTCAAACCCACACCTTATGTACAGCCCATCCTAATGCTCCCTTCCACCTCCTGTCCTGGGTTCTTCCCTCGAGACTCTCAGAGTTTAGGACCCTGGACCAGACCAATGGAGCTGAGTGCTAGATGTCCCACTTTCCTTGCTGTGTGATGTTAGGGAGATGCCTAGCCTCTCTGAGCCTGAGTTTTTCCATGTATAAAATAGAAATTACAATAGAACTCATGGCCTCGATCCTGCATGTAAGGCTTAAGGGAGAGAGAATGTATCTGGCATGTTTCATCTCTCCATAAATCTGAATTCCTAGTAGTACTTGTAGTGGAATTAGGAGACCGTGCTGGGAGTGTTTCTGCTTTTCCTTGGCCTTGAGCTGGGGGTAAGGTGGGAAGGAAGGTGCTACCCATGCGTCTCAGTCGTGGGATCCATCCAGGGGAGCGGCAGCTTGGCTTTCATTCCACCCTTTGCTTTCACAGAAAGTGGTGACAGCCCTTGACCGGACGTGGCACCCTGAGCACTTCTTCTGTGCGCAGTGCGGTGCCTTCTTTGGCCCTGAAGGTACGGCAGGGCGCTAGGCCAACCCACTGCTTCTGGGAGGGCTGGGCAGAAGCAGGAGGCTCTGTGGGCCTTGGGGCCAGGCAGCTCCACTTCTGGAGGCCCTGAATCAGCCCCCAACCCCTCCCGCTCAGGGTTTCATGAGAAAGACGGCAAGGCCTACTGCCGGAAGGATTATTTCGACATGTTTGCGCCCAAGTGTGGCGGCTGTGCCCGAGCCATCCTGGAGAACTACATCTCGGCCCTCAACACCCTCTGGCATCCCGAGTGCTTTGTGTGCCGGGTAAGGAGCCCCTGCTGGGGCTGGAGGGGCTGGGGGCAGGCTCGGGGGAAGGGCCTCTCTTGCTTGGGGTCCTCATGGTGTGAGCAGGCAGGGGGTTCACCTCCTAAGGCTGCCAGGTCCTGGGGCTGTTCCTGAAACCGGAACAGACAGAAGCAAGCGGATGTGTCCCCGTAGGTGCCTTGTCCACCCTCATCTCAGAGCACAGGGTGGAGGGGGCAGGCAGGGGCAGGGGCTGCTAGTACTGTGCTGAGGCCCGGGGCCTGGGGATATTTGGGAGAAGAGAAGGGGGGAATTAAATGAGATAATACAGATACACACAGACTTAACAGAAACGCGGTAGTGGTTTCCACACTGCGTTGTGGGGATCAGGGGCCCTACAGGTGTTTGTGGGAATCTATCGTGGGCTCTCTGAACAAGGTTTGGGAAGCATGGCTCCCTGCAGGCCCCCTCAAGCCTTTAATACCTCATGAATCTCCACATTGGAATCCGGCTTGTACAGTACCAGGGCTTCTGGCAGCACCCTTAGAGCCGCTTGCTTATGCGCCCAGAGGTCAGCCCTCATGTCTGCATCCAGGCTGTGTGATTTAGTAGCGCCATGGCCGTGGACAGGTCACTTAACACGTGCCCCTCAGTCATGTTCTCCCTTGGGAGGGATTAAGCATTTGGGCCATTACTGAGACATAGGAAACTGGCAAGTGGGAGTCGGGACGGGCGTCGCGACCATTCCTACCCCTGGAGCATCACGCCAGGCACTGTCCACCAGAAGGGACAGCCCCTGAGCCACTCGCTCCGCCCGCCCCCTCTGTCTGGCAGGAGTGCTTCACGCCGTTCGTCAATGGCAGCTTCTTTGAGCACGACGGGCAGCCGTACTGCGAGGTGCACTACCACGAGCGCCGCGGCTCCCTGTGCTCCGGCTGCCAGAAGCCCATCACGGGCCGCTGCATCACCGCCATGGCCAAGAAGTTCCACCCCGAGCACTTCGTCTGTGCCTTCTGCCTCAAGCAGCTCAACAAGGGCACCTTCAAAGAGCAGAACGACAAGCCTTACTGCCAGAACTGCTTCCTCAAGCTCTTCTGCTAGGCGCTCTCGCCATCACCGGCCCTTTCCCCAGCCCAGCGTCCCCAACTGCTACTGTGACCCAGAGACCTCGCCCAGGGTTGAGGGGCAAGCCTGACAGAAACTGGAAGCCTCGTCCGTAGCTGGAGCAGGATGAGAAGCAGGCCGCGGGTCCTGCCTACTTCTCTTCACACCTCTCCCCAGCCTCTGGGCTTCTCCCTCCCTCTGCGGCTCTCCCTGGGCCGCCCACTTTGTGTTCACCCAGGCGTGGAGCCTGAAGGGCCCCACCTCACACCACGTGTCTCCCCGCGGAGAGGCCTGGCCAGGCCAGCACCTCACTCTGGCGCCGTGTCTACGCCTATTTCAGCAGTAGAGGAGGGCAGGCTGGGGTCTCTTTTTATCCTTACTCCCCGCAACCCAATAATCCCTAGTGTTGCTGGGGGGATCGCCGCCTGCCTCCACACAATGCCAGCATAAACCCCCTCACCCACAGGCCGAGGTCCCACAGGCCTCCAGTCTCCCCAGGCCTTGGGTGACCGCCCCCTTTCCTGACTGCCCCTTTTGTAACTGTTTTGGTCCTACTGAGAAAGGCCTCTCCAGCAATAATGTTTTATAGCCATTTCTTCCATCTCTGGGGACGGCATGGGGTGGGGAATGTCACCCATGCCTGGACACTGTACCGACTTTGATAGATTTCTACACTGAGGTTTGCATTCGTATTGCCCGAATTGCTTTTACTTCTCTGTACAAGATGATTTTGAAGAGATTTTAAAGACTTTCCTTTTTGTATTCTCCTCCTTGTCCACTGCCACTATCCTATTGGTGACTGGGGCTTTGGGGTGGAGTTGGCTTTGTACTGAGGGCTTGGGGTGGGGAAGCCATTTGTATTTTATTTTTCTTAGCACAAGCAGGTGAACCGGGAGCAGCTCTGTGGCTCCCCTTCTGTACCTTCACAGCGCACCAGGACTGTTTTATAAACTGCTGTATTTTGAAACTCCTTCCTTACTGCCCGGGTCAGTGAGCTTTTAATTAAAATTGACCTAAGGGTGCCTAGCCTTTATGGACCTGGAATTCTGAATCTCATCTGCCCTGTTCCTGAGGGAGGAGAAGGGGTAAGGATGCTTTGGGGGCTGCTTTCTGTCTGAGAAAGCCATTAGGAGCCTTTGCTCCCCGATGAACTTTTTGGCAACAAAGAGAACCTACTGGACATTCTCAGCCTCCTCACTGCTTCTCTGGGGCTCTTTTTTCTGCCGTCTCAGGAAAGCTGGGATCTGACTTTGGCCGCGAAGACCATACAGGTCTCTCTGGTCTCGATTCCACTGGCGCATTACTTCCTCAGATTTCCTGCCTCGCTGGAGACTGGGCTCAGGTCCCTCCCCTTTAACAGGTGAGGTCAATGCTTAGGTCTGGGGAGAAGGCTCCAGCTTGGTGCAAGGGGCCTGGTAGGATTCTGGTCGGAGGGACAGGACCCTGCTGGAGCAGCCAGAAGCCCCAGAGCTCTCTCAAGGTGAAACAGGAGCAGCCAGGCCTGGGGTTCCTGGCCAGGGGGAAGGTCCCCTCTACAGTGATGCATCCAGACCACCCCACCAGCCTCCCTCCTTTGAGGCGGGGCAGGGAGTAGCCCAGGTCTAGGGAGGTCAGCCTGGATCCCCCAAGGTTCTGCCATTGCCACTTCTACCCACAGGCCTTATTGCTCTGTTTACAGTGACCCATCCCAGGCCTCTCCCCAAGGGGCCTGGGGTTTCTGGGGTCCACTCACTGGGTTAATGGTTATTTGATTTTGATTTTTTTTCTCTATAAATTTCTAACCTGGCTTTTTCCATTTCAATTCCTGTGATTTATGCCAATAAAGTTTGCCATTATTTTCACCTGTGCTTATGCCATTTCTTGGTGGCCCGACAACCTAGTGGTCCAAGCCCTCTTTAGACTCAGAAGTTTCACGAGGTGGAGGGTAAATCATTAACATTCTCTGCCTGGAGGCCAGGGCTCCTGTGAGTGGGATCCTTGGTCCTTGCCTTGGCCATAGCTCCAGCAGCAGCTTCAGTCTTAACTGGGCAGTTAGTGGGAGAGGCTGGGGTGTGGGATCTGTCTCGGTGCTACCAATGGATTAGCCGAGGGCATCATCTGTGGCCCTGTGGGTGTCCTTCTCATTTAGATAGGGAAAGAGGGCGCCAGGCGTGGTGGCGCATACCTGTAATCCCAGCAATCAGGAGACTGACACAGGAGGGTCATTGCGAGTTCGAGACCAGCCTGGGTTACAAAGTGAGCTCAAGGCCCTCCTGAACTGCACAGTGAGACTCTGTCTCAAAAATACAAAAAAAAAAAAAAAAAAGAAAAGGAAAGAAAAAAGAAAAAAAGATAGGGAAAGAGGTTCCAGGCGAGAACAGACATGCACAAGGCAACCCCTTGGGTAACAGACAGCACGGCTGTGATGTAAGCCCAGGACTTGCCTCTGTCTGTTCTGCAAAGAGCCAGACATTACCTGGGTATCGCCCTGCCTAGTGGAATGCCCTATAGTTGTAGGCTCAGGTGGGTCTCGACTGCCTCCTTGTGGTCACGCCCATATTTGCATGCTTCCTCTTTGCGCCGATCACAGGCAAGGACCCCAAACTGTTGGGCAGCACTTGCTCCACCTTGAGCGGCGGCCTCAGTTTCCGTGTCATTTGGCATGGTCTCCCAAAGCAGTGTGTCGAATTCTTGTTGGAGCCCTGGCCATTTCAAAGTAATCTCAGAAGTGAACGTTACCTTCAACCCTCATCCAAAGATAATGGCTTCATTTATTCCAGTCCTTATTGGATTCATTCTATTTATAGAAATGGGTGTGGTACACTGCGTTGTAATCTGATTTTTCACTTAACTGCTTCGAGGCTATTTTCCCATGTTAGTGAATATAGATTGCATCCTTTTTAATGACTTCATGGTGTTCTATGATATTGATGTACTACAATTAGAGATGATGCCAGGATGTCCTTGGAAATGCACCATGAAATATGTATATATTTGGAAAAGAATGTTTAGAGGGAGACAGGCTCTGGATTTGTGCAACGATGTTTTTTTTTGGTACCAGGAATCGAATGCATGACCTTGCACTTGCCAGGCAGGCGCTGTGCTGCTGAGCTATACTCCCTGTTCCAGACTCTGGATTTGGAAGGGACTGTATGGCATATGGGTTTTGAACTTCCTCCTAGATTTCAGTTCTAAAACCATCATTTACTGGCCAAGAGATGTTGAGCAAATGATTTAATCTCTTTGAGTTTTCTCATGGATAGAATGGGAATACTAATATTGTAGCTCCTCAGAGCATTGTTGACATCAAATGGAAGCCCAGGTGAGGTGGCACAGATCTATAATCCTAGCACTCAGGAGGCTGAGGCAAGAGGATCACTGTGAGTTTCAAGCCCAGCCTGTGCTATATGCAGTGAGTTCAAGGCCACCCTGAACTACATAAGGAGACCCTGTCTCAAAAGACAAAACAAGAATGGAATGTGCACAGAGCATTTAGCACAATGTTGAGTGTGCAGCAATATGATGTCATTTAAGAAGGATATCAGCAGTATTGACTCCAGCAGTTCTCAAACTAGGCTAATTGTTGGAGGTATTAGGGAGATCTAGAACAAAAGGAACTAGAGGTATAGCTCAGTGGTAAAGTGTTTGCCTAGCATGCATTGAGACTTAGTTTGATCCTCAGCTACTGCAAATAAAATACAAGCTGGGAACAGTGGTACTCCTAGTGCTTTGGAGGCTGACAGGAGGATTGCAAATTTAAGTCCACCTGGGCAACTTAGTAACTTAGACCCTGTCTCAAGGAAAAAATAAAATAAAAGCTGGGACTGTAGCTCAGTGCAAAGGCCCTTGGATGAAGCCCTGGTACCAGAAAAAGAACCCTCCTTCCAAAATAATCCATGGGTCTCATTCCGGTAGGAACCTACTAACACCTGGAAATTTATACTTTTGTAAAACTAGATGACTTTGATATTTAGTCAGCTTTGGGAGTAGTTCCTGCTAACCTTGATGTGAAAAGATGGCTTCATCAGTTACTGTCCAAAGATGAACTCAAACAAAACTTGAGGCAGGGCAGGAATATTGGAGTTTCACTTTTAGATCAGCTCTGCCGGGGGGGGAAATTTCAAGAAACAATTTAGGATCACATACAGTGACAGCCAACTGTTTGTTGGTCACGTATGATTCAGACAAGTTCACTGATAATTTCTAACTTGTTCAAATGAAAAGGGTGGTGATAAGGAGAAACACCCTTTGGCCTTAGGATCTTTCATTAAAAATGCACTGACATAGTACAGTTATTCAAATACATCTTGAATGAATGTATATAATAAAAGAAGCTGACATTTACTGATGTTTCTGTATATCCAGGAACTGTGCTAAGTCTTAATGCATAATTAATCCTCATCACAACTCTAGAATGTGGGTACAGTTATCTCCACTTTACAGATGACGAAGGGGAAACAAAAGGCCAGCAAGTTGGAATCACCTCCTACGAAGACATAGTAGTGAGTGGCAGGACAAGGTGATCTGGCTGCAAATACTGCATTCATTCATTCATTCACTCATTCATTCATTCATTCATTCATTTAGTATTTATTATATACCTACTATGTGCCAGGAACAGGACAAAAACCTCTGCTCTTGTGGAGTTTGCATTCCTGCAGGGAAAGACAGACAATAATGTGAAAAATTAGATCACGAGTTGGAAGGCGTATGAATATCTGAGAGGTGGACAGAGTGAGGAGGAGTGGGAATGAGTCTTCTGATAATTTTTTTTCCTTTTTTTTTTTTTTTTTGTGACAGGGTCTTGCTATGTAGTTTTCAGGCTGGCCTTGAACTCACTATGTAGCCCAGGCTGGCCTTGAACTCATGGTGATCCTCCTGCCTCAGCCTCCCTAGTGTTGGGACTGAAGGCGTGCAACACCACGCCCGGCAACTCCTGATAATTTTAAATAGGGAACCCAGGGCAGGCCTCATTGAGCAGATGGTATTTGCACCAGGACTTGAAGATGAATTACTTAGGTAGATATTATCAAGGAGCATTCCAGGAAGAGAGAAGAGCCAGCAAATGCCCTAAAGTGGGGGCATACTCTGGAAAAGCAGCAAAGTGTATGGTTTAGCTGCAAGGAAATGTGTCAGTAGGAGAATAGGAGATGAGATTACAAGGTGCAGATCACGTAGGACATTTTTTTTTTTTTTTTACGTAGAACCTTATTGGCAGTCTGAGTTTTAGAATTTTACCCTGAGGGAAGTGATTTGAAAAGTTTTGAGCAGATGAAGATGTAGGTTTTAAAGGATCCCTCTGTTTTTGGAGGGGGGAAGAACAAACTAGAGGAGATAAAATACCGTTCTATTTCTAAGGCATTTGCAATTCTCAGCTCCTCGTCAAACTACAGTACATAGTTTGCGGTGTTGGGCAGTTGCGTATCTTCTAAGGGAATATACCTCCAGGCCAGCAGGGGGCAGCAGCTCCTCCAACGCAAGACAGCTCCTACCTTAATTACCCTACCTAAAGACAGCTTCCTGTTGGCTGGAGTGGCAGTGATATCATCCAATGGCTGCCTATATCATTCCGGCGCCAACTAATAGGCAGGAGTGCTGCCTGGGGCTTCTGATTGGCTCCTTAATTCACATATAAAAGACACGCGCCGGCGCGAGGCCCTCCTCTTTCCAGGCGTCCTCGTGAGAGGTTAGTGTGATGGGGTGTTTGTCCAGGGACTGGCGGCTGGAAGCATGAGGTCTTTGGGAGGCCGGGAGAGTGAGGTTGGCGCTACTTGGGGACCATGGGGCTTCCGTTCGCCCCGCTTGGTGTCTGGGCGGCGGCTCGTGCGCCATGATTGGTGGCGGCAGCCGCCCGGGCGCGGGCGCGGGCCCTCGGCGAGGTCCGCGTAGGCCTCTCCGAGGTCCCTTGTCGGGTGTCCACCCCAGAGCTCCCTTTCTCTCCCCAGTGACATCGTCTTTAAACCCTGCGTGGCAATCCCTGACGCACCGCCGTGATGCCCAGGGAAGACAGGGCGACCTGGAAATCCAACTACTTCCTTAAGATCATCGTAAGTGCGGAGGGGGCTGTGGCCGACCACGCAGCAGCCTCCACCCCGATAGGGGTAATCACTGGCCAGGCTTTCTTCGGTGCCAGCCACAGAGTCAGGCCATTTTGCTTAAAGCTGCTGTAATTATTAACAGTTCCCCAAGGTAGATTCCTTCTCTGCTAGGAATACACAGGCCCAGGCCGGTAAGTGGCTCATCTGGGTACAGATGGTACTTTTACAACCCTACCTATGTCTTTGGTAAGGTCTGGGACAAAAAGTGACTCATTCAGAGGAGGCAAAGACCTGTCAGTCAAGAAACTCAATGCCCAGTGGCTGTTTTCAATGGCTTTTGAGGCAGGTCTTACTTAACCAGAAGGGCTGACCATACTGCGCTGTAGGAATTCGGCTGCTTTGTAGAGCTTCATCGGTATTATAGTCT
This sequence comes from Chinchilla lanigera, assembly GCF_000276665.1. NCBI lineage: Eukaryota > Metazoa > Chordata > Mammalia > Rodentia > Chinchillidae > Chinchilla > Chinchilla lanigera. Next base: position 11,405,782 of record NW_004955455.1, read on the forward strand.
CATTTATCTTGAGAGTTTTCAGACAACACAATTTGTATAAAAACCCATACTTGTTGTGTTTGTTTTGTGACGTTATAAATGTTACAAATCTGTTGCTTCCTCTGACCAGTTCATTAATGGAATAGTTTTAATGTTAACGTGGCCATTTTAGTGAATCAGAAGTAATGTCTCATTTCTGATAACCGTTTTTTGATCAAACATAGGAATCTGATTTCCACCACTCACCTACCAAGCAAGTCAGGGGCAAATCTGACAGTATTACAAGTTAGGTGGCTCCTGGCGTTAGAATCTTGCAGAGATATCAAAACCATAGAAGAAAGGAAGTGAGATGAACCCATGTGATTGTTGAGTTTGGTTTCTGCTGATCTTTCCCCCTGCTAAACTTTGTTTCTGGCTTTTTTTATACAGCAACTTTTGGATGATTATCCAAAATGCTTCATTGTGGGAGCAGACAATGTGGGCTCCAAGCAGATGCAGCAGATCCGCATGTCCCTCCGAGGGAAGGCAGTGGTGCTGATGGGCAAGAATACCATGATGCGCAAGGCCATCCGAGGACATCTGGAAAACAACCCAGCTCTGGAGAAGTTAGTCAATGTTCTTGGCAGTTTTGTCCTTTCCTGCTGCCCTTCTCTCTTTTCCTGGAGAAGAATGGTGCTTTCAGGTGATGTCTCCTGTACACTTCTCTCTGCAGACTGTTGCCTCATATCCGGGGGAATGTGGGTTTTGTGTTCACCAAGGAGGACCTCACTGAGATCAGGGATATGCTGCTGGCCAATAAGGTAGGGAGAAATTTGGATTGGATAGAGAATACTTCCGCTCTTTAAAGCAAAATTGGCCATTCCCAGGTTGGGTCTGAGGACTTTTCTCTTTGTTCATTGTCTGTTCAGGTGCCAGCTGCTGCCCGTGCGGGTGCCATTGCACCATGCGAAGTCACCGTGCCAGCCCAGAACACTGGCCTGGGGCCTGAGAAGACCTCCTTCTTCCAGGCTTTGGGCATTACCACTAAAATCTCCAGGGGCACCATTGAAATCCTGGTGAGTGGACCTGTCTTGCCAGTGCTAGCTGGGCACATCGGGGACCTTGCTTGGAGGCTGTAGGCCTGCTGGATGTCCAGCTGTTAACTGCTTGCTGTTAATCTTGTTCTTCAGAGTGATGTACAGCTGATTAAGACTGGAGACAAAGTGGGAGCCAGCGAGGCGACCCTCCTGAACATGTTGAACATCTCCCCATTCTCATTTGGGCTGATCATTCAGCAAGTGTTTGACAATGGCAGCATCTACAACCCTGAAGTGCTAGATATTACAGAGGAAACTCTGCATTCTCGCTTTCTGGAGGTATGTGCTAGCCAGCCTAGGCTTGAGTCCTGTTTCCACCCCCTAAACTAGTGGGGTAACCAAGTGCAAGCGGTAGTGTAACCTGTCCTGCTCCTGTGAAGGATTTAATGAATTAACATAAACCTTGAGAAAAGTGCTGGGCATGTAGTAAGGGTTATTCTAGGCCCTGCCATAATGAGTCTTGAGTGTGGATTAAAGGGTAAAAACAGTTAAATATGTGTTAACACTGCCAGGTACCATTTCTTGAGAGGACTGATTATCCTTTTATTTGAGATTGTCTTCATTTTGGCATTAAAATTTTTTTTTTTTTTAAGTAATGAATAATGGCGACAGATACTTTTTCCCTTAGGCAAATAGGACAAAAAAAATCAGCATTGTATACAATCACTCTCCTAATATCTGTGGTTCTAGGTGTATGGACTTAACCCATTTCAGATCAGTTTTCGTCATTATTCCTTAAACAGTACAGTATTTATATTGCATTAGGTGTATTAGTAATCTAGAGATAATTGAGGGTAGACCACAGGATATGCATAGACTATGTTCAAAAACTACCATGGTATTTGAGTATTCACAGATTTGATTTCTGTGGGATCCTGGAACCAGTCCTGCTGGGATACGGGGTAAAGACTGTACTAATTAATTTAGCTCTGTTTGTTTTTGAGACAGGGACTCGCTATATAGCCTAGGCTTGAACTCACTGCATATTTCAAGCTGCCTTCAAATTCACTGTCTTGTCTAAGCCTCCTGCATGCTGGGATTATACGGATGAATCTATAATACCTGGCACTTCATTTAATTTTCTAAATGTCCAGTAGAGGTTGAAATTAACATCTGAAATGTTTAACCTGTTCTTACTGGCTTATACCAGTGGTTCAAGCCACCCAGCAGCAAGAGCTACAAATGTTAAAAGTTCTTCTTGCAGAATTCAGTGCAGCTAAACTTACATTTTGCACAAAATTGTGTTTTTTTTAAAAAAAAATCCATGATAATGTAATTTTCTTTCCCACAGGGTGTCCGCAATGTTGCCAGTGTTTGTCTGCAGATTGGTTACCCAACTGTTGCATCAGTGCCCCATTCCATCATCAATGGGTACAAGCGGGTCCTGGCTTTGTCTGTGGAGACTGACTACACCTTCCCACTTGCTGAAAAGGTAAGACCTTACCCTGACTAGTGGGCTTGACAGCATAGTGATAAATGGTAGCCTACTGAGTTAGTACTTTTATAATCTTTGGGGTAGGGAGGTTCCAGAGATGGAAATATTTAAGTTTTAAATTTTTGAATCCCCCCTGACAATGGGCAAAGAAACACCTTATTGGTGGTGGTATTCTTATATCAGTCAGGGGTAGAGTAGATAGCAGTCCTTTGTTCATCCTAGCTTGATGCCTGCTTGGTGGCCAGAGCTGTTTCATGCCTAGGACACATAAAATAAAAATCTAAAAAAGTGTTTTTTGAGATAGGGTCTCGGTAAGGTGTTCCATTGTCCCAGCAGGGCTTGAACTTTCCTGTCTTAGCCTCCCAGACTGCTGGGCTTAAAGGCATGGGCCATCATGACTGACTAGTCGTATTATATGTAGCAGAAGAGATTGGGGGTGCAGAGATGTATGTTGTCTCTTTAGAAATAAGAAGAAGCCCAAAGAGGGGCTATATGCAAGAGCTGAAACCACTGCCCCCCAGCTAGGCCATCCTCAAGCTCTCTCCTGCTGGATCAGTTCTACATAAGAAAGGTTTTATGGGTTGGGACATCTTTGTACAAAGGTCTCCCCCCCACCCCACCAGGAATTGCACTCATGACCTTGCACTTGCCAGGCAGGCACTGTACCGCTGAGCTAAATCCCCAGCCCTTGTACAAAGGTCTTAATAAGTGGCAGAGAGGGTGTGCATGACCATGTTGATCACTCACGTTTCCCCTGCAGGTCAAGGCCTTCTTGGCTGATCCATCTGCATTTGTGGCTGCTGCCCCTGTCACTGCAGCCACCACTGCTGCTCCTGCTGCTGCAGCCGCCCCAGCCAAGGTGGAAGCCAAGGAAGAGTCTGAGGAGTCAGATGAGGATATGGGCTTTGGTCTCTTTGACTGATCACCAAAAAGCAAACTACTCAGCCTGCCTGATGGGCAAAGCAAGGAATAAAGGCATAATTCTCTTTCAGTTTCTGGATTCTTCATTCTGTGTATTTTTAGGTTTATAGTGCTGTGTGCTAGAAACAAAGCAGTGGTGAAAACATGAACTTTACTGGGTTGGTGTTTTGTAATCATAATCTAAATGAAGCTACAAAGTGTTGGGTAGTTCTCTTTTACCACAGGAGGTATATTCAGACCCCGTTGGAAGCCTAAAACTATGTACAGGTGTTCCTGTGGAAGATGGGTTCCACAACCCCCTTGAACACGAAAACCTGTCAGTTCTCAAGCACCTTACATAAAATGATGTAGCATTTGCATATAACCCATGCATATTCTGTATACTTCACATTACCTCTAGGTTACTTAATACCTAGTACAGTATATATATAAGTAGCTACGATGTATTATTTAGCGTATGTTAAGTACAGATTAAGAAATACAGTAATTTTGATCTGCAGTTGGTGGAACCCCTGGAAATAGAGGGCAGAGCTGTTTCTTTCTTATACATGCCTATCATAAAGTTTTTTTTTGAGATGGTCTCACTATGTAAGTAGGCTGGCCTGAAGCTCTTGAGCCATCCTGCCTCAGCTTCACTGCTGAGATTACAGGCTTGAGCCACCATGCCTATCCTATCAAAGTTTATAAAGCAGGCACAGCAAGTTACCAATAAAATAATACCCTAATAAAACTGGGTCCGTTAACATAAAACAGGCACTACCATACTGCAGTTGGTCAGGTACAAATGGCTACTAAGTAGGTAGCTTACGCAGTAGCTACATTGGAGGAAAGAAGATACATGCCCCAGAAGGGTGCAAGACAAGGAACAGTGCAGGTTAAAACCTACAAATTGTTTCTAGCATTCATTCAATTTTCAGGCCATGGTTAAACTGGAAAGCAAAATTGCGGATGAGGGAAGATACATATTATACTAGAATTTTTGTTACTTTGGCTATCCAGCCACCAGCCTGGGTTTCTCATACTTCTGGGTAGCTTTAGTGTCAGTTGAATTGAACTAGCCACTCAAGGAATGCATAGGGTTTTTCAAACTGCTTGATCCAGTTTATAGGTTGTGACCAATATTTAAAAAGAACATGATTACTGATAGGGACCGGCTAGAGATTTTGTTGGGAAGCTTACAGTTCACTTACAGGTTCGTGCTGGATCATGATTTTTTTTGCAGCGGGGAGATAGTCTTGCTGTGTAGTTCAGGCTGGGCTTGCGCTATGTAGCCTAGGCCAGCCTTGAACTGAAGGCGATCCTCATGCTTCAGCCTCCCGAGTGCTAGCATGGTAGGGACCGGGCCACGAAGTAGTTCCCGTAGGTATGCGAAATGTTTGAAGGCCACTGTAAACGGCAACAGCTAAATTGGAAACCTCATTCTCTAGTCTACAGAGCTGCCACATCGACAATCAAGTTACGACGACGCTCCACAGACCTTGTGGCTCTTTCCCGTCCCCTCCCCACGCTGCCCACCTGCGGCCTTGGTTTCTCCTTGCAGCCCTGCGCATCCACCGTTTATTTCCCTCCTACAGGCTTCTCAGCCCCGACACCCCTTTTCTAACCTCGAAGTCACCCCTCCCTGACCTGCATACTCCTTAAGGACAAGAGATTAGTTCTCTCTTTTACCTAGTTAAGTTCCTGCGCTGTAGGAAGCAACACTTAATAGTCTCTCTAGGAAAGCAGTCTTCGGGAAAAGGCCACAGGGCGGGGGTGCAGCCAGACCTGCGGGCTCCAAGTGGGTCCGGGGCTGCGGGGCGGCCTCGCCACGAGACAGACCCTCAGAGCCTCATTTCCCCGTAGCGCCGGCTGAGAAGGGCCTGGGCCCTGGCAGCCCGAGACCCGGAAGCTGGACTCTCAAACGCCGGCTGCCGCGGCCGCCGTCCCGCCCGGGGGCGCCAGGCCCTGTCC
>NW_004955455.1:11411405-11419898 GCF_000276665.1 Chinchilla lanigera
CGGCCCGGCCCGGCCCGGGCGGCGCAGACCGACTCGGGCGCGGGGAGTCCGGGCTCCAGCTTGAGCCGCGGGAGGAGCCGGCGGGGCCTTCCCCTGCCTTCCCAGTCGCAGAAGTTCGCCTTTCAGAGGCTGCGCTCAATTTTTCCATGGAGTTCCGGGCCGATGCCAAGTCTGCTTTAAACTTTACATTCGTTAATGGTTTTCAGGCATCTAGTATGTGCGGGGATTTAGAGCGCCGTCTTTAGATCCAGACTGACTGGGATTTGAATCCCTGCCTATCGAGTTTTTTTGGGTACACTAGACTGATGACAACCTTGCCAAGTCTCGATATAAATGGAATTGAAGTAACTATTTTATAGGGCTGTCGTGAAGATTCGGTGAGAGAAAGTGGCGCTCCGTATCTTGGTGGTTATTGTTAGGTCTAGGGTTAGATTTCCAAAAAGCTGTCGCTACTTTGGAAGTCTTGATACCCTCGAGTGTTGTCACCTTGGGGGTACCTTGCAGTTCAGGAAGGACTTGGGGAAACCTTTTTCCTCCACCCATCCTTGCTTGTAGCTGAGTTTTAGGGTGAAAAGCCAGTATTAAGGGAGAAGATATTGGTATCTAAAGGACAGCTTTGATCACCTGGCTCTCCAGGGTAAGGAAATCAGTTGATTTTTATGTGTAAGCCCTGAGATCAGGAGTGACCACTTACCCTGAGCACTCGGAAAGCATTTAGTAAGGCTTTCCCATACAAGGGGCTGTTAATTTGTTTAAAGTTGAAGTATACTGAATCCTAGAAAAAGCATCTCAGTCTGTTGGGTATTTTAAGAGGGTATTGGAGAAATAATATGCTGAGGATTTAATTTTAATACTTGAGCAAAAAGACCTTCTCTAGAGCTTTGTTGTCTAGGATGGTAGCCTCTAACCATGTGGCTGTGAAGCAGCCACATGGTTTTTTTTTTTGGAGACAGTGTCTTGCTATGCAGTTCAGGCTGGCTTTGAGCTCACTTTGTAGCCCAGGCTGGCCTCAAACTCACAACAATCCTCCTGCCTCAGCCTCCCGAGTGCTGGGATTACAGGTGTGTGCCACCACTCCTGGCAGATTCTTAAATTAGTTGAAATGAAATTAAAAATTCATTTCTTCACTCACACAAGCCACATAACCACATATATCCAGTGGCTGCTACATTGGTCAGTTCGGGAGACCATTTTTGTCATCACAGAAAGTTCTGTTGGACAGTGCTGCTCTTGAGCTCTGAACTTGAAAGCTGTTTGCATCTGATCTCACCAGCATATGACTTCGCTGAAGGGTCTTAATGTGGTCTTCAGTTTTGTGACAAGTTCTCAAGTGTATTTCATTCATTTTCTGATTAAGAAAAAGAAGAGCCTTGAGCCTGAAAAGCTGATTCTTCTTTGTGAGAGAAATTGTAGCTAGAAGTTTAGTATTACATGAGAAGACAGCTTTGTGGAAATTCTAGGTAGAGGGTGGTATACATATATGTTTCTGCTATCTTCTCCAGACTCATTAAAACTAGTAAGGGATTTTTTTTTTTAAACAATCCAAGGCTAGAAGTATAACTCAGTGGTAAAGTGCTTGCACAAACCCCTTGGTTCAGTCCGCAGTATTGGAGGGAAAAAATTGGGAAGCTGAGTGTATAACTCATTGGTACAGCATTTGCCTAACATGTGTAGGCTTGATTTGATTCCCAGCAACACACACGCACATGCACATACACGTGCGCATGCACACACACATCACAAGGATCAAGAGAACAAGGCATAGGTGGCCACAGCAAACTTTGGGAAGTTAGAAGGTCACAGTGAGTGGTAAAGTATTTAGCAGACCCAAGAAAAATGAGTCCTAACCCAACAGATAAGAAAGCTGGGGTGTGTGGCAGGAAGAAATCTGGGAACTAACTGGAAATATATTGCAAAATTTTTTTTTTTTTTTTTTTTGTTTTGAGACAGGGTTCTCACTATACAGTTCAGGCTGGCCTTGAGCCCACTTTGTAGCCCAGGGTGGTCTCGAACTTGGAATGATCCTCCTGCCTCTCAGCCTCCCGAGTACTGGGATTACAGGTGTGTGCTACCACGCCTGGCTTGTCTTCAGTCAGAAGGAAACTGATTCAGCCTAGAGTTCTGAGTCTGGACAAACTTACCTGAGGCTAGAAGACTTTCAGATGTTCAATGACGCTCCAGAATGGAGGATGTGCTTTGCACAGCAAAAAGTACGTTTTCAGGGTGATAAACTGCACCTTAATTGTAGAAGATCACCTGTCAAATTTTGGCAGGAGAGAAAACTGAGAAAGATTCCTTCCAGGGTCAGGAGAGAAAACAGATTGCTTCAGGAGTCAGGAGATAAAACTCTGAGAGAGATTCCTTCAGGAGGCTAGAGCTTGCTGTAATACTTGAGCTGCAGGTATTAGACAAGTAACTAAAAGTTTGGGTAAGAATAGATAAAACAAACCAGGTGTGGTGGCACATGCCTATAATCCCAGCACTCGGGATGCTGAGGCTGGAGGATTGCTCTGATTTCGAGGCCAGCCTGGGGTACATGGTGAGTTAAGGACATCCTGAATTGCACAGCAAGACCCTGTCTCAAAAAAAAAAAAAGATAAAACAAGGCAAACTGAGGTGAGCTGGGAACAGGCAATTGTTAATTCCAGTGGAATAAAAACTGGGCAGGATAAGAAACATAGTTTATTCATAGGAAGTTAATAACTATATATAAGGCAAACACCAACTACTCAGCTAGTCCACATTATGAAACTAGGAGAAAAGGGGAGGGACTGTGGTAGGGTCAGACAAAGAAAGGTGGAAAGACAGTAAAACTAAAAAATCAAGAAGTACTAAAATAAGCATGTAGGGGCTGGGGATTTAGCTCAGCAGCACAGCACCTGCCTGGCAAGCGCAAGGTTGTGAGTTCGGATCCTGATACCGGAAAAAAACAAAAAACAAACAAACAAAAAAGGCATGTATTTATATGTTTGCAGGTAAGTACTGAAGTATCAGCCAGAACTAACACAAGAGGTTATTCTTGGGCAAGGAACTAGTTTTTAATTACAAACCTCTTTGGCTCTTGGGCTCTTTGACTCTTTGATGCTTTGATCTCTCTCTCTTTCTCTCTCTCTCACTCTCTCTGTCTCTCTTTCTCTTCCTGTCTCTGTCCCTGTCCCTACCCCTTCCCCCGCCCCCCGACAGGGTCTCATTATGTAGTTCAGGAGGAATTATGATCCCAGCACTTGAGAGGTTCAGGCAAGAGGATCGTGAGTTTGCAGCCAGCCTGTACTATACTGCAAGACCCTGTCACGGAAAACAAAAGGGTATTCTGAAGTTGAAACAAATAATAAATCATGTAGGTAGAAGTTTGGACATCAGTTTACTCATTGCCAAGAGAATATAGTAGGCATTTAAGCATAAAAGAAAAACCTAGCATTATTTTGTTTCTTTGTGTACTCTTGATTTATACTACTGATAAAGGCTGTGAAATAAGTCTCGGAAGAAAGTGGTGACACCATTGTGTGTTGGTTATATGAATCTCATCGCCTGCTCTATCACTTATAAAATCCACAACGTGGCCTCTGTAGCTTGTAGAATATCGCTCAGGAGAAGATTTTCCCAGGTTTTTGTGAGTATTCACAAACTGCTGTCTTCCCTGGGTCCCTAAGCAAGGGGCTGCAGCTTTGTTAACTTGGGTGGCTGTTGAAAGCTAAGGACTCACTAGCATCCGTTTATAAACTTACTTGGTTTCAGGTTTAGTTTAAAAAATGCAGGTGCTGTGACTCTCTGCTCCTCTCTGGGCAGTGACTTCCTGTCTTGGAGGTATCCCCTTGATCACTGATAAGATGGGGCTACTGATGTTTCCCTTGTAGACTTCTTTGCATTAGCAGCCAACTTTGTATTCCCAGATGAGAGTAAATACAGTATGCATTCTGTGTCACTAATCTCTGAAACAATTGTATGGGGTAGGTCCTGTTATCCACATGGCATACATGAAATGGAAGCTCAGGAAGTGACATTATTTCTGAGTTCCTATAGCTAGTGAGAGGCAGAACTGGGATCCAGCCTCTCTTTTTTTTTTTTTTGTCTTTTTGAGACAGGGTTTCACTATGCAGCTCAGGCTGGCCTCACACTCGTAGTGATCCTCCTGCCTCAGCCTCCTAAATGCTGGGATTACAAGCATGCGCCACCATGCCCAGCAGATGGCAGCTGTTGGATCCAGCCTCTTAACCTTTCACTTTTAGCCAATGTGTGGATGTTCCGCTAGACTGGCTGCTATGGGAGGCTAATGTGAGGTAAGGTAGAAGGGACATGCGAGGCACACAGTAGGCCATCCCTAGATTTGGAGTAGTTCTAAAAGGGTATTGTCTGTCCAGACATTTTTGCTCTTTGCCTTGCCTCTTGAGCCCAAGTTAAAGTATACTGACTGATTGGATTAAGTTCTTTGCCCCCTTGTGGCGCTAGGGATAGAACCCAGGGCCTCAGACATGCTAGGCAAGCACTTTAGCACTGAGCTACATGCCCAGGCCTACTGCTTGGAGTGAAATGGTACACCTTAACTGGGTGGGATTTTGCCCCACAGGAGACATTTGACAATGTCTGGAGGAGATTTTGTTACAACTGAGGTGTGAGATGAATGGACTGCTCCTGGCTGCTGTTAGTGGTAGAGAGCAAGAATGCTGCTAAAAATCCCGCAGTGTGTAAAAGTAACCCCTATAACAAGGAATTATCCAGCCCAGTAGTGTGGCAGTTCCAGCATATGCACACTCACACATGCACTCATTGTTTTCTAATCTGACCGGTGAAATTGTATCTGTGGGCTTTGTCTTCACAGGTTTCTGAGACACTAAAGCGTTTTGCAGGGAAGGTGACAACAGCCAGCGTGAAGGAACGGAGAGAAATCCTCAGTGACCTGGGAAAGTGTGTAGCTGGAAAAGGTATTTATTTGTCATCAAGTAGCCTGGATACTGTTTCATTTCAAAAATACATTGTAGCTGGGTGTGGTGGTAAATGCCTGTAATCCCAGCATTTGGGAGGCTGAGGCAGGAGGATTGCTACAAGTTTAAGGATAGCTTGTACTGCAGAGTAAGTTCAAGGCCATCCTGAACTACATAATGAGACTCTGTCTCAAAAAAACAAAACCAAAAACCAACGGGAAAAAAGTTGTCTACTTACCTTAGAATGGTGATCTTTTCCCTACTGTGTACAACTCCTGCCTTCACTTTCTTTGCTTGTTATACTGTGCCTTGAAACATTTTGGGTTAGTGGAGAGTTTATCCCTTCAGTTGTCAAAAGATTTTACAGTTTTAGCCATTTTGATTGAAAACATTTCTAAAAGATACCATCAGTCTTTCTGTAGTATATGAGAACAAAAACACGTGAAATGTAGCATTCTCCCCTATGTGTGTTCTTGGAAGTCAGCAATATGATGAGAGGTGATTGGCTAGTACAGGATTCCAAAGTCAAGAAAGTTTGGGAGACGTGGTTCCTTCTGCCCTGTTGGAGTATTCCCAGCAAGATATTTTGCCATTATTAAACTTTCTTCAGTGAAGTGTTTTCCCTGAGAGCTGCTGCCTCCTGGGTTGGGAGTCAGAGATTAAACCCAGGGGTATACTACCACTGAGCTATATCCCAAGCCCCTTTAATTTTTTATTTTGAGACACTAAGTTGCTCAGGCTGGTGTTGAACTTGTGATCCCACTGTCTCAATCTCCAAACTAGCAGCTAGGTTTACTGGCGAGTTCCACTGCTTGAACTTCCTGTTTGCTGGGGAAAGCCGGGCACATCTCATTATCCTGATCCCACCCCACAATAGAGGGATGTTCCTATGACATTGGTGGCAAACCCATGGCATGCGTGCTGCAGTGGGCTGTTTGTATCACTGAAAGCTCTTTTTTTTGTTTGTTTTTTTCTTACGGTACCGGAAATCGAACTCACGACCTTGCGCTTGCCAGGCAGGCGCTGTGCCACTGAGCTAAATCCCCAGCCCCCATTGAAAGCTCTTAAGTGTTCACCATCACTGCCCTATGACCCTCTGGGGTGTATAAGACAGTTTGCTTCATTCAATAAATCCTTACCAGTTTTTTGAGTTTCCTTTTGGTGTGTGTGTTTTACTGTACAGCATCGATGCCCACAGTGTGGCCCCTAAGCCCAGCAGTCAGAAAGGCAGCTGGTGTCAGCTTAAGCACCACCTCAGAACCTGTTAGAGATTTTCAGCTTCACCTCAGCAATGCAGTCAGAAACCCTGGGCGGCGCTGCCCAAGCCTCTAGGAGAATACTGTGTTTATTCAAGTTTGAGGACCGTGCTCTATGCATTTGGGTCTTCCCTTCTGTCAGCTTTCACTTGGCTTACTGAAGAGCCTACTTCCTTCCTCTCTTCCACTCACCGTCCCATGTGCTGTTTCTCCCCAGCCATTACCTGGGTAGCATACCCAAGCTTGTTAAAGCGGTGTGTAAATGAAGTAAATTGCTGTGTGTGAGCTTCTGAGACATTCTCATGTGTATTCATGCTTTAGTGTGTGAGTTTTATGGCCTCCTCAGAGGTCTTTCTGGTTACTTTCTCAGCAGGTGTTCTGGTTAGTAAAAGCTACGCTAGCTAGCTACCAGCTGTGCATACGTGCTGAGCTGCGGTGGTCAACTCTCCCTGTGAAATAACTGCCCCATGCTGCACTCCATCTACCCGCCAGTTCATGGAGTGAAGCGCTTGACTCCTGTGGGTCAAGCTAATGAATAACTTCAGACCTTTTAAGGGTGATTTTATTCTTCTCTCCCCCTGAAAGCCCTGGATTCAGGATGGGCTATATTTGTGAAGTGCTTAGTAGCCTTTGATGTGCAAGTTGATTGGACAGCATTAACTGTTTCCTTCATGAGCTCATTAATTCTCCGTTTCCTGATTTTCTGAGTCTAAGAAGGGGCTGTTGCACAGTGGCAATTACTCTGGCCTCCATTTGTCGGGGAGCAGATAGCCATGTAAGTCAGCAAGAGCTGGGCTGAGATGTTTCTAGCTAGACTGAGGAGTTGAGGACTTGCTCGGAGCTGTTTAATCTTGGGGGCACTGGTCTGCCTTGCCCTGGCGGAGGCCTCTGTGCTGCTCTCTACATCCTGCCTCCACAGACTTCAAAGACTTGCAGCATCTCCTGTGTCTGCTCTTACCTCTAGTGCCAGTCAGTGATGGACGGCTCAGCTGGGCTCTGTGTTCTAGCCATGGCTCTGCCACTGGGCTGTGTGACCTGCCTCTCTTATCTCTCTGAGGCTGTGTCCTTGGTTTGAACCACGCATAGGGTCGGTGTGAGGAGCAGCTGAGAACGTGCACGGAGGGTGTTTAACGCGTTGCCTGGCTGTGGTGTGCTCACAGGGTATATTAGCTGTTACTGGCGCCATTTTCTTAGTCACCACCAGTTCCTGGCCTGAGTTATTCACTCTTTTCCTCAGTCACAGAAGTAGCCCCAGTCAGATGGACTAGAGAGACCTGGGATGAACTGGCTCATTCATTTCCCCTGTCATTTGGGACCTGAAGTGTGAGACGCCATGTGATCCCTTCTTGGGCTTCCTGCTCTTGTGTGCCCTCCACCTTTGTCTTGTACTGCTCATGCTTCTGTCACCTGTGTGCTCTGGTCTGGCATGGCGTACTCACAACATATTTCTTTCCAAGCTTTTTTTTTGAAACAGAGTTTCACTATGTGGTTTAAGGTGGCCTTGAACTCACTATGTAGCCCAAATTGGCCTTGAGCTCATGGTGATCCTCCTGTCTCAACTACCCAAGTGCCGTGATTACAGGCATGCACGACAATGCCCAACTTTTAAAATTTACTTTATTTATTTATTTGCTTTCCAGGTTTCTTGAGCACTCTTATTCAGCCAAACTGCTTGTTTCTCTCTGACTGGTGTGCTTAGGTTCCTGCTGCCTGTTTTCTTCGTCTTAAAGTGTGCTTAATGAAAGAGCCCACCTTACGATGACTGAGATAGTGTGTGAAATGGTTAGAGTAGCACTAGTTAAGTGCCAGGTGTTGTCAGTCTCTCCATCTTTCTTATTCCTGCGCTTTTGCTCATGTTGTTAACACTACTCAGAACATACTTCTTTTTCCATTTTCCCACAGCCTACTGATCTACTAGACCAAGCATATGCGTCCTTCACACATTCTTTTTTTTTGACACAGGGTCTCACTGTGTAGCTCAGGTTGGCCTTAGACTCGCTGTGTAGCCCAGGCAGGCCTCAAACCCACGGTGATTCTCCTGCCTCACCTTCCCGAATGCTGGGATTACAGGTGTGCGCCACCATCCCTGGGCCTTTCACACATTCTGAAACCACTCTAGTTACAGGTGCTTTGTCCCTTTCTGACTTCTCATGGTACTTTAATCTTGTACTTTTTTTCTTTTGAGATGAGGTCTTACTATGTCAGCTAGCCTTAAATTCTTGGGCTCAAGTGATTCTCCTATCCCAAATAGCTAGAAGCATAGAAGCACACTGGCTTGTACTTACTGTCTGTCTATCTAGCTACCTGCCTACCTACCT
>NW_004955455.1:11420078-11446607 GCF_000276665.1 Chinchilla lanigera
TTTTATTCTTAATTTTGAGACAGGGTCTTACTAGGTTGCCAGGCAGAACTTGAACTTTTCTTTTTTTTCTTTTTATTTTTTAAAAATCTTTTTTAAAATTTTAAGCATAAGAGAATGAAAACATATAAACAAACATACATTTAGAAAATAACACAAAAACAATACAAACAATACAGAATTTCAGACAAGGTGATAGGAAATTAACAATGGTTGTTGTATTATATAAATTGGATACTCAGATAAACACATATAGACATGTAAGATTGATCAAACACTTAAACATTAACTGTTTCTTTCAATAGAGCAATAAAAGTTAGTGGTACAACTGTGTTACCTATCCTGTATATACATGTAGACATATTTTTCCCCTTCTTTCTTTTCTCTTTTCCCTCATCCCAGTTGTTCTTTCTTTTTGAGCAGTTTCCTTTCATTTCACAATGTCTGTTGTACCTCCTAGATTTTATTCACTTTCAGGTTCTTACACTAGTGAGACAGTATGCTGTTTACACATGCAGGTCTGATTTATTTCACTTATGAGTATGGTCTCTAGTTGTGTCCATTTTCCTATAAAAGCCTTGAGATTATCTTTCTTAGAACTTGAAGGGCTGGGGATATAAAGCTCAGTGGCATAAGTGCCTGCTTGGCAAGTGCAAGTCCTGAGTTCAATTGCCAGTACCAAAAAAAAAATAAAAAGAACTTGAACTTTTCATCTTCTTGCGTTAGCTTCCAAAAGTGCTAGGCAGGTGTGAGGCACTGCACTTGGCTTTGTACTAATTTTTAAGACTGTTACAATATTTGTGAAGAAAGGTACATAAATCACAAGCAAACACCTTCTGAATCATCACAAACTAAACATCATATCATGTAACTCCTAGATCAGGAAGTAGAATAGCTGGGCATGGTGTTGCACACCTATAATCCCAGCACTCAGAAAGTTAAGGCAGGAGGATCCCTGTGAGTTTGAAGCCAGCCTGAATTATATAGTGAGACCCTGTCTCAGAAAAAAAAAAAACAACAAAAAACCCAGCAGAAGTTCTAGTGCTTTTGAACCTTCACTCGTTAGAGAACATGAAACATTTTGAAGCTACTGGTATTGCCTTAGTTTCATTTATTTAGCAAATGACTACCTGAAGCTTTTCTGTAGTTTTTCTTAAGGTCCTATTCTGTCATTGCTTTTTCCTTCTGGAGATTTTATCCTAACTATATGGGGAGAATTGAAGTGTCTAGTAGTGGAGTTCCTGTTTGGCAGGATGACTGACTCAAGCAGATATTTACTGTACCATTGTTATTGACCAGTCTCTGATCTTTGGTTTCAGATCTGCCAGAGGGAGCAGTGAAAGGGCTCTGCAAATTATTCTGCTTGACTCTACATCGATACAGGTGAATCCCAGCCAGAGGCCTGGTGTCCAGAGCACTTTGTATAGGGATATGATATTAGCGTAGTGGGTAATGGAACCAGATTGCTTGGGTCTGTGTCCTACCTTCGGGGTCCTGACAAGTTACTTAACCTCTGTGGGCCTCAATTTCCTCACCTACAGAATGGGGTATAGGTGCTTATTAGTAAGTGTAAAGGGCTGGAACAGAGCTTGCCCCATCTTGAGTGCTCAGTGTGTGTGTACTGTCATTAGTCATGCATATAAAAGCACTTGGCCTGGTTTGAATCCCTTATAAAGGTTCTATACATATAGGTGTTGTTACTTACACTCTTCATGGCTTATTTACCCAGATTGGTTACTTCTAGGACTCAGGGATGAGGTGGATTTATTTAGTTCTTTTCTAGTCCCATTATGTATGGTCTTTTGGAATACAATGGGATCAGTCACTTTTTCCCAGGAAACACCAGCGCTTGGTCTAAGAAGCCCTGCCTGGCCTGAGTCCCCACATTTATCTTTCCTCTCATCCCTCCCCCTAGAGATGCAGCCTCACGCAGGGCCCTGCAGGCAGCCATCCAGCAGTTGGCTGAGGCCCAACCGGAAGCCACTGCTAAGAACCTCTTGCACTCTCTGCAGTCTTCAGGCATTGGCTCCAAAGCAGGTGTTCCCAGGTAAGAGGTAAAGGTCATAGTCCCCCCCCCCAAGGGGGGGCGTGTGGGGGGTGGTAGAGTCCTACTCAGGTAAGCTGCTGCATAAGAGCCCCGCTGAGCAGGTGTGAGTGCACCTGGCTCTTAGCCCTTTGCACTCTGAATGGCACCTAAACTCTGCCTCTGAATGGGGGGAGGAGCCTGGGTGGCTACTTTCATGGAGAGAAGCATTTTCTTGAGGAGCAGGGCTGGGAGGCTAGTGGCAGCAACGCAGGGAAGCCATCTTTTTGTTTTTATAGATGTAAGTACCAAGAGATGGGATTTTGGCTAATGAGGCCTGGGTTCTTTTTCTTGAGTTGTCACAGATGATTTGAGTGGGTTTCAGGTTCCTGCTGTTAGATCAATGGAGGGTCCTATGTACCAGACAGGGTTTCCGGGGTAAACATTTGTCCTCCAGATGGAGGCTGATGCATTCCACTCATTCATCTCCCCTCCTCCTTTCCCTACCCTCTTCAGTAAGAGCAGTGGCTCGGCGGCCTTGCTGGCCCTGACCTGGACCTGCCTACTAGTGCGCATTGTCTTTCCCTCGAAAGCCAAGCGACAAGGAGACATCTGGAACAAATTGGTAGGTTTCTGGATCTTTGGAGCAGTGAGGGTCAGCTTTCTGCATGGAGTTAGTGTTTAAGCCCTGCCTCTATGCCCAGTGCTATTCCATGTGCCAGCAAGGAGGCCCTTTGAATTGTCCTAAGGCATGTGACTTTGACAGATGGGCACAAGGGCAACATAATCACATTTGTCTGTTCATGAAATGTTTTTGAGCTTCTGTGTGTCAGGCCCAGTGCTAGGCTTTGAGAACACAGTGATGAACAGGAGAAATATTGACCCTACTTTCATGGCATTGGTGGAAGACAGGCCAGACAAGTGGACAGCCAAAAAGCAAGGAAACCAGAAAATATAATAATGTAAATCATTTTGTTTTTTCTGTCTAATCATTCCTTTCCTGTGTTTGGACTTCAGTATTAACTGGCTAATGCAATGGAATTCTTGCCTTGTTCAGTGGTCCTTAATTCTCTTTTTTCTTTCTGTGCCTGCTCCTTGCACATTTCTTGCATTTCCTTCCTACGTGTCTGTTAACCAGAGATAGCCTAATATGCTAAGTGAGAAGCTTCTTTTGAGTGACTAGGTATGTTCAGTATAGGTCAGGAGGAATGGCTTAGTGAAAAGGAGTCTGAGGGTCTTGGTATGGATCTTGTTTTTGGCCATGAGATTTGGCCAACTCACTTAACTTTTGTGTCCTTATCTGCAAAATGGGGAAAAATATCACCCATCCCACCCACCTCAAAGTATTGTTTTAAAGACAGGCTTGGTCAAGGTGTGAAATGGTTGGAGAAACTGCAGAATGCTGCGCAGGTAGGTGTGAAGGACAAGTGGTGTTGGAGAACCAAAACACCTTTGCATGAAGCAGGCAGCTGGTTAGAAAGTTAGATGGCCTTATCCATGCAAACTTACCTGGCATCATACCTCTAGGGACAGTGATGGAGTGGCCTTCAGAAGTGATTGATTGATGATAGATCAGAACACTGAAACTTCTCAGGTAGTGCAAAAGCTGTCATCAGTTGAGCTGAGACTCTCCTGGATCTGCTTGGATCCAGGAGTGTTAACCACAAGGCTTTTTCATGATATGGTTCATCAAGGGCAAGGTCACGGGCTTCCCTCTGCTGAATCCTGACGATGGTTATCCAAGGCTACGTGGCCTGCCTGTGGGCTAGCACTTAGGAGGCGTCAGCCCAGGAGCATGGTTTGGGTGGGACAGACTGCATCAGAAGCTTGTGACTATTTAGTTTTTCTATATCTAGAATCTGAGCTTTTCCTTTGCAGGTTGCTAATGCATTTAGACACACAGGTTCATTCAGCCACTCAACTAAGTGTCGAACGTGTGCTATGTGCTGCACTTTTATAGAAGCTGGGCCAATGTGTGGACAAGACCGAGAAGCATCTTGCTCCCATAGAGCTTACAGTCTTGTGGAAAAGATAGATAAGAAACAAGTCCACGGCACATGCCTCTAATCCTAGCACTTGGGAGGCTGAGGCAGAACAATCACGTTGGGTTTGAAGCCAGCCTGAACTATATAGCAAGACCTTGTGTCAACCAAAAGCCAAAAACCCAACAATAAAAAAGTCCATAAACATGAGAACATAAAGTAGTGGTGCAGAAAACAGGGTGGAATGATGGAGAGAGTGGTAAAGGGCGGTGAGAGGAAAGTTCTGAGAAGGTGACCTTTGAGCAGAGACCTGAAAGATAAGAGGAAAGAAGCCCAAGTCAAGGGTTAAACATTTCAGGGAGATGGAACAGCAGTACAGTTCTGAATGTGCTGTCAGCAAACCTAAGAAACTGGCTTGTGAGAAAGAGTCTCACTGTATAGTTCAAGCTGACCTCGAACTCATAATCCACCGGGGATATAAGCATGTGCCACCACCTCTGGGTAAACTTTTTTCTTTCAGTGCTTGTGATTGAATGCATGCTAAACAAGCTCTCTGAGCTATATCCCCAGTCCTGTTTTTTTTTTTTTTTTCTTTACTTGTAGAATTTGTTCCAGGGTTGCATATAAAGAGTTTCTCATTCTTTGTAACTGTTTACTAATCCTTTGAATGTACCACTGTACATACAAGTAGTTATCTCTGGGTAGCCATTGACATTTTTATGATCTTTTATTGTTACAAGCAAGGCTGCAGTAGATGACTTGTATGTATGACGTTCTGTCTGTGTGCAAGCGGAATTCAGCATTGACTTTATAAGCATATCCTTTTTCTCTAGGTGGCAGATCATGTGGCTCACCAGAGACTAGGTGTTTGTGCATGCTCAGTTTCTGGGGTTTAGTTGAGCACCTTTATGTGTCCCACTCTAGGTGGAACAGTGAGCTCCATGCACTCAGGAATCAGTGTTTCAAGCTTTACTTCTTTGTCCACAGTACTTAGCGTAGTGCCTCCCACTGAGGTACTGTATTTGTGAACTTAATGAAGAACAAGTTAAGGGAGATAAGTATGTGGAACAGGACACTTACTCTTTTCCTGGATGGCATCTTACCGAAATAGTGTATTCATTTGTTCAGTATCTTCTTTTTCTTCTGGACTATAATGTGCAGAAAAGTACATTGGTTTGTCTTATTCCCTAAGTGTCTTCATTGTCTGACTCTTCGTAAGTACTGAACATATATTTATCGAATGTATGCGTGAGTGAACAATGTAATTAGAAGACAGGACAAAGTGTGGGGGTGGGGGTGATGGAAGGAAGAAGATCCGACTGGGACTGAGTGGAAGAGGCCCAGTGGACATGTAGCCAGAATCTGGAGCACCTGACAGAGTTCTCCGGCAGGCTCTGAGTGCTGTAAGACTCTCACGCCCGTACCACGTTTTGACCTGAGCCTTTCCTGGTCCTGGCAGGTTGAAGTACAGTGCCTGCTCCTGCTGGAGGTGCTGGGCGGCTCCCACAAACATGCTGTGGACGGTGCTGTGAAGAAGCTCACCAAGCTGTGGAAAGAGGTGACAGGAGCGGGCAGGAGGTGCTTACCCCCTGTGCCCCCGCTGCCATCTTTATCCTTTTGCCTTCCCCTTTCCTCTTCAGAACCCCGGGCTGGTGGAACAGTACTTGTCAGCCATTCTCAGCCTAGAACCCAACCAGAACTATGCGGGCATGCTAGGGTTGTTGGTGCACTTCTGCACAAGCCACAAGGAGGCAGACGTAGTCAATCGGCACAAGGCAAGTACCAGGCATGGTGGCTGTTGGTTTGCCATGTCGTAGACTGGCTGCAGGGAAGGAATGGGATCTTGCTTTGCCCTTATGTCCTGAGCTTTTGATCTCATCTCAGATTTGTTGGTTTTCCCACACAAGACGCTGGCCTTTCACCATGATAATCAACTTTAAGGAGTTGGAAAGGTTTCCTGAAGTTTGGCTTCTGGTGAATCCTAGTATAATTATTAGGATGGTAGTTTGCTTGTTCATGCTGACATTTATTTACCCCCATTGAACACCTACCATGTGCCTAGTACTGTACAGTGAGCAAAGGTGCTGTGATCCCTGCAGAACTGATCTGCAAAGGAATCTGACCTTAGATGGGTCATCATCTACTTAATTATAGCTGTAGTTAGCGCTAGAAAGGGGAAGTGCAGGAAGCTGTGATTCTTGGCAATAGGGGAACCTGACATAGGCTGCGGGTCAGGGAACACATCCTGGTGACTTTCAGGGTGTAGAGGGGTCAGCAGGTGAGGAGGAGGTAGCAGGTAAGGAGGTGAGGAAGAGCATTTTGGGCAGAGAAGGCAGCCAGTGGGAAGGAGCATGGAGGAGGCAAGTGGGGTTGGAGCAGTAGGTGTGGGTGAGAGAGGTGTGAGATGAGAGTGGGACCTCTGCTTAACGCTGAGGTTTGGAGGTATGAATCTATGGTTTTTGGAGGTTCTCCCGCAGAAGTACCCCTTAGGCCAACTGTCAGGCCCTTCAGAGGGTCAGGTTTTAGCCAGATCTCTGTCCTCTAGAGTGCCCTGCTGGATTTCTACGTGAAGAATGTCCTGATGAGCAAAGTAAAGCCTCCCAAGTACCTGTTGGTGAGTGGGCACCTTACCTGCCTGGATGAGCCAAATCTAGTTTTACATTCTGGGACTCTGCACTGCCCTTTATTCTTGATCTGTTCCCCTGAGGGTGCCTGATTCCTTTCTCTTCATAGGATAACTGTGCCCCTCTGCTCCGATACATGTCCCACTCAGAGTTTAAGGATCTGGTACTGCCCACCATACAGAAGTCCTTACTGAGGAGTCCAGAGAATGTTATTGAAAGTACGTTCCTGTTGGACAGGATGGGGGGAGGGGACCAGTTGCCTGATTAGCTTTATTCCTGATTCTTTGCAGTAGGGAATGTGTGTGCATGTGTGTGCGTGTGTGTGTGGGGGCACTCACTTGGGGTGGGGAGAGAAAGTCACTGTTACCTTGTTGGGACCTTGAGAGAGAGTTCAGGGACCCTTTTCAGAATATGATAAAGTCCTAGACTTTCTTGTTAGAAGAATATGCCAAAGTGTGTCCATTTAGAGTGTATATAATGTTAGAGGTTCAGGAACCTTCTGGCGATAGTCAGACTAAGAACCTTTTTTTGAGACAGTTTGGATTTGATGTGAAGGTGATACATGAAACCATGAGTGTGAGGGTTGAGTCTCTGTCCCTGCTGCTTGGTAAGAGGTTTTGGTGGAATGCTGGCAAGGGATGGGTTTTTTTTTTTGCTGACTGGGAAAGAGCTAGTAGGTACTGCTTTCCAGCAGAGATGTGGTTGAAGGGTATGACCACTCTTGCAGTCCCGCAGAGGTGAAGGGTAGTCATGCTCCATGTAGCTAAACAGCAGGCCTGGCGATATTTGCTGGAGAGGGGGGTAAAAACACGCCTTGATCCCAGAAACTGACATGGACAGTGCTTTCTGTCCCCTTAGCCATCTCCAGTCTGCTGGCATCGGTGACACTTGATCTCAGCCAGTATGCCCTGGACATCGTGAAAGGCCTGGCTAGTGAGTATTCTGACCCCTTTCCAGGCCCTCAACATCTGTGGGTTTTGGAGGTACCTGTTGGAATTCTTACTGCAATTGTAGGGGACAGTTCAAGTTAGACATAAGGCTTTAACTTTACCTACGTGGGCTGAGTTTCTTTCTTGAGGTCCTTTAGTATGAGATCAGATAGTCAAGAGTGAAGAGCTGGTTGCCTGGAAAAGACAGACTAAAGTCTAGATGCTCAGCTCCCAGCAGCCACTGAGCAGTGGCTCTGTGTGTCCAGATCAGCTAAAGTCCAACAGCCCCCGCCTGATGGATGAAGCCGTGCTAGCACTACGAAACCTGGCCCGCCAGTGCAGCGACTCCTCGGCAACTGAGGCCCTGACCAGGCACCTGTTTGCTATTCTCGGAGGTGAGCAGCTTTCTTGGCTTTGAGGATGGCTGAGGTGCCATCCCCAGCATTTCCCTGGGCTCCAGATCTGAGTCTAGCCAAAAACTTGATTGTGAGTCCGCCCGTGGTGAGGTGGTGTGGCAGGGGGACACCCACACTGGAGTGTGCATGAATGGTGTGAGTGGGAGTACACAGGGCAGTGTAGGTGGTAATCTTACCATTTTTGTTTTTACATCTGTGTGTTTTCGTATGCATGGCAGGAAAGAAATACTCCAAATTGTTAATGTCCTTGAGTACTGAGAACATGGGTGATTTACAAAATTATTATCTTTGTATTTTTTTCTATTTTTTGAGTGAGATCATAGTTCATTTTCAGTCAGAAAACAAAAAAAAAAGTTAATAAATGTGTGTGTGTGTGTGTGTTTGGTTTTTTGAGACGATCTCACTATGTAGTTCAGACTGTCCTTGAACTTACTATGTAGCCCAGGCTGGTCTTGAACTCATGGGAAGCCCTTTTTTTTGGCGCGGGGGTGTGTGTGTGTGTGGGGGGGGTGAGGGTACTGGGAATCAAACTTAGGACCTCAGGCACTTATGGGAGTCTCCCAAGTGCTGGAATTACAGGTGTGTGTGCACTTCCATGCCCAGCCTGATAAATAATATTTTAAACCCAGCTTCACACCAGGAAGGCTATACCTGGAGTCTACGTATATCATATGTCACCTCATGATGCACTGTTCACCCTCTGGGGAAATGGGGTGATGAAACTTTAACCTTTGCTTCTTTCCTCTCAGGCTCAGAGGGAAAGCTGACTATTGTAGCCCAGAAGATTAGTGTCCTCTCAGGTACAGGATTCCTCCCTGGGTCCTAGAAACATGGTTGATACCGGGGGAGGTTTGATGTGACTCAGATATGGTGAGTCCTTTAGATGCTGACCTCTTTCACAGCCTTGGTCATGCCATCCTGCCCCCTCGTGCTCTTCTGCCTGCTGGCCTGGCAAGAGGTCTGGCTTTTGTAAAAGATAAGACTGTGGGGAGAGAATTGAGGGAGGGTCCATAATGGCCAGGGAGAAGCATGGATAGGGGAACCCAGAAGAAGTCTGGTGTGCAGACGAGGCAGTGGCAGGAAGACTCGCCTGCTATGGTTTAGTGCAGCTGAGCAGGGATTGTGCCTTTCAGGGATTGGGAGCATCAGTCATCACTTGGTGTCTGGGTCTTCTGGTCAAGTCCTGAATGGGACCGTAGCTGAGCTCTTCATTCCGTTCCTCCAGCAGGAAGGTAATTTAGGCTTTAAGTTTTAACTATGTCAGGATTTCTTTTTTTTGTTTGTTTGTTTTTTTGGTTTTTTGGTTTTTCTCCGGTACCGGGAACCGAACTCACAACCTTGCGCTTGCCAGGCAGGCGCTTTTGCCGCTGAGCTAAATCCCCAGCCCTTTGCCACTGAGCTAAATCCCCAGCCTGCAGGAAGGTAATTGTATACGGCAAGGGGAGCCTGCACTCCAGACCTGTCCTTCACAGTGGGAGTCTCCTATAATCCCTTTCCCTTTCTGAAGCACACCTCCCTCAGTGAGCAGGACTGGGAATGGCCTGAAATAGCACTACTTCCTTCTTCTGCTGCTCCAGCTTGCTTTCTTGTGCTGTTTGCAGTGATTTGATGTGGTTATGTCACACTGTCTGGACTTCTTCTTGTCCTAGTGCATGAAGGCACCTTGGTACATGCTGTCTCGATTCTGGCTCTTTGGTGTAACCGTTTCACAGCAGAAGTGCCCAAGAAGCTCACTGACTGGTTCAAGAAAGCCTTCAGCCTTAAAACCTCCACCTCTGCAGTGAGGCATGCCTACCTGCAGTGTATGTTGGCCTCCTTCCGAGGTAAGATGCCTTCCCTGAGCCAGGGTCCAGGCCATCCCTGCAAAGGTGACCAAGTCTTCAGGGCGTTATTACCATTCCAGCCTTTCCTTTTTGGTTCAGCTTGTTTTATATCACTTCCTCCTGAGCATCTAGGCCTTTTAGTCATCTGTAAACCCCAGAATCAGAGTCCTTTTTCTCATCTGATACTTGCTTCTCCCTCTATGGGTCCCCCAGTCAACCTGTCATTGCACATCTGAGATCGTGAAAAAACGATTCTGGCAGGACCAATTTAAAAGTTCCAGCCTCATGTCAACTGGACTCTAGACACATTAAAAATGACCACTGCCCTCCCTTCAGTGCTAACAGAGCTACTATCATGGGATAGGCATCCACCTCTGTCCCAAGGAGACTTTAAGTCTGATAGGAGCTTAATTGCCAAGCTATAAGTCTCTAATCTTGACCTGTACCTCTGAGATAGCCTTGCATTTCTTTTAAATGATCTTTTTTTTCTTGGAGATAAGGTCTCACTATGTAGCCCAAGCTGCCCTTGACTGCACAGTGACCTTCCTGCCTCAGCCACCTGAGTGCTAGGATTACAAACATATGCTATCATACCCAGACTGAATAATCTTATTTCTTTTATTTGTTTGTTTGGTTTTTTTCCCCCCAGTACCGGGACTCGAACTCACGACCTTGCGCTTGCCAGGCAGGCGCTGTGCTACTGAGCTAAATCCCCAGCCCCTCTTATTTCTTTTTAATTTATGCAGCACTATATTAAAAGAAACATCTAGGAGACTGCAGAGCCTCTCCTAGAAAGGAGAAACCCTTCTGTATGAAATCTTGTCTGATGAACTCAGTACTCACACATTACATTACTTAATAGAGAAGAAGAATATCACTAGAAGAGATTCCTGCACTGAGTTGAGAGTAATAAGCACACCTCCAACCCAGAGTCATAAATCACCTCTGTGCAGTGGTTTGTGAGGTTTATACAAAGCCACAGATAATGCAGATTGAAGTCATAGATTCCTCTGGGTGGAAATGTACAAGTAATACATTGTCAACTACGTTAGGGGTGTAGTGAACTCATATCTGTGATTTTAAAGCAGAGTCTGTATTCCCATATCAGTTTTCATTTTAGCTGTGTTGATTAGGCTCGATTTTAGATTGAATGGTAGGTGACACAAACGTTTGACCTGGTCTCTTCAGCTTGTGTTAGTTTGGCTGCAGGCTTTAAAAGTAAACATAGGGCCAGGATGCAGGTCAGTGGTAGAGCACTTGCCTAATATGTGTTAGGCCTCGAGATCACCCCCAGCACTACAGACAAACAAACAAACAAACAAAAAAGCCAGCTTCAAGGAGGTTTCAGTCCACAGTCACTTGGCTGTGTTGTTTCCGGCCTGTGGTGCGGCAGAGTCGTGTGGTAGAGGGCGTGGCAGCCGGAATGCAGAGTGAGAGAACACCAGCGAGCCTGGGCTATCAGGCTTCCTCCTTTCTTTTTTCCCACCTAGGCGCCCCACTTTTTCCCCTCAGGTGTCACCCACATTCGGGGCAGATCTTCCTCCAACAGTTTGCTGTACCATGTGCCAATCATCTTTGGAAACATAGGCACAGTCAGACTGTGCTTTACTAATTTCCTAGGTGTTTCCCAATGCAATCAAGTTGACTGTCAAGGTTATCCAGTGTGAAACATTCCTTGGATTTGAATCCATTTCATTTTCTGAAGTAGTGGTTTCATTGTGAAATGTTCTGGTATATCCAGTTAATAGTTATAAAAACGGGGCTGGGGATTTAGCTCAGCGGCAAAAGCGCCTGCCTGGCAAGCGCAAGGTTGTGAGTTCGGTTCCCGGTACTGGAGAAAAACAAAAAAAAAAGTTATAAAAACGTGTTTAGCTGTAATTTTAACTGATTTCTTCTTTTTTTAAAGAAGTGGGTTTGATTTATAGGTTTAGTTTTAGAGTTTGAGTCCACAGGTTGTCTGATATAGAAGAGCACTACGTAGGAGTTGATAGGCTTAACGTTGGTGCTGGCTCTGCATCAACTCGCTGGTGTTCTCTCCCTCTGCATTCCGGCTGCCACACCCTCTCTACCACACGACTCTGCTGCACCACAGGCCGGAAATAACAGAGCCAAGTGACCGTGGCTGAAACCTCTGAAATCACGAGCCAAGATAGTCTTACCTCCTGTGAAACGCACTATTCCTTATCCATTAGATGTTCACAAATCTTTTTTCCTTTTTTTGGTAGCAGGACTCGAACTCAGGACCTTGTGCTTGCAAGGCAGGTGTTGTGCCACTGAGCTATATCCCCAACCCTCCTTATCCATTAGATGAATTGTTGGACTATTGGATTAATAAGGGCTCTTTTACCTGCATTTTTATGGCTGTAGTTTGATTTAAGCTCCAGATTCTAACTCTAATTCTTTGAGATATTTGACAAATTGAGTAAAGGATTTTAGTCAGCCAGTTTATACCTGGGTGAGTACTCCTTTCTCAAGTAATCTTGTCACCCCTGAAGACCAGGTTGTCCTGTAAGGTACTTGTCTCTCTCCACAGGTGACATGCTACTGCAGGCCCTGGACTTACTGCCCTTGCTCATCCAGACAGTGGAGAAGGCAGGCTCCCAGAGCACTCAGGTTCCCGCCGTCACGGAAGGGGTTGCTGCAGCCTTGCTGCTCTCGAAGCTTTCAGTAGCTGACTCACAGGCTGGTAAGGTTCCAGAGATGTTCAGGGTGGTTGCTGACAAGGGCATCTCTCAGAGTCCTTGGGAGGAGTGCCTTATGTTTAGGATCAGCTTGTCAGCCACAGGGCTGCCTGTCATCTGTAGGGAGGGGCCTAAGGTCACATTGGGCAGTGGGAAGGCAGCCAGGGGACTCTGTTACTGTCCTTCATTCCACTTTGGGACATAGCCTTGTAGATGATACCTAGACTGACCTGGGTTTAGTATCAGGGTTTTTTTGTTTGTTTTTTTAAATTGCTTATATATTCTTGGTACAAAATAAAAAAATATAAAAGGGTATAACATGAAAAGTTTCTCCTTAGCCCTGTCTTCCAGGCAGAAAGTTCTCTTCTTTGGACAGTATTACCAGTCTTGTATCTAGATATAGTTTATATGTAATGAAACATGCTGGGTGAAAAACTATGTATACCATATTACATCCCAAACATACCTTGCAAAAATTATTTTATTTTATTTATTTTCTTTTTTGTTCTTTTGAGACTGGGTCTCGCTATGCAGTTCAGGCTTGCCTTGAGCTCACTTTATAGCCCAGGCTGGTCTCGAACTTGCAACGATCCTCCTGCCTCAGCCTCCCGAGTGCTGGGATTACAGGTGTGCGCCATCACCCCTGGCTGCAAAAATAATTTTAAATCGCAAGTGCCTTCTCATTCTTATCTGTGGCTTCCTAGTATTCCATGTTGTCTTTAGTTCATTTCTGTGTTAATGTTTCACTGGTACGTCAAATAACAAAAATCAATTTAAAGGAGGGAATATTTAACCCCAGTCACTTAAAGGGCACCAAGTCATTAACACGTGGTCCTTTGGGGGATATCTTAGTCACTTCATCTCTGGCACACAGAACATCCACAACTTAAATGAGGCTTATTTTAGCTCATGATTTTTAGAAGTGTTGGTCCATAGCCAGCTGGTTCAAAGGGAGGAAGAGCATGAGGGAAAGGTCCAGCAGAGAAAGCTGCTCATGTCGTGGTGGCCAGGGAGCAGGAAGAGAAAGGAGGAGGTGGAAAGGGAGATGCACCCTTCCAGGTCATGTCCCTAGTCATTTGCCTCTTCCAGACACGCCCACCTCCCAGCAGCACTCAGTAGCTGAACTGACTGGTGGGTGAATTCCCCAGTGAATACAGCACCTCCACAATCCAGCCATCTCCACCTTTGAGTACATGAAAGTTTTGGGGGACAATCTAGATCCACATCATAATGGGGATACCTCACATTCAGACTATAGCAGCCCTTCACTTCCCGCAGGTAGACACAGCTGAACTTCCTGTAAGGAAAGATGGAGTTCATCTCTTTTCACGTGTTTGTATGACAAGACCTACCTGGGGGGATGCAAAGATGAACATGAGCTTGCTTCATCAAATGTCAGGGTGCTTATTACTCTGTAGCAGGAGCAAGGAGATGCAGAGATAACCTCTGTGGTATAATGGAATATGTGACATTAGAGCAGCTTTGAAGGGAAGATTGCTTTGAGTTCGGGGGTGGGTGTTGGGAAAGGCTTCATGCAGGAGGAGATGTTTAAATGGGAGCCCTGAGTGCCCAGAAGGCTCTCACTTTCATGAGAGAAGGCCCATGTGTGAGTCTGTAGCCCCAGCCAGGGAAGGGCAGTGCAAGCTACAGTGAAGGCACCTCAAATGCTCTAGCTTGGTGCCTGGGTAGGTGGGAATCCCAGAGAAGGGGCTTGCTTCCTGTGGGCCGCAGGGAACCACTAGAAATTTTCATACAAGAAGTGATACAGATTAGTTCTTCAGACAGAAGGGCAATGACCCTAGGACTGACGTAACCCTGTCAGGGTCCTTCACAAAGCCCACTGCAGCAGCTTCAGGAAGGCACTTGTGCTGCTGAGCTACATTCCCGGCCCTACAGCAGCTTCAGAATAGAGCTGCCTAGCCCTGGGGAGCCATGGCATTCTGAGTTGTGGTGACTTTTGGTTTCTTGCAGAGGCCAAACTAAACAGTTTCTGGCAGCTGGTTGTGGATGAGAAGAAGCAGATTTTCACTTCTGAGAAATTCCTGCTCATGGCCTCAGAAGATGGTGAGTTACTTGGAGCCAAATCTCCTGGGTGGTCTTTAGAAAGGACCCGTCCTTGACCATCTGTTTGGCCAATTGATCTGCAAAAGCCCAGACCAGAGCAGTCTAGCCAACAGCTTGGTTGTCATTGGAATGAATTTATTCCCATGGGGAGTGTCAGCCTGGGGAAGCGTGGAGGCCCCTGGAGAACTGTAGAGACAGCACTGATGCTCGCTCGCAGTGTTAGCTGTAATTATAGCTGATTGGGTAATTGGTGCTGTGTCAGATTTTCTTATGCTAAGAAGAGCTGAGAAGTGCTGGTGGAGTGTGTCAGGCTCTACGCTCCCACCAGGAGACATAGAAACTACTGGTTTCTCTCTTGGCAGAAAAGGAACAGTTGCTCTCTAAGTGTATGTGTAAAATTCTAGGTTGTCTTAGAGGAGTCTGCTGCTAATTAGTGATTTGAAAAATCTTTTGACTCACAAATCACAACATCCTATTAGTGAGCTACAACTGTTAGTCACTTCCTGGTTTCTAAAAAATTTTTTAGTCAGTTTTTGCTTAGAAAATACATCCAATATAGTTAAAAAATAAAAGGTACAAGAAGGTGTACATTGAAAATTGCATGCCCATTTTGATGTCTGGCCATAGATAACCAATTTTATCAGATATGTATGTAAGCAAGTAACTTCATGTTTTAGTTTTCTCCCTTTTTTATACAAGTGGTAATATGTCTTCTGTATACACTGTGCTTTCTAGTCTTGGAACTCAGTCTATTTCTTATTTTTCTTGTAGAATTTTGCAGTAATTTTAGTTACTAAAAAAGTATATTTTCTGTTATTTCAAAATACCTTTGTCCATAATAAGCAAAAAGGAAAGAACTAAAAATGAGCTGTAACTTTACATCCAGTCATAATCACATTTACATTTCGGTGTTAATTTTTCATTTGTTTATTTGCGTGTGTGTATGTGTGCATGCATGTGTGTAGATGTACTTGTTTCAGAAAACATTTTCACTGTTTCTTCCTCCTCCTAGCCCTGTGTACCGTGCTGCATTTGACAGAGAGGCTTTTTCTGGACCACTCGCACAGACTCACCGGCAGCAAAGTTCAGTACGTCAGGCTTGCTTACCTTGTCCCTGGGGCCAAACAAATCAGACTATGACAAGAGCCTGAGAAGTGGGGTGTGTGAAGGGTTGGCTGTGGAAAGCGCTGCCCCCTGGCTTGCCCCGGGCCATCTGTCCCTGTGCTTGCAGGCAGTACCACCGGGCGCTGGTGGCTGTGCTCCTGAGCCGCACCTGGCACGTGCGCAGGCAGGCTCAGCAGACCGTTCGGAAGTTGCTGTCCTCTCTTGGGGGCTTTAAGCTGGCCTGTGGACTTCTGGAGGAGCTGAAGACTGTCCTCAGTTCCCACAAGGTGAGGGTTTCTGGACCTTGTAACTGGGGCTCTTGGACCCACTTAGCTGGCCTGCTTGTGTCGCCGGGAGTTTGGCTGGGCCACTTCTGGGTGGTTCTCTCACTCAGACTCTGATGTCAGAACCTTCTGCATTGCCCTTGAGCTTCTATAGCATTTTCTTTCATATAATTCTTTTCCCTTTCAGACTCTTTTCTTTACCTTCCCATCCTTTTTTATCAGTAGCTCAGTCTTTTTCTCTGAATGTGTTTCTCCCTTGATTTTATTTATTTATTTATTTATTTGGCACTGGGAATTGAACTCAGGACCTTGCACTTGCCTGGTAGGCACTGTGCCGCTGAGCTATATCACCGGCCCTCTCCCTTGATTTTAAACACTTAACCATTTTTATTTTTTAAAAAATAGTTTTGGGTTGGGTGTGGTGGCACACGCCTGTAATCCCAGCATTTGGGAGGCTGAGGAGGAGGATTGCTGCAAGTTCAAGGCCAGCCTGAACTACATAGTGGAATCTTTTCTCAAAAAGACAAAAAAGAAACAACAAACAAAAAAAATTTTGTTTGCAACGCCCTTCACACTGTGGAGCCCAGGCTGACCTTGAACTTGAGATTCTCTTGCCTCAGCCTCCTGAGTGCTGGGATTACAGGCTTGTGCCACTGTGCCCAGTTTAATCATTTAAAAAGCATTGTCTATTTCATAGCACCTTTCAGGCAGATAAGGCTTATAATCTTTATTATACGAGCTGTCCAGGGTTCCAGGAGCTGACATGGACTTCCCAGATCTCTAGCCAGTGGGAGGAAGACCTGGGAGTAGACCCTAAAGGCTGGACTCCCGTTTCAGTGCTCTATGTGCTACACCTCACTGTCGCCCCCACTAAGGCAGCTAGGAGCCTGTGGGCCTTGTGTTGGGTCTCCTGGACCAGTTTCCGTTTCCTTCTCTTCCCCATAGACCTATTAGGTCTAGTCACAGGTGCTTTGTTCTTCCAGGCAAACCTCATAGCCTGTAGTCCCCAGTATAGGAAGCTGAACATCAGTCCCCATCAGAGAACAACAGGAGGGAGAGGCACAGTATCTGGTATTTTGCTTCCTAATGCTTTGCCTGCACAGCGCTCCAAGAGTCAGGGACTCACATGTTGTCTCCACGCAGGTGCTGCCCTTAGAGACTCTGGTGACTGACACTGGAGAGGTGACTGAGACAGGCAAGACCTATGTGCCTCCGAGGGTCCTGCAGGAGGCTCTGTGTGTTATTTCTGGTGTGCCGGGGCTTGATGGTGACATCACTAACATGGAACAATTGGCCCAGGAGATGCTGATCATTTCCCATCACCCATCTTTAGGTCTGTGGTTGTGGTGGGTAGGGGAGAGGTGGCGACTCCGTTGGGCAGGGTGAGAGGAGACTGGGCAGAGAGCTTCAAAGGGCCCCCTTCCCTCCAGTGGCAGTGCAGTCTGGACTCTGGCCAGCGCTTCTTGCTAAGATGAAGATTGATCCTGAAGCCTTCATCACCAGGCATCTGGATCAGATCATTCCCAGGATTACCACACAGAGTCCCCTGAACCAGGTGATGGACATATGAGCTGGTTCTGGCTTCAAGGGGCAGAGGGCAGGGATCCCCTTCCCAGGGTACATGAAGGGAGGGCTAAATAAACAAGGGAGAGGTGGTGAAATGTGTGATTGGACACTTGATTGTAAGAGACAGAAGATGCAAACTGGTTTAAGCACAAAAGGGAGCTTCCTGCCTCATTTGCCTCCAAAATACAAGGACATGACTGGTTTGGGCTGATATCTTAGACCATACATCCAATCCTTCTGTGTCTCTTATCTCTGCTGGGCTCCAGTCTTATATTTCCCTTTTGGGTGGAAGAGAGCTATTAAAGTTCAGGCTCGTACCTTGTTCCTCGAACAGCACCAGGGGGAAAAGCATGCATTTTTCAACAATATCAGCTAGCGCAGGGTCACAGTTTCCAGGTTGGCCTGGCTTGGGTCCTGTGCTCATCCCTAAGCCTGTCTGTCCTTCCGGTCCGGGTTGTGTGCCTACCTCTGGAAAGGACGAGGGCAGCTCCACCTGCGCTCTGAACATTAAGAGTGCAGAAGGTTTGTGTGCCCTAGAATCATAGTGCTAGTCCCAGACTAAGGAGTAACTGCTGAGTAAGGCAGGCGCAAACTACAGCTGTCCGCTCTGGTAGGCTCTGCTCAGAAAGAAAATGCTATAGCAGGAAGGAACCCCCGCTGCTCTGGGCATTTAGGCTCAACGGAACTGCTCTTCAGTGCTAGCATTGGCACAGACTGACTGTATCTGTGTTTGCCTGGCAGTCCTCCATGAATGCCATGGGCTCCCTTTCCATCCTGTCCCCGGACCGGGTCCTCCCACAGCTCATCAGCACCATCACCACTTCTGTGCAGAACCCTGCTCTGCGCCTGGTGACGCGGGAGGAGTTTGCTATTATGCAGACCCCTGCCGGGGAACTGTATGACAAATCCATCATCCAGAGGTGAGACTGCACTAGTGGGCTCAGTGGCCTTTCTTCCCCAAGCCTAGTCTTCCTGCTTATGTGATGGGGCAGCACCTCCTTTTAGTGTTGTGAGGAACAGATGAAGTAGCCTGTCCGTTCACTGGGTGATACCTGCTGTGTTCCAGACCTGGCAGTTAGGCCCTGCACTCCAGAGTGTGTCAAGCGTCTGGCACTGTCCTTGTGCATAGTACTTAAAAGCTAGGTGGGATTTCATGGCTGGTAGGGGGTTGAGGGCCCTGGTGGCTCCTTTCAAGCTAGCTAATCACTGTCTGTATGTTTCAGTGCCCAGCAGGACAGCATAAAAAAGGCCAACATGAAGCGAGAGAACAAAGCTTATTCCTTCAAAGAGCAGATCATTGAGCTGGAGCTGAAGGAGGTGAGTGCTTGGAGACTTCTCGGTGTGGACACTGGGCTTGGTGGCCTCAGGCAGCTGGCTTTGTGCTGCATGTGGGTTGTTCCCCTGGGTCATCCTGAGGCCCATTCATACTGTAGCCCCTACCCATCAAAGTAAAACAAAACCTGTTTCTCCTCAGTGCTGCTGCTCAGTCCTATGGCCTCCCCTCCCCGCACTACTTGGCTTCTGAAAGCAGGTGCAGGACCTGCTACAGCAGGATTTCTGGTGAATCCTGGGTTGAGTGACATATTCAGCTTTTTTTGTGTGTCTTTTTGAGACAAGGTCTCGCTATGCAGTTCAGGTTGGCCTTGAGCTCACTTTGTAGCCCAGGCTGGTCTTGAACTAGAAACAATTCTCCTGCCTCAGCCTCCTGCATGCTAGGATTACAGGTGTGCGCCACCACGCCCAGTGACCTATTCAGCTTTGAACAGAGCTGGTTCTAATGGGAGCAAGAATGCGCAGGACTCTCACCTGTCTCAGCCTGCACTTTTCCCTTCGTCTTTTTGAGGCTAAGTTCTTCTTGTCTTTTACATCTTAGCCTATATGGGCCCTTCTGAGAGAGGCAAACCCCCATCCACCTATCCACAGTATACCTTGCTTTTATGACAGTTCTCTTAGTTCACAGTCACCTCCTTTATGTATTTGTTTACTTGTTTCTTCTTTGCCTTCACCTGCTAGATGCTAGATCGTGAGCTCAGTGAGGGCAGGGACTGGAGGATCTAGAGGAATCTGGAACATCTAGAACAGTGCCTGGCTTAGTATAGGTGCTCAGTGAATAGTTCTGAAAGAGCAAATGATATCTCTGCCTTTTTATCTCCAGCCACCTGAGTAGGCTTCATCCAGGCTTCAGCTTACACTGTGAGGGAGCTCTAGGGAGGGTCTGGGCAGGAGAGGAGGCTAAAGTTTTGCTGAAGCCATGTGGTCACCAGAATACTCTGGAGTACAATGTGGGACCTTCTTTGTTTCTAACTTACAAAAGTCTTACTTGCCTTTGTCAGCAGGCAGGTAAAAGAAAAAGAAAAGGCCTTCTCTACTGCTGTCTCCATTCTGTAGAGCTCAAATGGCTATGGACTTTGTAGGGGCTGAAGGAGGCCACATGGTGGGTCTTGGGGCCCATGTCACAGATTTGGAGCTGGCCTGGTGCTTTTCATGGGAGCAAGCTTGCCTTCTTCTGGTGGGGAGGCAGGTCTATTCCCTGGAGATGGAATTGGTTTGCTAACCTTGACCCTTCAGGAGATAAAGAAGAAGAAAGGCATAAAGGAGGAGGTACAGCTGACCAGCAAGCAGAAGGAGATGCTGCAGGCCCAGCTGGACAAGGAGGCGCAGATTCGGAGGCGACTGCAGGAGGTAAGTGCTGCTGTCACCACATTCCCAGGCTGGAGGTGATGTGCAGCCATGCAGATTCCTTGATTCCCAGAATGGAGCCCTGCTAATCTGCTCTCCGGCGGCTCTGCTTGCAGCTGGATGGGGAGCTCGAGGCAGCGCTGGGCCTCCTGGACACCATCCTGGCCAAGAACCCGTCTGGCCTAACCCAGTACATCCCTGTTTTGGTTGACTCTTTCCTGCCCTTGCTGAAATCTCCCCTGGCTGCTCCCAGGATCAAGAACCCCTTCCTGTCTTTGGCTGGCTGTGTTATGCCCCCGAGGCTCAAGGCTTTAGGTTAGTCCTTGTTTGTTTGATGTGGGGATGGCCCAGGGCAGTCTGGGAGGTGGCAGGGATGCCCCTGAGTGCCTTTGGAGGAGCATGTGGTGACTCACACTGCTGAATTCTCTTTTCATAGGAAAACAACCTGTGGAACCTCAAGCTAGTCTTGGGAGCGGCATAGTACGTCCGCTCCTCTCCATCTGTGCCTTGTTTGCCTATACCCAGAACCAGATTTTAGATGCTAGCCAGTGTCCCATCTTTCTGTAGTGGTTTTGAAGCTATGACATCAAGCTCAGGGGCAGTGAGGATGGTTTAGCCACAGCCAGTCAGTGCAGCCCAGAGCTGAGCAGCTATGTGTCAGTAGTGTCATCTTTAGCTCTCAGTTAGCTCTGAAAAAAGACCAGGTAGGGTGGCTAGGAATTACAATAGCCTTACTTTTATGGATTGTTTCCTTCCTAGCCTGATGAGTATGTTCCTGAGGGTGGCACTTGCTCCTGTTTAGAGTGACACTGTCATTCAGTGCATATGGAACTGTTACGTGGTTGAAATGTTACGTGGTTGGCTGGGCTTGTTGCGTAGAAAGTGGAGGTGCCATGTGGCTAGAGTATTGCTTTTGTCTGATTAACCCCTGGTGGCCTGTGTCTTCTCTGAGTATATTTGTAATTTCTTGAGCATCTAGAGGACAGCTTCTGTCTACCTACTTACTACTCTCTGGTACTGTCATGAAGATCAAGGGAGAAATTAGGTGGATGATATTTTGGTGAAGAAAAGAGATTATTAATTCATAGGAAGGAGGCACCTCTTCTTTGGGTCCCTTTTTGGTGCCTGGGACGGATTCTGTCTTTGTTTGGGTCACCCCCAGCTGGGTCTCATTCCTTCTTTACAGGAACTTTGGTGAGCCATGTGACTTTGCGCCTGCTGAAGCCAGAGTGTGCTCTGGATAAGTCCTGGTGCCAGGAAGAGTTGTCGGTGGCTGTAAAGAGGGCAGTGACACTGCTGCACACCCACACCATCACCAGCAGGGTGGGCAAGGGCGAGCCAGGTATGCGATGGCATGGCACCGGGGGCCCAGGGTAGTGTGAGCTGGTGTGGGGCAGGTAGGAGCTACAGTGTCACCTGAGCTTCCTGAGTCTGTGGTCTTGGGTAAATCTTCCCTCCCTAGCCTTGGTTTCCTCATCTGAAAAATGAAGGGTTGGACTAGTTGGAGAATTTCTGAGACCAGGCCTCCTATTCTGTGAGTCACTGATCCTACTGAGAGTTTACTTTGGCATTTTCTTCTCTGTTCAGTCTCGCATTCTGGAACTGGACAGTGTTTGAGGTAGAAGCAGGTTTGGTTTTTGCACTGGACTACCAACCATCATCCCTTTTGCCCTGCTGCATGCTTCCAGGCATCCAAAGGGCCTTCAGCTTCCCCGCAGCCGCCGAGCCTGAGGCTACACAGACAGCAGTGGCGCAGGCCCTGGCTGCCTACAGTACCAGGCTGCCCACAGTACCATGCCTGCTGTTTGCTCATGCAGATGCTGCGCCCTTGTCAGCACCAGCCTTCTCCTTGGTCTTCCCATTACTGAAGATGGTGCTGACCGAGATGCCCCACCACAGTGAGGAGGAGGAGGAGCGGATGGCTCAGATTCTTCAGATCCTTACTGTCCACGCCCAACTGAGGGCTTCCCCCAGCACCCCACCTGGGCGTGTGGATGAGGTAGGCAGGACCTGTTCTCCCCTTGTTTTTAAGAGGGTTGGGAAGGCAGGTGCTTGACCCATCAACACTTCTGATGGTGAAGTGGAGGGTGTATTTATTCCTGCAGCAGCCGTATGCATAGTGCGCTGGGCTTTGTAATGTAGAGATGGGCCAGGCTGCTTCTGTACGACGGTCTGCTCTGGGTTTCCATCCATGTCAGTGTGTATGGACCCACGTTATTGATTGTACTGGCTGCATGAGATCTTAAACTATCATGCGCCATGTTCTGTCTTACTCTTTACCTGTGGATAGTATTTTAAGGTTGTACTAACGTTTCCCCATTTTGACCAGCTCTTGGGTGTCTACGCCCTCTACATGCTCCATGTGAACATTGCTATAAGGATTTGTGTTGGATGTGGACTTGCTAGACTATGTGGCATATTCTGAGCTACCTTCTCACTAAAAGTTAGTTTCCTTTTCTCTAAACCTAACAGCCTTGGGTAGTATATTGCCAGTGATGAACGATTCATTTTATTTTACTTTTTTGGTTTTTATCCTTTGGTTTTTTGAGATAGGGTCTTGTTATGTAGTTCAGGCTGACCTTGAATTCACTGTGTAGCCCAGGCTAGCCTTGAAGTCTGAGCAATCCTCCTGCCTCAGCCTTCCTTTTTTTCAGCCTTCCAAGTGTTGGGAGTACAAGTGTTCGCCACCCCTTCCCCCAGCTATCTTGCATTTTTTTACATGTAAAGTTGAGTTTTTTTCATTCATGGTCCATCTGTATTTCATAGTCTGAATTTCAAGCAAGTTTCAGAGTTTATTTATATTTAAGATCTGCGGATTATGGGTAGCTGGGGTTAGCACCTCTGGACCAAGTGAAGTTTCTATAGTGGAATCATTGTATGTCCCACAACAATTCCCTGTGGGTGAGAGGATGCCAATTGCTTGGCCAGTAAGTATGGTTACAGACTTTCCCCACAGCCTCACCCTGGCTCATCTGCTGTTCTCTCTGTCTCTCCCAGAACGGCCCGGAGTTGCTACCTCGTGTAGCTATGCTGCGTCTTCTGACTTGGGTGATTGGGACAGGCTCACGGCGCATACAGGTGATCTGCTTTCCAGTGGGCTGATGCTGTGACCCTGACCTCAGGTCCTGGCATGGGTGGTCAAGTCCTACTGGAGTCTTCTCTCAGCCCTCACTTTTGGACTAGGGTAGAAGGGTGGCATTTGAAAGCTGATCTGACTGTTTTCAGCTAGCGAGGGGTTTTACTGGCCTGGCTTGGGGCTAGGGTCTTAGCTGTAGTAGGCTCGGGGGTGGATATTCTCAGTTTAGACTCTTATCTGAGCCCCTTAGCCTGTCACCTGCTCCCACTGAAGTAAATGACTTGCTGAACTGAACCCGTGTGCTTATGTCCTTCTCAGGTTCTGGCTTCAGACACACTGACCACCCTATGTGCCAGCAGCAGTGGCGAGGATGGCTGCGCCTTTGCAGAGCAGGAGGAAGTGGATGTGCTGCTCTGTGCTTTGCAGTCCCCATGTACCAGCGTGCGCGAGACTGCACTCCGGGTGTGTTCGCACTCTCTCAAGGGAGCACTGTCGCATCCCTGTCACTCTGTGGAGGTGTTTGAGCTATGATGGGGATTTGAAAGAATATCTGTCACCCTGATGGCAGGTCCTAGATGAAAGAATAGGGCACAGGATGGGTTGGTATCCTTTTAAGAATTGAAAAATTAAGCAATTACAGTGATCTGTCGTGGTCTGTTTTCTTCTTGGGAGATTTTGCCTAGTTTTTAAATTGGAACATGGATCTTACAGTGTTATAGACAGTCTAGCTCACAGTATTAGTGCATTTATTCAACATACTACCTGTACTTGGCTGGCTGGCTGCCTCCCTCCCCGTCTCTTTCTTTTCTCTTCTCTTCTCTCTTCTCTTCTCTTCTCTTCTCTTCTCTTCTCTTCTCTTCTCTTCTCTTCTCTTCTCTTTTTTCTTTCTTTTATGGTACTGGGGATTGAACCCAGGGCTTTTGCATTTAGTCATATCCCAAGCTGTTATTTTGTGAGACAAGTTCTCATTAATCACTAAATTGCCCGGGCTGGCTTTGAACTTGCAGTCCTCCTGAGTGCTGTGGTTACAGATATACACCACTGTCCCTTTCTATACTGTTCTTGGTGGCTTTTGAACCATAATTAAAAATTGCCTTGGAATGATAAGACAGTGGTTCCCAAATGCTGATCCATGTCCTCTTGCTATTGATATGTGATGGTTTTGTCTGGCACTTGTCAGTGTGAAAAATGATGGCCCTGTGGTAAATTTTTCTTAGAAATTCGTCCAACAAGCGGAACATTTTTTCTGAGCTTTTATCTTGTTTACTTAGAGTTGTTATTAACTTTTACATTAAAAAAATTATAGCACCATACACCATCATTTCACAAAAGAAGTATTTTTTGGGGGGGGGCATTAGGGACTGACGCCAGTATTTTGCACATGCTAAGCATGCACTGTACCACTGAGCTACACCTCCAGCCCCCAGAAATTAATTTGAGGAGACTCTGAGCAGGTAGCTCATTGAGCTGATGCCTAGCACTTCTTTTTTTTAAATTAATTTTATTGGTGTAGTTTGATACATATAATGATCACATTCACCATAGGGAATTCATGCCTGTGCATGCTGTATCTTGATTCTTCTTTTATCCCCTATTCCCCTCCCCTCCCTTCAGCCCTTTCCCTCCTTGTTTACAAAGCTTTGTTTCCATTTTTTCCTTCTATTCTGTTTTTCCTTTTTCCTTTCCTTCCCTTCCCTTTCCTGTCCCGCTTCCCTTTTTTCCCTTCCTATTTGAACATTTTCTTCCTACTTCCCAATTTTCCTCTTGTACTCCTCTCCCTTCTGTCGGTCGTCCACTTTGGTCCTTATTTACCCTTTCAGTTTCTCTGATTCCTAGCACTTTTATACCATCACTGTCCAGTGGAACTTTCTGTACTGATGGAAATATTTTCTATCTGCCTTCTGATGCAGCCACTTGAAATGTATTTGGTATAACTTATTTTAGTTCTTTCTAATGGATTTAACTTTAACTAACCATATGCACCAAGTGGTTGTATCTTGGACATTATAGCCCAGAGGATGATAAAAAGGTAGGTCAGAGGCTGCTTTGAGAAGTTGAGTCTCATGCAGTCCAATCCCTCTCCCTCCTAGGGACTGATGGAGCTTCACATGGTATTGCCAACCCCTGATACTGATGAGAAGAATGGCCTGAACCTGCTGCGGAGGCTCTGGGTGATCAAGTTTGACAAGGAGGAGGAGATCCGGAAGCTGGCTGAGATGTGAGAGCCAGTGAGAGGGTGCTTTCTCCTGCTCTGACTTCTCTCCCTTAGGAAATAACTGAGCCAATATGCTCAGCCTCCAGTGAGAGAAGGGTAGGGTCGGGACTGATGGAGCTGGTGCTATAGTTCCTTGTCTGACCAGCCCCCACTTCGGTTTGCTGCAGGCTCTGGTCAACCATGGGCCTCGATCTGCAGCCAGACCTGTGCTCCTTGCTGATTGATGATGTGATCTATCATGAGGCAGCAGTGAGGCAGGCTGGGGCTGAAGCCCTCTCCCAGGCTGTGGCACAGTATCACCGACACGCGGCGGAGGTCATGGGCAGGCTTATGGAGATCTACCAGGAGAAGTTGTATGTGAGTAACCTGGGCAGCTGCTGTGGGTTGGTGGCGTGAGGTTGGTTGGACTCTGCTCAACCTCAGCCTACTCCATCTATGAGTCCTGGGGCTTTTGGTGGCTCAGGCTAGCCGTGTCCTATTACCTGGGCCATTTGTCTGCCTGGCTGGGTAGGGGTGAACACTGCCGGGCATTTACTCACTTGTCTGTTGCAGCGGCCACCCCCAGTGCTGGATGCTTTGGGACGAGTCATTTCAGAATCTCCTCCAGATCAGTGGGAAGCCAGGTAGGACCCTGCTCCTGTCTGGTTCCTCTCCGAGCTTTCAGAGAAATAGCAGGTTGGCTGGGGTGGGTGCCACGAGGAGGCAGTAGGTGACAGTGGTATAGGTGGAAGGTAAGAGTCAGACTGCTCTGAGAGAGACCTGAGCTCAAGTGCTGGCTCCTCTGGTGCCAGTTCTGTGCCCTTGGCATGGAGCTCTTATTCTTCAGGCTTTTGTTTCCTCATCTGTTTGAAGGCTGTAGTAGAAGAACCTACATCAGAGGTTGTTGGAACTACTCTCGTAACAGTGTGTAAAGTGAGCAGTGAAGGTTAGTTTCCTGCCTCCTACCTCCCCCGAGTGGTAGCTGGAGGGGGATAGGCAGATGTCTGGGAACAGGTATGACCTTGGAAGATACCTCCCATAGAGTAGGCTTTGTTTTGTTCTTGTTGGCTTTTTTTCCTTTTTTTTT
>NW_004955455.1:11455752-11484843 GCF_000276665.1 Chinchilla lanigera
TTTTTGGTTTTTCTCCAGTACCGGGAACCGAACTCACGACCTTGCGCTTGCCAGGCAGGCGCTTTGCCGCTGAGCTAAATCCCCAGCCCCAGGATGAGTTCTTTAGCAAGCAGCTCGTGGGACTTCAGGGGCGAGGTGCTCCAGGCTCTCTGCTCCTCTGCCCACTTTGGTTTGGGGATCCTGTGGCTTTGCTGCTCCATGGACTTGTACATACCAGCCTCTCTCCTGTGTGGACCCATAGCTATCGCCCCTGTCCTGCTGGATGCCCTGACGGACCCGTCAAGGAAGACCCAGAAGTGCCTGCAGACCCTGCTGGACACCAAGTTTGTCCACTTCATTGATGCTCCATCCCTTGCCCTCATCATGCCCATTGTCCAGAGAGCCTTCCAGGATCGCTCTACAGACACACGGAAGATGGCGGCGCAGATTATTGGCAACATGTACTCCCTGACAGACCAAAAGGTAGCGGCTTAGCTCGGGCTGGTGAGACAGACAAATAGCAGCTGGTTTAGGGTATGGAGTCCCTGCCCACAGCAGGTGGGAGGATGTAGGCACTGGTTCCTGGTTTTGACTTTTTGTTGTTTTATGCTGCTATGGCTTGAACCTAGGTCCTCCTGCATGCTAGACATGCGCTCTAACACTGAGCTACATTCCAAGTTTTATTCCCATGATTATGTTTTCAGGGGAAAATGGGCCATTTAGGTGGGAGATAGAAATTTGGTCTCTCTGGGCATCTTCCAGAACATGGTGGTTTTAGACTGATGTAGTTCTGTTTTGGTGCTTGACTGAGGCCCCTCACTGGGCCCTGTAACCTGACATGGAGAAAGAGCCCACCTTCTCCTTTGACTTTTCAGGAGTGTTGGTGAAACAGCTGCTACTTTTCCTCGTGATAGTCTTGTCTAGAGACTTCTATAAGCCTCCATGAGGAGTTGAGTCTAGTTTGGGAGCTTTGCTTTATTTGCTTTCAAGAACTTGCACATGTGATTTCACCACCAGTTCTGCTTTGATGAACAAAAGAAGTGAAAAGTTATGTCAATCCTAGAAAATTAAGGAAATTAAAGACATTTTTAAAACAAAAAATTATATACAGTCCCATAACACTAAAACAATTACTATAAATATTTTTAGATTCCGTTTAAAAAATTGCAGTGTATTTTCAAGTTATAGTTAACTTGCTCACAAAACTGAGTGTTTGTAATTATATCACAGTCCACCAAGTTTATATACCATAACTTATGTAATTCTGACATTGGTCACACAGTGTCCAAGGTTTTTTTTTTTAATGCTATTTTAAGGGCTGCTGCAGTGAGCATAAGGCATTTTCTATATTTAAAGTTGTTCCCTAAAACTGAAGGCTACACTAAGACACAAACATTTTGAGGTGAAAAAAGGAAGATGATAAGGAAATTCTAAAAGGAAAGGACCAGAAATATTTCATAAGGGCTCCAGGCCCTTGTCCTGAGAGAAGGTGTGTGGAGCTGGGCTTTGGTCTGTGTCTGGCAGCTGTGTTTCACCTGCTGGGGAGGGGCCACTAATCTTGTAGGTCTCCCTGAGCAGTTGCGTGGTGCCTTCAAGGCCAGGTCAGAGGGGAAGCTCTTTGCCAGTACCTGCGTGCTGTGAGCAGCCCAGTTTTTGTGCTTGAGGCCCCGCTGGTCCTCCCTGTCAGCAGAACAGAGTGATCAGGTGCACGGCGGAACTGGGTCTCGAGAAAGCAGGAGGTGGGCTGCACCTGAGCCTCCTCCCCTGTTGTTGCAGGACTTGGCCCCATACCTGCCCAGCGTGACACCTGGTCTCAAAGCCTCTCTTTTGGATCCCGTGCCTGAGGTGAGTCCAGGGTGGAGGAAGCTCACTCTTTTAGCTTGGTCTGCAGAAAACTGACTATTGGGAATTCTGCAGCACTTGTATGACTCTCAGGCAAAGGGAAGGAGGCTAGGGGTGCCTCATTGCCCCTGCTCGGCTACCTTATTGGGAGCTGCCTCTCCTTCTGTCCCTGTTAAGGTGCGGACAGTGTCTGCCAAGGCTCTTGGAGCCATGGTGAAAGGCATGGGGGAATCGTGCTTTGAGGACTTGCTACCATGGCTGATGGAGACACTGACCTATGAACAGAGCTCGGTGGATCGCTCAGGCGCTGCACAGGGTGAGGCTGAAGCAGGCCCAGAGGCCAGACCTCATGCCATCCAGGCACCCTCAGATCCAGTGAGTTCATCTGTTCTTGTGTCACAGGGTTGGCTGAGGTCATGGCCGGCTTGGGAGTGGAGAAGTTGGAGAAGCTGATGCCGGAAATTGTAGCTACTGCCAGCAAAGTGGACATTGCACCCCATGTCCGAGATGGCTACATCATGATGTTCAACTACCTGCCCATTACATTTGGGGACAAGTTCACCCCTTATGTGGGGCCCATCATCCCCTGTATTCTCAAAGTAGGTACCAATGATCTCACTGAGGATGGAAGACCTAAGGTGGGCAGGATGCCCCTGCTCTGTTGGAGAGGATAGGAGTCCCTATCCTGCCCTTCAGGGAGCCCCATTTCCTTTCGGTCAGGCTGCCCAGGCAGAGGCAGCCCTGGCTGACCCACTCTCTGCATGCCCAGGCTCTGGCTGACGAGAACGAGTTTGTGCGTGACACTGCTCTGCGTGCGGGCCAGCGGGTCATCTCCATGTACGCTGAGACAGCCATCGCGCTGCTGCTGCCCCAGCTGGAGCAAGGCCTTTTTGATGACCTCTGGAGAATACGGTGAGGATGTGGCTGACAGGCCTGCTGGGCCTGAGGTTTTTTTTTAGGAACTACAATTGAGAAATAAAGAGCAGAGGGGCTAGGGATTTAGCTCAGTGGCATGGCACCTGCCCGGCAAGCACAAGGTCGTGAGTTTGATTCCCAGTACCAGAAAAAAAAATAAAAGAGAAATAAAGAGCAGAATGTTGCCAAGACCTCTCTCAACTTTCTCTAGACCTTTCCTTTTGTCACCCTCCAGTTTCTTTTGAGATGGGTGTGGTATACACCTTTAATCCCAGTGCTTTGGGAGGCTGAGGCAAGGAAGGTGCTAAGTTTGAACCCAGCTAGAGCAACTTCATGATGTAGCAAGAGACCCTGTCTCAAAATAAAAAAGAAAGGACTGGGGATGTAGCTCAGTGTGAAGGCCCTGGGTTCAATGCCCCATACCAAAAAAAAAAAAAACACATTTAAGAGATAAGTACTTAGCTAAAACAACTAAAAAAAAAAAAAAAAAAAAGAAAAAGTAAAAAGAAAGAGAAAGAAAGAAAAAGAAGAATCGATTTTCCTACAGTTTGTGTTAAGATTTTAAATATGAATATTCTTCTTGAAATTGCATTTACTCATAGGAATTTATTTTAAGAATGTATTTGGTCAAGTGATTAAAGCTGGATGCAAAAGGATGTTTATTGCAGTATTGCTTATCATTTAGAAAATTAGAGGTTTGAGGGCCAGGGATATAGCTTAGTGGCACAAGTGCCTGCCTGGCAAGTGCAAGGTCCTGAGTTCAATTCTAGGTACCAAAAAAAAAGAGAGAATTAGAGGTTCCCATAAAAATCTCATAACACATCCACACAGTGGACTTTTGTTCAGACACTTCAGAGAATCGTAAAGGACTGTATTGAATAACCCAGGAAGCAGCTCAACCTGTCATTGACCAGACAGTGCAGGCTGTAGCCCAGCCACCTAGTCAGACCTTCTTTGCACATCGCATGGAGTGCGCATGTCTGTGTGTGGAGAAGTGGATGCTGGGAAGCATCTGTCTCAGAGTGGGTGTCTGGATAGTGGGCGTTGGGTGATTCTTTACATTCTTTCCTTCTGTATCTCTTAAATTTTCAGTTTGAATATGACTATTATTTTTTTTTCTTTTTTTTTTTGACTATTATTTTTCTAATCACTAAAAGCAGTTTTTTTGTTTGTTTGTTTGTTTTCCGGTATCAGGAATCAAACTCACCACCTTGTGCTTGCCAGGCAGGCGCTGTGCCGCTGAGCTAAATCCCCAGCCCCACTAAAAGCAATTTGAAGAGAAATAAAGTTGAAGAGAAATAAAATTCATCCTTCTTGGCCTCTCCAGGGTTCTATGCTTGTGATGTCCATATTCCTTGTTGCTGCCCTCACTCTCTTCTTTTTGTTTTTCAGTACTAGGTATTGAAGCCAGGATCTCACATGTTATAGGCGGGTGCTCTAGCTTTTTTTTTTTTTAGCCCTATTTTCAAATTTTGTTTTGAGACATGGTCTTACTTAGTGGCCCAGGCTGGCCTTGAACTTGAGATCCTCCTGCCTCAGCCTCCAGAGTAGCTAGGATTACAAGTGTGCACCACCATGCCTAGTTTCTTTTTATAATGTTTATTATGGAAATTTCACACATGCTTTAAAAAAATGTGGATTATTCTTTTTCCTTTTTTATTTTCTTCTCAGTGTAGTGCTAGGGTTTGAATCCTTGCCTTACACTTGGTAGAAAATTATCTGGACTCTTACATTTCCAAATAAGCACCATGAATATTTGGGGTGCATTCCAGTCTTCTGTGCAGTGCTGGGCTGTGCCCTGAGACTGTGTTCCTGAGACCGTGCCCCTTTTCTTGGTCTTTGCAGGTTCAGCTCTGTTCAGCTCCTTGGAGA
This sequence comes from Chinchilla lanigera, assembly GCF_000276665.1. Lineage (NCBI taxonomy): Eukaryota > Metazoa > Chordata > Mammalia > Rodentia > Chinchillidae > Chinchilla > Chinchilla lanigera. The sequence continues at coordinate 11,460,361 of NW_004955455.1, forward strand.
CCTCCTCTTCCATATCTCAGGGGTCACTGGAAAGATGACCACAGAAACCGCTTCTGAAGATGACAACTTTGGGACTGCTCAATCTAATAAGGTTGTGCCTAGCGTTGGTTTCCTCCCTGTGCTGATGGGAGGATACATCCTGGTGCCCATCTGTGTTCACCACCGTGTTCTCTGCCCCTTTCTGTGGACTGCAGGCAATCATCACTGCGCTCGGGGTTGATCGGCGGAACCGAGTACTGGCAGGGCTCTACATGGGCCGCTCAGACACCCAGCTTGTTGTGCGGCAGGCGTCCCTGCATGTCTGGAAGATTGTTGTTTCCAATACCCCTCGCACCTTGCGTGAGATCTTGCCCACTCTCTTTGGGCTGCTGCTGGGTTTCCTGGCCAGCACATGTGCAGACAAGAGAACAGTAAGTTTCCTGGGCCTTGCTGTGGCCCACCAGCCCCAGTGCCTCCTTGCAGAGCCTAAGGAGCTGCAAAGCCTGGGAGAGGGGTGACGGTCTCCTGTCTTAATAGAGGGACATTTATTTACTTAGTCATTTAACAAATATTTACTGTGTGTCTCACAGGGGCCTCGTACCTGGGATATAATGGAGAAGAAAGGCAGTCTCATTCCCTATGCTGCTCATCTGTAGTCTGGTTGAGCAGATGCATATTAGTCAGATAATCACACAAACAGATGTCAGATACAGCGGTGGCAAGTGCAAGTGCACTTACGCATGCTTATGGTCTGGGCACGTGGCCTAGCGAGGGCTCAGCAAAGACCTCTTAGAAGAAGTGATTCTTGAGGATGAAAGATGAGTGAGCACTAACCAAATAAGGAGATGGTGAGAGACTTCCACAGAGGGAATGGTACTTGAGATCCAAGGCTGGGGTGTGCCAGGTTCCCATGGTAGGCAGCACCAGGGCACCTGGGAAGGAGAGCAAGGCAGAGCAGCTGGAGTGAAGAATCAGGAAGGAACAAGTATGGTGGGAGAGAAGACTGGTGCACCAAGTGGGGACAGATGGCGTTCAGCGGTTGGGAGGGGGTGCCCAGTCTAGACTGATGATCCTGCTAGTGCTCTTTGGCGTACTTCTAGCCCCTGGCCTTGGCAAGCAAATTGTATATTTGGTGCTAAAGAAGAGTTTGCATGAAGCTCCAGAGAGGAGGTGGATTTTTTTTTTTCTTCTTCTTCCTTAAAGCATTTGTTCCAGATTCAACCCCCTGAGCAAGAGCACAGAGATAAGTTTTGGATGAGCCAGGGAAACTGGTTTGATCGTGCAGCGTATGATGTAGTTCATGTTCATATATAAGGTGCTGGCTCTTGCTTCAAGCTGTGTTGATGTGTGTGAAACAGAGTAGTTTGCTTTTGTGGTGTGTTTTGAGCACCCTGTGACTGAGAGCATTTGGGGGAAATTGAATGAGTGACTGAGATAAAGCCTAGGAGGCTCCAGGATCCTCATTCTGGTCCTCTGGGTACCTTGGTGTTGCCAGGAGTTGATGTTCTGATTTGATCTCTGCTAACAGATTGCGGCAAGGACATTGGGAGACCTCGTCCGGAAGCTAGGGGAGAAAATCCTCCCTGAGATCATCCCCATCCTTGAAGAAGGCCTCAGGTCTCAGAAGAGCGATGAGAGACAGGGTGTGTGCATTGGGCTGAGCGAGATCATGAAGTCCACCAGCCGGGATGCCGTGAGTATCTTCATAGAGTCCCGCAGATGGTGTACCTGAAGGTGTCTGACTGAGAGGTCAGGGGGATGTCACAGAAGCCCTGCCCTCGGGGACACATGGGCCTCACTCTGGAGGGCGCTGTTGGCAGCAGGTTACTGGCTGAGCCACATGTGGACTTGTTTCCTTCACGGCTTTGCTGTCAGTTTTGTAGGCTAAGAGCTAAGCAGTTTGGATGCCTCCTGAAGTAGCCTTTGGAAACTAGAGATGACTTTCTCATCACTCGTTAGGTTGCTGCAGATCAGTCTCTTCTGTGTCACTCTACCAATTAGATTAAAATGTGTGGTGCCTCTTTCGTGGGAAAGGGGGCTGTGCGTGAGTACAAGTGCAGAGTGTGGCAGGGAGCAGGAGGGGTAAGTACTCATTCTTAGGAGAGGAGGAGGGAAGTGTTTAACTACCTGGTGGGTGGAAATGTATTGTCTGTAACAGTACTTCTGTTTCCATAGTAGCAACATAAAGGATTTGGAGTACTTTCTTTCTAAGGATTGACCTTATTTCTAAGGTCATTGATCCTTGAAACACTTGCAGCAAGTAGACTGGGAATGCTTTCAAGTTGGATAGTATGGAAGTGCGTAAGTAGATGGCCAGTTAGAAATGGAAGCAGGTAGCCAGCTGCTTAGCGTGAACACCTAGCCTGGTTACTAGCTGCATCTCCTCCAGGAGTAGGCCTTGCATTCATTCATTCATTCATTTATTTCTATCTCCATTTGGCAAAGTATCAAAAGAAATTCTGTCACCAGAAGACTTGGGAATAATTGAGTAGTTCCTGAGTCCTCAGAGGCTGCATCGCCACGCTCAGAAGCCCCACAGTCCAGTGGTGATGCTGGCACAGCAGTCAGTCAGTAGAACTCAGTGAGTTTTACTGTGGTGGGATTGGTTGTCCAGGGGCAGAACCATCACTGGGCTGTTACACCCTTCATAGAGGGGGAGGTATTTGGTGGGAAGCTTGAAGAAAGACTGGAAATTTCCCAAGAGAATGGACAAATGAAGGAGTCTAGGGAGAAGAGGGGCTAGATCCTGCAGTCCTTGCTCTGGAAGGAATTAGGAGCTCCTATAGAAGACGAGAAATGTCTGGAGAACTCTCCAGGACAGTGGAGAACTTCGTTGTTAGTCTTTGTGAGGGATTCATGGGGGGTTTATAACAGATCTTCTCTGTTTTTTGTATTTCAGTATTTTCACAACAGAGTTAGGTTAACCAAAAAGTCCTGTAGAGGGAGTTGCGGCTTGGCTGGGTTGGCGTCCCTGGCCTGTGACCCCTTGTTTGCTGCTGCTCCGTTTGGGCTTTTCCTTATTGGTACACCCTTGCTTGCACTGTTGCAGGTACTGTATTTCTCGGAATCCCTCGTGCCCACAGCAAGGAAGGCTTTGTGTGACCCCTTGGAGGAGGTCCGAGAGGCGGCAGCCAAGACCTTTGAGCAGCTGCACTCCACCATTGGCCACCAGGCCCTGGAGGACATCCTCCCGTTTTTACTGAAGCAGCTGGTGAGTGGATCTGCCACACACCTACCAACATGGCTGTTACTGCCTCTAGCAGCAGAATGTGAGAAGTGACTGCCAGGGCAGTCAGCGTGTGGGCCCTTTGAGGGGAGTGGGGGTAGCTAGAGCAGATTTGGCTTGGGCCTCTCCTTAGACAGTAAGTATATGGATGCAGTGAAAGGCAAGAAGGCAGGCAGAGAAGGTGGCGTGCAGTGGCCGGCCAGTTCAGACAACAGAGAAGTGGCAGGAGCCAGCTTCTCAGTGTTGTCCCCAATGTCCCTCTTCAGGATGATGAGGAGGTATCCGAATTCGCCTTGGATGGTCTGAAGCAAGTTATGGCCATTAAGAGTCGTGTGGTGCTGCCCTACCTCGTGCCCAAGGTAAACCCCAACATGGTAAACACTCTGTTTACAGAGCCACACTGTTATTCCCGAGTCTGCTGTGAAGGCCAGTTCTGAACATAGCTGTTGGGAGGGTGGAGGTACAGTGGGCAGGACACTCTTCCCTTGTCCGCCAAGATACGCCTGAGTAGGCCCTCCTCTCTGAGCAGGGACACAAGGGACACTCCCTCGCTCGCCCCTCTGTTCCCAGAGCCCGTTGCTGGGCCGGACTCTGAGCAGGTGCGGTATTCATCAAGTTGATCTTGTTCCTCATTCTTCCAGTTGACAACACCACCTGTCAATACGCGGGTGCTGGCTTTCCTTTCGTCTGTGGCAGGTGACGCTCTGACCCGTCATCTTGGTGTGATCCTTCCTGCAGTCATGTTAGCCCTGAAGGAGAAGCTCGGGACTCCAGATGAGCAGCTGGTAAGGTGGTCGTGTTCACTCCCATCACTTTCTAACGGTCAGCCTCTCCTGCCTGTGAGGGTCAGTGCTCAGCGTGCACGTTCCCTGTGGCTTTCAGGAGATGGCCAATTGTCAGGCTGTGATCCTCTCAGTAGAAGATGACACTGGGCACCGGATCATTATTGAAGACCTTTTGGAAGCCACCCGAAGCCCTGAGGTGGGCATGAGGCAGGCTGCTGCCATCATCCTCAACATCTACTGCTCCCGCTCCAAGGCCGACTACACGAGCCACCTGCGGAGCCTGGTCTCAGGCCTGATCCGCCTCTTCAACGACTCAAACCCTGTGGTTCTGGAAGAGAGCTGGGATGCCCTAAATGCCATCACCAAGGTGAGGGGACCACTAACTCCACAACCAGCTTTTGATTGGAGAAGTCCCATATATTTGTGTCCTTTTCTTTGTTTTTGAGTTGGGGTCTTGCTGTGTTGCCCAGTCTAGTCTGGAACTCCTGGGCTCGAGCGACCCTCCTGCCCCAGCCTTCCATGTGCTGAGACTACAGGCATGTGCCACCACACCTGGCTGAAAATTCCAACCATTTGTAAGACTAGATTGTGACAGGAACACTCCATGTCCCTGTCACTCAGCTTCAGTGCTGACTCTCCTGTGGCCGGTCTTGCTCATCCCCCTCGCTGTGTTGTTTTGAAGCAGTCTTGAGAGGAAAGGCTGCACATCATCACTGTTCCTTTTGGATTTTCACAGAAATTGGATGCTGGCAACCAGTTGGCGCTGATTGAAGAGCTGCACAAAGAAATCCGGTTCATTGGCAACGAGAGCAAAGGCGAGCATGTTCCAGGCTTCTGCCTCCCAAAGAAGGTAAGCAGGGCTTGGTGGCCAGGGTGCTCGGGAATGCGGCCTTCGTGCACCTTCACCTCCAGCTCAGGTCCACAGTGGGACCACCGGAATAGTGGTGGATGGGTCTGACTTCATGCTGCGCGTGCTCTTCAGCACATCACAAACAGCATGCTTCTGCCTTGGTGGCTAGATACGGGGGTCGGGAGTATGTTGTCCTTGGTTTAAGCTGTGGTGGTCAGCTCAGCCAGAGCAAGTGGCTCACCGAGGTGGTAGCTGCTTGTTACCTCTGTGTGTGTGGACCTGTTGGGGCCCTCGACCTAAGATGCAGCCCATCACCGTCTCTCGTGGGGCTGACAGTGTTGGTTGTAGGGAGCACCTTGCATGGGAAACACATGGGCTCAGAGCCTTGGACCTTGGGCTCTCAGCTGTGGTTCTCTTTTTAGGGAGTAACTTCCATCCTTCCTGTGTTGCGGGAAGGAGTCCTCACTGGGAGCCCCGAGCAAAAGGAGGAAGCTGCCAAGGCCTTAGGCTTAGTGATCCGCCTGACCTCGGCTGATGCCCTGAGGCCCTCTGTGGTTAGCATCACTGGCCCTCTAATTCGCATCCTGGGGGACCGGTTCAGCTGGAACGTGAAGGCGGCTCTGCTCGAGACACTGAGCCTTTTGCTGGCTAAGGTGAGCACCAGTGATCTGCAGGAGACTGACACTGACCCGGGTATCCTGTGGCAGCAGGTGAGGCTTTATTATGGAGACACAGCATCGCGGAGGGAGTTGAGCCCTCAGCCTCCAGGTACACTATATATGGTTCAGTGCCAAGTCCCCCTTTCAGTACTCTGTGTCCAGAAGGACCGTGGGAAAGCCATGTCACCTCTCCCTGAGCCTGCGTGCTCACCTGTGAGATCTGTAATGCTACCTGCTTCCTGAGGGACTGCTACGTGTGGGGAGGAAGTGAAATGACATCAGGCACAATGCCTGGCACACTAAGCACTCAGGACATAGAAATTGTGATTAATTTGAGTAATCACTGCTTCAGAGGAAAAAACTCAGGACCACAGAAATAGAAATAGTTGTTTAAAATTATTTTAGGCTGGGTATGGTGGTGCATGCCTGTAATCCAAGCGCTTGGGTGGCTGAAGCAGGAGGATCACTGTGAGTTCTGGGCTACATAGTGAGTTCAAGGCCAGCCTGAACTGTATAGCAAGACCTTGTCTCAAAAAACAAAAAATAAATAAATAAAGTTACTTCAGCATTTGTTATGGCCTCATAAAAGGAGATGCAAAGAATCTGATGAGTGAATGAAACATCTGAGAAAACTAAAATGACTTTTCCCCCCAAAGTATAATGAGCAATGATGTAATATAGGAACCATTTCTGATACTTTACAGAGCAATAATTAAGCTCCTTAGACTTAAAAAAGTACAGAGCTAAGATTTATTGTTTAAAAACAAAAAATTCTCATCAGATTGGAAGTAAATGCATAACTAAGATTTGTAGCTTTTCCTTCTGAAGTGTGTATTTTGAACTTCTCAGCTTCCATATGAGATTGTGAATATCATCCTCTTTTTGTGGAAAATTGACTCTTTAAAAGAAAAAATAGGCATGGTGGTGCATGCCTGTAATCCCAGCAGATTGAGAGGCTGAGGCAGGCGAATTACTTTGAGTTAGAGGTCAGCATGAGGTACATAGTTCAAAGCCAGCCTGAACTACATAGTGAGACCCTGTCTTGAAAGAACGAACGAACGAACGAACGAACGAACGAACGAACGAACGAAGAGTGAAAGGGGCCAGGGGTATAGCTCAGTGGCACAGCGCCTGCCTCACAAGCACAAGGTCTTAACTTCGATTTCTGGTACCAAAAAAAAACAGAAGGAAGAAAGAAAAAAAAAAAAAATAAGCCAGGTGTACTGCCACATGCCTATAATCCCAGCATTGTGAGGAGCTGAGACAGGTGGATCCCAGATGTGAGCCTAGCCTGGGCAACATAGTGACTTTGCAAGACCCTGCCTCAAAATAAAAAAGGGCCGGCAGTATAGCTCTGTGGTTCCATGGCCCTTGGTTCCATGTATGTGGGGGAATGTGTTACCTTCACCTGCATTCTGCGCTGTTTTTTTTTCGTGTTAACTCGAGACACACATGGAGGTTTTATTATGGAGCCCCTTTCTTCATGGGGCCTTTCCCTCACCCAGGAGGCAGATGTCACCCTGGGGCTGGAAGCTTCTCAGATTTACCGGCTTCCCCTACGGCGTGCCACAGGGCAGCCTGCGTATTCACCCAAGTCCAGTATTTCCAGACTACCATTGGTATTAGACTCGCCAGACAGCCACTGTGTTTCCTATTTAATAAGAAGTAAACTTTATTCCTCATTTCATCTATATTTTATCAAAAGTGTACCTGTTTTTCTGCATGGCCAGGGACGGAGCTGGATTTGTAATAGGCGGGCATATAGGGAGGACCCTCTGAGGTCATCGTTCTGGGGACTCTGTGCTCGGTGGCGCTTGCTGTAACACAGCTAGTGCATCTCCCTATCTTGTGTAACTGCTTCAGCACTGCCACCCTCTGCCTGCCTGCCCTACTCTTTCCATGAGTCATAGGAAGCTTTGAGTTGCTTGTCTTTGTCTCATTATGGCTGGGACCACTGTAACACAGCTCTCTCTGACTGGCTGCTGCAGTGACTATTCTCCTCCTTCTCGTCTCAGTTCAGGGAAGGATTCTGGAAACAGATGAGGAGGCTGAGCAGAGCCTGTCTATACCTGGCTCTTCTTTCTTATGGGCTGTCTGTTCCTAAGCCATGTGTGAGAGGTGGTTTATGGTGATTTGCTTTCATGTCTTTGATACACCATGGCCTGGGGTCCTCTACAATTGTAATTTTCAGATGTGGGCTTCTCCCTCAGGTTGGGATTGCCCTGAAGCCCTTCCTGCCCCAGCTGCAGACGACCTTCACCAAAGCCCTGCAGGACTCCAACCGGGGTGTGCGCCTAAAGGCTGCTGATGCGCTGGGGAAGCTCATTTCCATCCATATCAAGGTGGATCCTCTCTTCACAGAGCTGCTCAATGGAATCCGGGTCATGGAGGACCCTGGTGTCAGGTGAGGTGCTGCTAAAGGTGTGCTGCAGCCCCAAGGAGGCCAGGCAGCTGCTCCAGGCTGCACTTGTGCATGCGGGAAGGCAGTGGTGGGGGACAGCCGAAGGCTAAGTCAATGTTGGTTCCGTAGGGACACTATGCTGCAGGCCCTGAGGTTTGTGATTCAGGGAGCAGGTGCTAAAGTGGATGCCATCATTCGGAAAAACATCGTCTCACTCCTGCTGAGCATGCTGGGGCACGATGAGGTATGGCTGTGGGGGTGCCTGAGTTGTGGGGAGTTCCACCGGTTTGCCATCTCCCCTGGTCAGCTTCTCTGTATGTGTCAGAAGTTAATACAGCTGGCAGCTGGTCAGGAGTAATCTTTCTGGTGCTTGTAGCCCTCCACAGTTTACTGAGCATTTTCTTGAGGGAGTCAAGCAGGTAACTTTGATAATGCTGGTTTTGTAGTTTTTATTTTGTCCTTGGGATCAAACTCAGGGCCTCATGCATGTCATATGTGCTGTACCACCAAGCCTTATGATTCTGTTTTATATATAAGGCAAAGTAAGGTTTGTAAAGTACCAGATCTCTCACCAGTTTGCACTGTGACCTTAATTCACTTTCCTTCGCTGCCCCTCATTTCCTCCTTTGTAAAAACAAAGAGGTTCACAGATTGGTCCACAAGCTTAAGGGCTATACCCATAGGTGAATAAGCCCTCGTGGTCATAAACCTCAAGAAATTGAACATCTCTCTAGTATATTTCCAAATGGGGGATCCTGGCACTGTTTTGGTGAGTGCGTCTTATCTCAGGCCACACTATCAAGTGGTAGACTCAAACCTGAATCTGGGCCTGTGATTCCTGGTTTTGCCCAATTCTGCTTGCCCTGTCTGGTCCAGAAACATTGTTAAGTCCCCTTAGCTTCCCAGGCTTCCCAGCAGGGAGCAGGTCAGCAGGAGGTGGGGGAGGTGAGTCCCTGGATTAGGGCTTTCTCTTTTCCCTCTCACAGATGGCCCTCTGTTGTGCTGGCCTAATTTACATGTGTAGCGCTAATCTTAGGAGACAGAGGGCCCTTGGGTGTGTGTGGTTTCACACTTCATTGTGTGCAGACACCTGGGGCCACGGATGCTGCTGTGCTTGTCACATTGTATGGGTCTGGTTCCGAGCCTCAGCCACTCCTCTGCCCACAGCCCCTGGCATCTGTGGGTACGGATGGGAGTGTCCTTCCATCACTCCCTTTTCTGGTCACAGTCTACTAGGGTTTTCATAGGTTCATGAATAGGGCAAGCAAAAGTATTTTTTAAAATTTGCATTTTACCACAGCAGAGCTTAAATGAAGTCACATTTGAGAGAATGGTGTCAAAGCCAGCTTTTGGCCTTGCTTAGAACTTTGACTTCAACTTAAAACTCAGAGGCCCACACTGCTGGTGATTCAGAATGCCGGCCTGGCATTAGCTTTCCCAAAAGTTTCTGGTTGCTTGGTTTGGAGAGATATATCAGGTTGGTACTTATTAGTCATAGAGCACATAACTTAAAATCCCCCTCTCAGTATTCCAGGGACAGCAGCAAGGAGTGGTCTATGTACCTGGCCTGGATTTTGATGGAAAATGCTTGCCTTTCCCCATCTTCTTTGGGTTGAATATGGACTTCATTTTCACTTCTAGGACAAATGCAAATTATTTAGGGCACTGCTAAGTAGAGATAGCAGGGAGTCATTCTGGACCTAAGATGACACAGAGTTGTGGTGGGGAAAGTTGCTCAGAGTGGCTGTCTAGCCGGCTTCCCAGGTGGCTGTGGGCAGGTGGCTTCCTTCTCTGTGTCAGGGTCTTTCCCAGCTGTGTCCCTTCTGTGTGACAGGGCTGTTGATAGTAACTGAGGTACAGATGTAAAGCATTCAGATTTCCGCAGAAGAAAGGTGCTATGTAAATATGGTTATTATTGCTATTGTGATGATCATTACCATATGCGCACACACTGGAGTTTTCTATAATTAAGTGCTGGACGTGTAATTTTTAACTCCCCACCAAGTGGCAGGCACAGTGAATGGCAGTCCCAATCCGGTACCGGGAACACAAGTGTCCGGAGTGAGGACAGGGATAATACCTCCTGCTGTCTTCTCTGCCCTCCCTCCCGGGCTCCCCATTGCTTCTTACCCTTGTTGTGGGGGCTCATCGTATTGTGGGGACCCAAGGTATTGTGGGGGCTCGTGGTATTGTGCAGCCAGTCACTCCCCTTTCTGCTCTGTCAGGACAACACTCGGATATCCTCTGCTGGGTGCCTGGGCGAGCTCTGTGCCTTTTTGACGGAAGAGGAGCTTAGTACTGTCCTTCAACAGTACTTGCTGGGTAGGTCTTTTGTATGGGGGAGGGGTGCGTTCCCTGCAGGGACTTGGGCCCCTCAGCTCTTCAGGAGAGGCCCTGGGCACCTGTTTCCCTTCCCCTTCTGAAGATCTCCTAGCACCTTGACTACCCTTTCTTTGGGAATTCAGCTGCTGAAACATTGGAGTTTCCAGTGGTCCTTTGTCCTTGAGTGTCTCTGCCCTGAGAACATGGTCACCATATGGGAGTGGTTTGTGAGACCTCTTTATCACATTGGGGAACTTATGCTGTGTAAAGCAGGGAGGTTGTATACAGTGTGGTCTGGGGTTACCATTGTGCCCAAGTCGGCACCCTGGTCCTGGTGGGGGAATGACAGCTACGATGGCATGGGTGAAGGTATGCTGCTGTGAAGTGCAGGTTAACCCTGGGTGTGTCCTTCCATCAGCGGACGTGTCTGGCATTGATTGGATGGTTCGCCACGGCCGGAGCCTGGCACTCTCTGTGGCTGTGAATGTGGCTCCCCGTAGACTCTGTACAGGCAGATACAGCACTGAAGTTCAGGACATGATCCTCAGCAATGCTGTGGCAGACAGGGTAAGGCTCTCACAGGGTAAGAGCTGTGCTTGTCCTCCCCTCCCCTAGCCAGAACTCCACAGCATCACTTTGCGGACCAGTCACATGGGAACCTCTCTAGCTGGGTGCTCAGTGGCCTAGGTTCTAGTTTCGTCCTGGCTGGTAACTTGCTGTGGGACCAGCACTTGATTCCTTTGGACTCCAGTTGCATCATTTAAACAATGAAGGCTCAGGGTTGGAAGATGTAGCTGTTCCCTCTTGGTGAGAGGGGGAATTTTTGGGAATTGGTGACTTTTTCTACCCAGTTACAGGGCAACCCTTCGGAGAGCTATTGAAGAGCCTTTGGTGTGCAGAACTAAAGGATGAGGGGTAGAGAAGGGTCCTGAACGTTCCTGGGAGAGGGGTTCTCACCTGGCTCTGCAGCCGCAGGAGGGAGCAGGATGCCTTTGTGCTGTCTCACTCTTGGCGTTTCTCCATAGATCCCCATTGCCGTGAGTGGGGTCCGGGGCATGGGCTTCCTCATGAAGTACCACATTGAGACTGGAGCAGGACAGTTGCCAGCAAAACTCTCCAGCCTGTTCGTTAAGGTGAGTAGGGGCAGGGACTGACTGCGCCTGGCTTCTGAGGCAGCCCCCATGCCTAGAGAACACTGACCTTTGACTAGTTGGGATCCAGTTCTCTGTGGATGCCTCCAGAAGATCTGGAAGCTCAGGAATGGAGGGCAAAAGTCAGGGTCAGACCTGGGTTCAAATCTTTTTTTTTTCTCAGTACTGGGTTTTGAAACTAGGCTCTTCACACCAAGCTATACCCCCAGCCGTTTTTTAAATTTAAATTTTTGGTGGGGAGGGTGGAGACAGGGTCTCACTGTGTAGTGTAGGCTGGCCTTGAACTAACTTATGTAGCCCAAGCTGGCCTCAGACTCAAGGCGATCCTCCTGTTTTAGCCTCCCAAGTGGTGGGATTAGAGGCAGACGTCACCAGGCCCAGCTCTTAATTTTAAGTTTTTTGAGATAGGGTCTTACTATCTAAGAGAGTTCAGGCTGACCTTAAACTCACTGTGTAGCGCACTCTGGCGTTAAACTCGTGATGATCTTCCTATCTCAGCCTCCCAAGTGCTGGGATTATAGGTGTGTGCTACCATGCCTGGCCCTTTATTTCAAATCTTTCTTTTATTTTGAGACAGAGTTTCAATAAGTGCTAGGTGGTTAAATTGCCCAGGCTAGGTTTAAATTTGAGATCCTTCACAGCCTCCTGGAGTGCTGCGATGACAGGTGTGTGCTGGGATGACAGGTGTGTGCCCCATGCCAGCTCAGATCTTAAGTCTTCTCATTGTGCTGCTTCTCCATAGCTGTGGCAGCACTTATTAGTGTGGTTATTATGTCAGTTCCTAATAAGACAAGCCAGGGAGTCTGACATCGGGGCTCCTACAGCCTGTGTGATAAAGCTCACTTCTCAAACATTAATGTGCATAGAAATCAGACGCAAATTCTGCATTGTAATGAAATGGGACCACGCTGGAGACTACCTGTGGAACCAGCTCCCAGGCAATAGCAATACTGCTGTGCATGGACCTTGCTCTGTATAATGAGATTCCAAAGGGGTCCACCTCACTATACACACCTTGAGTTTCCAGAGGGCCTGTTTCAATTTTGTGTGTGTGTGCGCGCATGCACCAGCCTGCATTCACTTGTTAATACAGCATTTATTTACTGAGTACCTACTGTGCACCCTAGTGGGCTAGACCAGTGACAGCAAGCTTTCTAGAGCTTTCAGTGACATAAACAAATTGCTGTGGCACATATGCTATAGGTTTGCCACCACTGGGCTAGACCCTGAAGGAATAGAGACAGACAAGGCAGATATGACCTCTGGAGCCCACAGTTCAGGCCCTGATTTATGCAGTCTTCATTCTTTGGAGGATGAGAAGGAACCAGTTAGGTGGGCAGCCAGGGCCAGGCACACCCGAGGCAGTGGAATCAACTAGAGCAGAGCCCTGGGCAGGAAGGCGCATGGCTTGTTGGAGGAAGTGAAACCTCTGTTGGAGGCAGGAATAGTGAGCCAAGAGGGAGAGAGATGAGATGGAGGTGGTGGAGGGGCCGAATCGCCCTTCACCATCATGAGGGTGGGAGGGGCCGCGTTGGAAGAGAGCCGTGGAGTCACCCATGTTGAAAGGAGTCCGGGCTTCTTGAGAAACAGACTACGCGTGCCTGTCTGCTCCTCTTCACAGAGTCTGCAGAACCCATCCAGTGACATCAGGCTGGTGGCTGAGAAGATGATCTGGTGGGCAAATAAGGACCCACTGCCTCCCCTGGACCCCCAGGCCATTAAGCCCATCCTGAAGGCTCTTCTTGACAACACCAAGGATAAGAACACTGTTGTGAGGGCCTACAGCGACCAGGCGATTGTCAACCTGCTTAAGATGAGGCAGGGGGAGGAGCTGTTTCAGGTGGGAGCCTGGGTCTGGGGGCGCCCAGGGCTCTCCCTCGGCATCTGTCTTGCTTTTCTTCTGTGTGCCAGTGCTTAGCCCCATTCTCGTCTCTGTAACCTTGTGTGTATTAGCTTTGAGGGGCAGGTTGAGGCTCAGGTGAATGGCGTAGTGCTGAAAACACATTTACTGTGGTTTTCAGACTCCTTTTGGCAACAGAAGACCTTTCCTCAATCCCCCACAGGAGCCAAGCCTGTGCTTTAGATCCCAGTAGGACTGCCCTGAGATGCTCAGAAACCTGTTCCCTCAGCTCCAGTAGCCTTATAGGCACTGAAAACTGTAACTTCTGCTCGCCTCAGCTCAGGGAAAGCAAAATGAGTACTTTCTGGACTGCCGTGAACCCATCTGATTCTTGTCACATTCCACCTCTGGTTGTAGTCCTGAGGTTAGCATCCGTCTTTGTCTTGATTTGACTAGGAAATCTGAAGGCCTGTCTTCTCTGTCTCCTCATCCCCTTCCTTCCCCACAGGCCCTCTCCAAGATCCTAGATGTGGCCAGCTTGGAGGCCCTGAATGAGTGCAACCGAAGGTCCCTGAAGAAGCTGGCCAGCCAAGCCGACTCCACCGAGCAGGTGGACGACACCATTCTGACGTGATCAGCCTGTGCCCTCTTGCACCTGCAGCTCCACATCGTTGTTCACTGTTTTCATTTTTGAAAATACGTTTGTTCCAATGGGGAGCTGAGAAGATGGCATTTCTGAAAGTATTTTAATATATCAACCAACCACAGCCAAAGCCTTAAATCAAACCCACACACAACTGAAGATTGCCTCCTCCATCTTCCACCCTTTTCTTTGGAGAAGAGAAGGAAAAGCACATTCATAAATAAGCCTTGGTGAATGGCAGCCCAGGGCCCGCCATCCAGCTCAGCACAGCCAGGTCCAGGACAGTCTGTGTCCTCAATTTCAGGTTCCTCCTCACCTGTGCTTGAGCTCTGGTTCAAGAGCTGGCGCTGCCAACCTCTGCCTAGATCCTGAGCAGGGCACAGAACTGCAGAGCCCTGCCCCGTGTGGTGTCTTGGCTTGGCTTTTCAATGTTGTGTAGCCTGACTAGCTCTGACCCCTGCTGGGGGAAGGTGATACCTACACAGCTCTGGCAGTTCCCCGGTCTGGGAGGGGATGGGTTCAGTGCAGGTCGTTTAAAGGAGGAATGTTTAATAAAGGCTTTGATTTACTCATTAGTAAGGTGTTTATAATCTCCAAACATCTGTTAAATATGAAGCTTCCTGTATCAGGAATAAGGAAAAGTCTGCAACTATTTTTGTAAGTGTCAGCAGCACTCTGGTTTCTGGACATCCCCTCTCCTGCCTTCTGAGGTCTTATCTGTCCCTGTACACTTCTGAGACCTGAGAACCTACCCCCCTGTGGAGAAGGTGGGTATTGCATTAGGCTCTTCACGGCCCTACCTCAACTTGAAAAGGTAGGGAGCTTCCTATGGTCAAATTGCAGAGAAACCTGTTCCCTCAGTGAAGTAACATTCCTACAGTTCATGCAAGAGGAAATCAGAGTTGTAGTTCAGCATCTGCTTCCTTTATGAATGACTTCCTTCCTCCTGATTCTTAGAAGGCTTGTGACACAAACGTCCTGTCTGGTGGAGCACACTCCACTAGGCCAGAGTGACGCAAGTTTTTCTCGGCTGTTTTGCTGGTCATAACATGGAACAAACGTCCTGTCAAAATTGCTGGCCAGAGCTGTAAAAGGAAGAGAAATAGAAAAGTGGTAGCAAACTTGCTGTGTAAAAGATATAAAATATTACACTAAAAAAAGAAAGCTTTTGCTTATTAATGCGGCAGAGGTAGAAAATAAGATTGTGATTTAACACTTCTGATGAACAAGACAAAGTGACCTCTGAGGTGCTTCTGATAAAATCTTTGCTTTCCTATGCCCAAGCCTTAATGTCACAGGACTTCCTGTTGTCTTGCAGCAGACCTGGTCTAGCTGGCTCGGGGTAACTGTAGAGTCTCAGGACTGGAAGGGACCTTGAAAGGTCAGCTGAGTTGATCCCCATAGCCAGGCAACCAATGGTTTCAGTTTTTGGTAGCCATGGTAACTGTTCCCTGCTTCTGGGATTCAGATGGCCATCAGCATCCTCCCAGCTGCCTAGGGCATCTGTCCAGAAAGCTGTCTATATGTGTACTCACCTCTCAGGCAGTGTGGGAAGATGCAGGAAGTTCCTGTTGAGTGGAGGCTGCAGTTTTCAGTGTTTCCCTGCAGGGTCTTGGGTTAGATGCTTATCTCCAGCTCTGGCTTTCAGTCCTCAGTCTGCATCTGGGAGGACAGTTTGACATGCTTCGAGGTGGAAGCACTCGTTAAACAAAATCCGAAGGAAAAACACGAGCTTCCAGTTCCAGAAACCAGGGGAAGATGAGATCTCACTGTTCAGAATAGATGGCTGGAGGTTGATTCACAGACGGAGATGACTCAAAGGCTCCCAGAGCATGCTGGATATCATTCTCTGAGTCTGGAAGGAGGGTGGCAGCTCTGAGGAAGCAAGTGGCAAAGGGCTGTCACAGCATGACAGAGCAGGCAAAAAGGACCTTGTCAGGCCACAGTCCCACAATCCCAGAAGTGGCAGCCCAGACCAACCCCGGGGGAAGTGCAGCTTGGCAGCAAAGAAGCAAAAGCTATTTGTCCTGATGGTTGGCGGAACTATGTAGTCTTGGACAAGTCATCTAACCCTCTGGACCAGTTTCCTCATCTGTTAAATGAATTTGGAATGCAAGCTCTAAAAATCTCTCAGTCATCCTTTAGGCCGTGGTGGTAATTAGATAACATCTGACAGCATTTCAGTAATCCTCTGAAACATCTTATGAAATAGGTTTTGCTACCTTTTTTTTTTTTTGGTTACTATTTTCTTCAGGAGGAAATGGAGGCAGAGGCCACTTGCCCAGGGTCATGTGGCCAGTGAATGGAATTCTGTCCCCAGAGGTGATGTTTGTTTAGCCTTTCAGCTCTTCTGTGCTGGAGGGCCAGGCTTCAGCATTTTTCATTCTTTGGAGCAATTCAAAGGCCTCCAGATCTTTCCTGTCTTGGAATGCACAGGAAACAAAAACACACATAGAGCACCCTCGGTAGAGGGATAAGCTGCTGTAGATGACTAGCCTACGGGCTCCACCCACACCAGTCCTACCCAGCGGCTCTGCAGGCCGCAGGGAGCAGTAGTATCTCACCGCATTTCTAGGATGCTGGCTGGGAATGTCGGAGAGAAATTAGGTTAGAGATTCATTGATCCGGGGCCGGGGATTTAGCGCAGTGGCACAGTGCCTACCTGGCAAGCGCAAGGTCATGAGTTCAATTCCCAGTACTGGAAAAAAGAAAACTAAAAGAGAGATTCATTGATCCACCAGAGGGGAGACTCTTCATCCTTCCATGTGCTTGAAAGCCAGTGACAAAATGGTATGCCCTTTGCTAATCAGAGAACTGTCAACTGAGCACTTCCAGTCCTTCAACCAACTCAGGGCCTCTACCTTTGTGGATTGTCAAGGTGATTATGAAATAAGGGGGGGCGATTCAGACCCCCTTCTAGGACCCAGACCTGCACCTAAGTTCTCTCCATCCACAGTGCAATGCCACGGGACTCCAGAGGAGAAGGGGAATACAAAATTGGCACAATTTTGAGTGCAGGGATGTGAAGACATTTTACTGATGGATTTTAAAGACAGCAGTATTTTTCTTCCAAGCATGATTCTGTGTGAATGTATCTTAAGTTGCTTCAAGTTATTAGGATAAGGGAAAAAAGAACTAGTCTAACTTGAAAGGTCTAGGTTGTAAAATACTTTGGAGGAAATGCAGGTAGTGTATTTAAAGCTCTGGTCTAGTAGAGCCACAGGGACTCTGAAGTTAGATTTGAACCTTAACTTTACTGCTTAATGTTAAGCTCTATGACTGGGTCATGTCCTTAGCCTTTCAGCACCTTTCCGCTTTGTATTGTTACCTCACAGGGCTGTCATCTGGATTGAATGACACAGTGTACTCCACACAAGCCCAGACACACACAGGAGGTTCTCAATACATACATGGCATGAGTGAAAGGAGGGATGTCAGGGAAAAGAGGGACCTATTACTGTAGAAAGCGCATCACAATACCAGGCTTTCACATCTGGGAATTCATTGAACCAGATGGTTCACTGATTTGAACAGTGTCATACTGGCTCACATTTTATTTCAGTACTGGGGATCAAACCTAGGGCCTTTGTGCTGAGCTATATTCCCAGCCTAGCTCCCCACCCCTTTAATTACTTTGAGAGTAGGTCTCGCTAAATTGCCTAAGCTGGGCTCAATTTTTTGGTCCTCCTGCTTCAGTCTCTTGGAGTGCTGGAATTACAGATCTGCACCACCACACCTGGCTTATCTGTCATTCATTCATTCATTCATTCATTCATTCATTCATTCATTCATTCAGGCAGGGCCTTGCTATGTAGTTCAGGCTGGCCTTGAACTCATTATGTACCCCAGGCTGGCCTTGAACTCTTGGCAATCCTGCTTCAGTCTCTCAAGTGTTGGGGCTCCAGGTGCGTGCCACCCCTTCCGGCCTTATCCCCCATTTTGAATCATCTCGATTCAATTCTAAAGGCTCTGAGTCGTTCAAAACTACTAACTTAAGATCAGATTTCTTTGGAAAACTAGTGATGATGACCGACTATCCAAAGTGCTGCATGAAGGGTCTGGGGATTTAACTCAGTGACAAAAGCACCTGCCTGGCAAGTGCAAGGTCCTGTGTTTGATTCCTGGTACCAGAAGAAAAACAAAGAAAAAAACAAGTGCTGCATGAGAGGTGTGTCAGTGTCCACAGGCAGAAAGGCACTTAGCCATCACTGTCAGTTCCTACACAGTTGTGTTTATTTTAGGAAGAGTATAGCTGTATATATCTGTCTGCAAGATCACGCAGCCAGTTGGCCGGGGAACTGGATAAAAACCTATTTCTTGATTCTCTGCCCACCATGCCCTTGCGCCATGCTATAAAAATAATTTAGAAAAGAAATTTAAAGAAGCTAGTCAGGTTCTTGGCATGTGGCTCTGCAGTGATTTAGTTTCACACTTCAGGAAAGGTGGAGACTAATGGCTTGGGTGGCTCCGAGCTGCCCCTTGGTTGTTAGGAGGGTCCCTGCTCCCTGCTGGGTGGAGGAGGAGTACTGCAGTGGGATTTCTCGGTGAGACCTTCCTAGGTGTGCCAAAAAGGAAAACCCCAGGCACCCTCTGGTGCTGTTCTGCATGGTTTCTTTCTTGAGATGGCAGCCTGGTCACGGGGACAGTGAGTGCAGGGAGTCCCTCAGAGCTGAGTCTCTCATTCCCCCGAGAGAAAGCTGTGATGATACTGCTAACCACTTCTGAGTCTCACACAAAGAGATGGGACAGCAGGATCTGGTTCAGCTTTTCTCCAACATTTTGGCCCCAGGATGCCTTTATATTTTACTGAGAACTCCAGAATTACTGAGAACTCCAGAAGCTCTTGCTTATGTGTATTTTACCTACTGATCTTTGGCATTTTAGAAACTAAAAAGCCTTCATTAAAAAACAACCCAGGACATAAGCATATATAACTGTAACAGATACAACTTTTCCCAAACAAAAACCATACTAAGAGACGCGGTGCCTGGCATTTTTGTAAGTCTAAGGTCTGCAGTCTCACACCTGCTACTGCATTCAGTCTGTTAGGACGGCGTGTGTCTCAGAAACTCTGGAAAACGTTAGACTCGTAAGTGAATGAGTACAAAGCAAACGCCATTATGAAAATATTCTCAATTTCCAGGTCCTTGGGAGGGGTCTTGGAAAGTCCTGACCACTAATCCAAAAGAAGGAAAAAATCCTAAATGGTTTGGAGGTCAGGAGAGGGGGGTAGTTGACCCTAAGTTAAACGAGACCCCTGATTTGGCCAACACCTGACAGAAAGCAAACTCAAGAGGGTTCAACTGGATCATTTTATTTTGTCACGATGCTGGAGAGTGAAGCCAGGGCTATGCACGGGCTGGACAGGTGGTCTACTATTAAACTACGTTCCCCAGCCCTTTTCTTTTTTTAACTTTGATACAAATCTTGCAAAGCTGCCCAGGTTGGCCTCAAACTTTTGATGCTCCTGCCTCAGCTCCTCTAGTAGCTGAGATTACAAGCGTGTGCCACCACACTCAGCTCAACTATGTTATTTCCCTCAACTCTTAAAGGTCTACATGTGGCCAGGCATGATGGTGGCGCACACCTCTAATCCCAGTACCCTGGGAGGTTAAGGCAGGAGGGTGGCAAGTTGGAGCCCAGCCTGGGCAACTTAGTGATTAAGTAAGACCTTGCCTCTAAATAAATAAAAAGGGCTGGGAATGTAGTTCAGTGAGTAGGCCTTGGGTTGACTCCCCAGTACTGGGGGAAAAAAATTCTACACAGTTTCACTACAATTCAAGATACCAAGAACCTACTGTGGGATAGATGAATTATGACGTTGTTGCTACAGTCACAGAATTAATGTTCATTTGGTTTCTGGAGGCTATATAAGGCCAGGGCAAAGCCCATCCCAAATCACTGGAAATGGCATCAAGCTTGCAGATATGGGATAAGGGACCAATTTCCATTCCATCAAAGGGAGCGATCAGATGCCATTTCCTTGATTTCTTCCCTCTTGGGCCAGCACATTGAAAGTTTCCCCCATTTGGCATTTAAGGTCCTTGTCATCCTATTTACTTGCTTTCCCTGAATTCATTCCACCTTCTTGCATGATCACAGCAGTGTTCCTAGCACTCAGCAACTCCAGAATCCATAGTGCTGGCCTGAGATCTGGGTATCCCAGAGCCCTCCAGGATCCGCTGCCCTGGCCGTCATCCTGCCGTGGCTTCCTACGAGGGCACTGTTGTCTCTGTCTCCGTGGCCCCAGCCTGAGGTTCCCTTCTTCTTTGCCCTCTCTGCCTCCCACTGGTGACTCCTTACTTCCCAGGTCTCTTTCTTGCCAAACTTAAAACTCTTGGAAGTGCTCTTAGCTCATCTCCTCCAAGACTATTCAATACTTACCACTGACTTGCTGATCTTGTTTCCTGAAAAATAAAAACTATCCAGCCCCAGTGCTCTCCACCAACCCTTCTTTTTCTCCTTTCATTCACTGCAAATTTCTGAAATCACTAGTAGTGGCTACCACCTCCTTGGCTCACCTCTTCCTGTACACCTCTGTGTATCCCCGACCTCCTTTTCTCTTTTCACGTCTATTGCCCATGCTCTCTACTAGATCAGAAGCTCCCTGAAGACACAGATTTTTGCTTACCACTAAATCCCCAGCTCCTAGGTGAGTGCCAGACCTACGGCAGGCCTTCAAACACTTGTTGAAGGACAAGGGCTTTGTGTTGCTGATGCTTCTTTTGGTGCCCTGCACACTGCCTGGCAACTACTGAGCAGGTATTTACTGAATCAGTGTGTGAACCCGGTTTCCAGGTAAATTGTGATTTTTTTTTTTAAAAAGACTGCTTCATCTGGTTGCTATTGTTAGCACTGTCTTTTACACTTGCCTCTTCCTGTTGTTACCTCACCTGAGTTTCAGCAGTAACTTTTAAAGCTCTGAGGTGAAGCCTATCCTGCATGTACATGCCATATTATTTTGTTAAAATAATATTTTTATTCTTCTATTAAAATATTGTGATGTTATTTTCTCTGCTCAAAAACTCCCAGTGCTTCCCCGCTGTAATTTCTATTGTACAAACAGGTGATACCAGCTGGGCGGGTGGTGCACGCCTGTAATTCCAGCACTCAGGAGGCTGAGGCAGGAGGATTGTTGCGAGTTTGAGACCAACCTGGGCTACAAAGTGAGCTCAAGGCCAGCCTGAACTGCATAGTGAGACCCTGTCCCAAAAACAAAAAACAAAACAAAAACAACAACAACAAAAAACCCAAACAGGTGATATTGCAAAAGCTCATCTGTAAGCTGGCTGCTCAGAACAGGAAAAAGCTTGCTATCCGTGGTACATACTGATCAGGTCATAGAAGTTACATATATATATATATTTATGAGGAAGCTAGAGAAAGAGCCTGACTGATTTTACCAAAGCCCCTCATGGAACAGTGGTTAAGGTAAATGTAAAACAATGTTTCTACAGGAAAATGTGCTCAGATTCATGGATGTCAGGCACACATCCTGGCCTGTAGGGAATTCCCCCTCCAAGCCAAATTGATGATTCTCACAGGCTATGACAGCGGTTGTGTAATAGGCGGGGCATTCAAGGCTCTCTCATATTCTGGTGCCATCATGAAATCTTTATGATGCAATCCTTTCCCCATCATTTTCGCAGCAGTGATAGCTTTCCTGCTATGAAGTCTGGACGGTTTATTTGACAGCTACTCTTCTACTGCATGATCATGTATTTTTAATTCCTCACGAGTATGTCTTAACTCTGATACAACAGTGAACATTTGGAGGGAAAAGCTTTTATTCTTTTTTTTTTTGGTACCAGGAATCGAACTCAGGACCTTGTGCTTGCCAGGCAGGCACTTGTGCTGCTGAGCTATATCCCCAGTCCAAAAGGTTCTAGTCTTATGTCCTCTACAATCCACGGCACATAATAAACAGAAAGCACCTGTTAGTGAATAAATGGAGAAATCAACGGCTGTTGTGTTCCAGATGATACATCCTGGGAAAAATTTGGACTCTCACCTTCATAATGGCCAATTACACTTTATTTTCCCAATGTATTCTGTAGCCCTAATATCAGGAAACTGCCCTGGGAATGTATGGAAGAGTCTACAATAGGAAATGGCTGGAAACATGAAGGAGTCAGTACAAAATGACCTTAATTAACATTAGTTACTGTTGGGCCAGTAATGCAGCTCAGTGGCACAAGCGCCTGCCTGGCAAGCCCAAGGTCCTGAGTTCGATTCCTGATACCAAAAACAAACAAACAAAACAAAAAACATTAGTTACTGTCTGTCACAGACCTACATATGTCAGGTCACTTACAAATACATTCTCATTGCCACAGTACTCTGTGAGGAAACTGGGGCTCCAGGACAGAATAACACATCCAAAAGCGTTTCAGGGATGGAACCCAGATTTCAAAGCTGGCATCAACACCGAAGTCTTTCTGACCCCAGGGAAGGTTGTGAAGACGACAGTGACCAATTGCCTCACAGGCACTTCAAGGCTAGTATGTTTATCTGCCGGTTACCCTGAGGCTTCTTTCTTTTCCTCATTTCCTAAAACCCCTGGGACAAAGCAAGATGACACTAACTTTCCCATGTCAAGGAGGACTTTTCAGTCAAGAGCTCCTGAGCAACTCCTCTCCCCAGTCAATACCTACAGGTTCCAAGCCCATGCCATTTGCATCTCACACTCTGCTCCTAGAAAAACAACTTAAGACCTGAATCAGACACTCCGCCTGCTGCCAAAGGATCTTGCCTGCAACATTGTTAATAATGACAAAAAATTCTGAACTGCATGACTGCCTATTAACAGCGCTGGTTAAATGATAGTACAGCCATCCGAGGGAGGACCATGCCATGCACCCGATAGAAGTATACTGTTAAAGACCAAAAAGTGACATACATATGTTTGTATAGGCACAGGAAGTTCATGGAAGGCCATTTATGCATTCAACTAATGTTAAGCATTTTGACAATTCTGTCTCCCCTTTTTTGTGGTGCCAGGGATCCAACCCAGGGCCTTGCGCATGCAAAGCAGGAGCTCTACCACTGAGCCATCTCCCCAGCCCATTGTTAAGCATTTGAAGGTATTTAAGAAACTCATTAACAAGGGGTACCAGTGAGGAGTGGTTCAGAAGGAAAATCGTACTTGAATGGTTTGGTATGCTTCTGTACCCATCCCACCCCTGCACTGGGGATGGAACTCAGGAGTGCTTCACCACTGAGCTACGTTCTTTGTATTTATGTTGAGATAGGGTCTCCTTAAACTGTCCAGACTAGCCTCGGCCTTGCAATCTTTCTGTCTCAACTCTCCCCTGTAGCTGGGATTATAGCTGTGCACCACTGTGCCTGCCCTGTATTTTTTTTTTTTTTAAAACCGCGATCATTGCTTTTACAAAGTTAAAGGAAAAGAAGTTTGATAAGGCAGATAGAACTACCCAACAGGTGCTTGACTGGAAAGGGTCAGGGTTATAAAAAACAGATAATAAGGACTTAAAAATCTCAACAGTTCCACAGTAAGGATGGCCGTGGGTACAGCAAGTGCGAGCTCACTGTGAAACTGGAAAAACCTGGAGCTGCAGTACTGAGCACTGCTCAACTTCCGGCGGCCCAGGCCTCCCCAGCCACCCGATTTTAGCTATGTATCTGCAGGTGGTGTGAAACTGAAGCCGAGGCAGAGGCTGTTTTCGGTGTCTGGGTGCGTCTTACACAGAGGCTCACGCATTTCCCAGGCTCGGCTTCCAGCAGGACGGGACTCCCAATCTGCAGCTACCATGAAGGACCCTTTAACCAGAGACGAGTCAGGCTCCAGAGGTCACAGGGCGCTGTGTGATTTCGACCCAGCGCCGACCTCAAGCCGCACTCCCAAGAGCTACGCTCCAGCGGGCGACTCCTGCGCTAACTCGGCAGCCCGCTCGGCGGCCCAGCAGCGCGGAAGCAGCGCAGGCGCCGAGAGGGGCGGGGTGCCCGCGTCTTCACCGTCGCCCGAGTCCAGAGGAACCCGGAGCTCGGCGAGAACCCCGCCCCCGGCCGCTCCGTGCCTGTCGTTCCCTCTTTGCAGCGCGTGCGAGGGTCTTGACGATGAGGGAGCGAGGACATCACAGACGGGCTCCCCTGGCAGCCTTGGCTTCTTTCGGTTAGAGCTAGACAGTGGCTCCACCCCGCAAGCACTCAGGACCGCAGGAGGCGGCGGCGAGGAGCGCCGAGGAAAACCGGCCCGCGCCCTCCCGGATTTGGCTAAGGCGCGTGCGCGGTGCGCGTGCGCGACGAGGGCGCGGCGGGCCAGGTTTGCGGCTGCGCAGAGGCGGCCCCAAGCCCTGCGCCTGCGCTGTGACGGGGCGGGGCGGGAAGGAGGGAGGCTGTGGCACCGGCGGCGACTGCCGAGGAGGAGGAGGAGGAGAAGGAGGAGGGGGAGCGGAGGGAGGTGTTTCTGTCAGTTCCGGCTGTTTGTTCGGGAAGTGAATCCGCCGCTGCCGGAGCAGCCCGGAGGGAGCTGCGGTTCGCGAGGCCAGTACCGACCCCGCCCGCCCGCGCGCACCGCCCGCGCCCGCCATGGCCCGGGACTACGACCACCTCTTCAAGCTGCTCATCATCGGCGACAGCGGTGAGGGCCGCAGCGGCCGGAGGCGGC
>NW_004955455.1:11484984-11503066 GCF_000276665.1 Chinchilla lanigera
GCGGCGAGGGCAGGCCGGGCGCTGGCTGCGGAGCGGAGGGCCGGGGCGCGCGGGGTCCACTCCCTGTGCCGGCTCCCACTTCACGTGTGACCTTGGTCGAGTCGCGCGATCACTGGAGTTGCAGAGACCTGGGTTCGAGTCCTGGGACTGCCAGCTTCTTCACTCTGTGACCTTGGGCAAGTTGCTTCGCCTCTTGAGCCTCAGTTCCTGCATCTGAGAAGTGGGGGACTTGCCTCGCTGGGTAGTGTATTAGGTGAGATGAAGTAGGCAAAGTGCTTGGCGTCTGAGCTGGTGTGTACAGGCTCTGAGTAAATGTTAGCTAGTGTCGTTTTCACCGTATCTTTTGTGAGGCTCACTCGTCTGTGAAATGGAGATATTCCTAGAACTCACCTCCTGGGATTGCAGTGAGTTTTAAACTGAGGTTTAAAGACAGTTAGAGCACGTCACGCTTGTGCTGGATTATTAAATCTCTGCATGGTTCGGTTTCCTCATCTGTGCAGTGCAGTAACGGTAGATCTGCCTCCCAGTGCCATGAGAGCGAGTATTCAGTGGATGGTGCGCACGTAGTGTTTGGGAACTGAGTCTAGCACACAGCAAGTGGTCTGTAAATGTTTTCTGTTACCCTGGTGTCTACCAGAGGGGTTTGGGGGGCGGCCGGTGTTACAGTAGTACAGCTACACACACACTACTTGAAGACTTCTAGCTCAAATCTCTACCCCCATCGCCAGTTTGTAGAACAGTACCTGGCACCCAGTGAGTGCTTAGTAGTATGTATTTGTTGAATGAATGAACATTGAGTGTCCTTAGCGAAGATAGACTGGTTACTCGCAGAGCGGGCAGGGTTTTAGAGGTGTTTGGAATATGATGGGTGAGCAGGTTTGTGGGTGACCAAGAGATTAAGGAGGCAGGGCCCGGAAAGTTTATGGGAGCATCGCTGAGGTGCTGGGATTATAGGATATCCAGGAAGGAGGCTTGGGTGCAGCTAAGTTTGTAGACCAAGCCTAAGTCGAGTGGAGAAGAGGGGGATGTGACTAGAGGCAGAGGCCAGGTTGGTTCCAGAACCCATGGACTTACAGAAAGAGAGGACCAGATTCCTTGCGAGACCCAGAATGTAGGAGTGGTGGGTGACAGTGTCATAGGTAAGTCATGAAAGTGGGTAGTGTTTGGTCTCACTTGTAAAGCTGGATTGGGATGTGGTTGGTTTGGATCAGGTGAAAGCTGGCTAAGGTTTCCGTGGTTGCTGGTGGAAGGGAGATATAAGGGGAAAAGTTAGGGGCTAACCAATGAGATAGAAGAGTAACTGTGCTTGGGAAGGGTTAGAAAGGTGGAGGACTGATTGGTTGTGGTTTGAATGAAAGGAAACCAGGCGAGCTGTGCAGTCTTGCACTTAGACATGACCTGTGGCGCTCCTGGGGTCCTGAGGCTTATGTCTTTCTTTATAGGGTTTGCTTTCCATTCTGGCCTTGGTTCTGAGTGGCTGGCACCAGGGTGATTTCTCCTGGAGTTAAAAGTCAGTCTGCTGTGGTCCAAGGTCTTCTTTATCTCTCCGCAAGCCATCTGGGCCCTAAGCGCTGATACCCAAAGGTGAAAGGCCTAAATCCAGCAAGAAGATGCACTTTGTTGGCTTTTCTTCCCTGTAAAACCCAGGGGATGATTTTGGCCTGCTTTCTCACAGTGCATTTTGCATGGTGTATTGATTTTTCACTCAGAAGTCAGGTGTGGGAGAAGACTCGTTGGGTCAAGATTTATGTGGTTTGGCTCCTAGTTCAGTCTGAGCCTGCAGGCCTGGGTTGTGGAGAGGAGGTAGATTGCTTTGCTGTTTGATTTCTCCCGACAGTGAGGTGAACTCAAAGCCAAACACTTATGAGACTGAGAGTTGGTAGCCATGGGAGTTCAAAGCAAGCTTTGCAGTTGAGCGGGGAGCTGACATCATCACTCTGGGATCCTTGTGTGTGTGCCTCCCTAAGGTCCATCCAATGATTTCACAGATACTCTCTCATCTGATTCTCACCCATTGCCCATGTGGTTTGTCAAATAAGGAAACTAAGGCTTAGAGGAGGTCACTGGTTTGCCCCAAGTCACAGTTTGTCCGAAGCCAAGCCAAGAGTTGGTGCACATCTGTGATATGTGTGTGAGAGCAGCTGGTGTAGGGCTGGCAGACAGTAGGCCCTCAGTTTCTTCCTTTATAAATCCAGAGTTCTTCCCACTCTGCCATATTGTACTTTGCAACATATTTCCTTAGCTTTTGCATCTCGTCTTCGTGCTTGTGGGTCTACATTGTCTCTTATGTTCTTCCGACATTGGATTTGATCTGTAATAGCATTTCATCTGTATACACTGGGCCATTAATGGTCATTCTTAGAACCTGGTGGCCATCAAAGACCTTGTTAAAGCCCTTCAGAGGCTCGGAGAGGGGAATGTGACTTGTCTAAGTTTACATGAGGGAATTGTTGAGGCAGGATTAAAATTGAGACCACTTCACTTGATAGTCTAAGGGTCTTCGGTAAGTTGGTACTGTGGGCGAGGGGCCTGTAGCCCCGTGGAGGAGAAGGGCCAAGGTGAAGACTTTAGTGTCGCTGGCATGAGGAGGACCCGAGGCAGCCCTCAAGGGAGCGTGACAGTGAGTAAGTGTGGTGTCCCTTGGCTGTCAAGAGGTGTGCAGTGCCACTAGGGCCTGTGCTTCTTGCAGGATAGGAGGTAATAGAGCTGGAGTGGCTGCATTTCATCCGGAATGTGGCTAGGGGAAGCTTTGACTGTGGAGAGGGTAGATTGGTAAGCTCTGCTTCTTTCTTAGGCCAGTGTTGTAGGGTAAGTGGTAGCAGTGTGCTTTCCAAGGAAGCCTCTCTTGCAGGAGTGTTTGGGAGATGGCATCTCAGTGGGTTTCTGTTTCTCTCAAAGGGAGAGCAGTGTCAAGAGGTTGGTGTCAGGTCCAGAGCAGGGGGCCATGTGATGATTGTAGTGGTTAGTGGTTTTTAGTTGCTGTTGCAGAGGAGTTTGGGGATAAATGGAGGGGCTTGCTTCAAATTGCACAGTTGTCAGAAGCTGCTGTGTCATTGCAGAGAGCACCTCTCCCTTGTCTGTTGTAGATATATGGGAGCTGGATAAAGTTTAATTTAAATACAAGATTCTACACCGCACTACCCTCCCTGCATTTAAAAACTGCTGTTTTGCCTTCTGTTAATGCTTCAGTAATACCATTAGATAGCAGAGCTGTCAGTGAGATTGGCACTTACTCAGTCATAAATGATGTGCCTAAGTGCTGGGCCCAGCTTACAGCCCTGTGAATGCACAGGATAAATGAGGCAAGGTCTGCATCCCAGAGGATATCACAGCCTAGTGGCCCAGACATGAGCTTTTTAGCTGAGTAAGCTGGACCCAGAAGGCTTTGAGAGGAAGCAAGGAGGCAGCAGGGCCAATGGGGTGTTGGCGCCAGGCAGAATGCTGTGAGGACCCAGCCCAGGACTTAGGCTCTCCTTAGGCTTAACAGGAAGCCTCACGTCAGAGCAACGAGGAAGTGGTGCTGAGCAAGAGTGCCGCAGGCCTGGGCTGCACAACAGGTGCCATGAGAGCAGTACCTGTCTGCTCAGGAGAGCCTCGCCACCAGCCCCTCTTTGGGAAGGTAGGGTCCAAGTGTATGCAGAGAAACAAGTTCTTCTGGGCATCCTGGACAGCTCATTCCGTGAAATCCCCAGAAATGATCCTTGGAGAGGACAGCCCAGAGAGGATGTTGGGTGTTGTAGTGCGCTCAGTCTGTAGTGGTGGTTTATAACTTTGGTTACTTGGACATTGGGGGTGGGGCTGTGCCCTGTTTGAGAATCAGATTAAAGCTATGGGCTTCTTCCACAAACAGGAACGTGTGCTCAGCTGCATTTGCATGTGCATAGTTGCAGGGCATTTATGAAATCGTAGGTTAAAATCTCATAGCTTTGATGTTATTTCCATTAAAAATTTCATCTTTACAAAAAGGAATATAGAAAAAGCAGGAAAACAAACTAGTTATAAACTAATAAAAATGGCAAAAAAACCTAACAGGAGCGAGATGTGGGCGCCCCACAGGTTGCCTTATTTTCCTTTCTTTTTTTTTTTTTTTTTTTTGGTTTTTCTCCGGTACCGGGAACCGAACTCACGACCTTGCGCTTGCCAGGCAAGCGCTTTTGCCACTGAGCTAAATCCCCAGCCCCTTATTTTCCTTTCTGAGGCAGCTGCAACACTTTCCTAGCAGTCGCTACTGGGAGTTAGTCAGTATCTGTCTGTCTGTCTGTCTCCCTTACTCTTTAGCTCAGATTTTGAAAGAGGGTCTTGCTATGTAGTTCATGCTGGCCTTGAGCTCACTTTGTAGCCCACACTGGTCTTGAACTCTTGCCGATTTTCCTAGCTCAGCTTCCCTAATGCTGGGATTACAGGTGCAAACCACCACGATCAGCTCTGAGAGCCCTGGATTTGGGATCTTGGCTCCAGGACTTCCTGTGGAGGCACTTTAGGCCAGTTGCTCAGATTCTTGGAGCCATAGCCACCTCATCTGAGGAGATGTACTTAATTCTGACTGTATCAGAATACCCACATGCAGTGGAACTTATGCATGTTAATTCTTTCCTTGAGAGGTTCATTGGTCCATCTGGACTTAGGGGCGGTGGGGTCATGGGTGGGCAGGAGGACCTGGGACCGGTAAATGCACATAACAGGCCAGAGTTGCTGTGTTGAGGTCAGGGAGGAAGCGGGGTTGTTAGAGGAAGAAGCAGCCATGAGCTACTGTACTAAAAGAGCCTGAGTGCATTAGGCTGGTGGCCTGATGGGTGTCTGGCACTGACTCGGCCAAGGAACACGGCTGACAGTTGGGTCCATCTGTATGGACCTCAGTTTCCTCACCTGTAGAATAGCCCTGATGATTTCAGGGATTCTTTATAGTTCTACAGTTCCTCGTTTCAAGGTACTTGAAAACTGAAGCTCCAAGGGTTAGGGTGTGATATGTACACATACTACCTCTCCACGATGAATATATTCATGTACTAATTTTTTAAAAAAAGAACAGCAGAAAAGAAAACTGAAGCTACATGTGTGGCGTGAGGTTTTCTAAGGTCCACATTTTGCATGCAGTTTGGGGGCCAGTCTCACTTGGTTGTCCTTCCTCCTACCTGTCTCTTGTCTGGTATTTCCCTCTGGGCTGCTGGGGCAGCCCTTAGTGCAGGGCCTGGGGATTTGGGAGCTGCTTGTCTTACATGAGGATGAAGGAAAAGGAAAGGGGGACTGGAAGTCTCATTCTTGATGTCTGGCTGGATGCGGGGGACAGGAAGTTGCCTTGAGAAGAGGCCTGGCCCTTCTGTATGGACCTCAGTTTCCTCACCTGTAGAATAGCCCTGATGATTTCAGGGATTCTTTATAGTTCTACAGACTATAGACTGGGTCTCTTAAGAGCGGGGACTGAGGCAGTATCTCACTGAGGAAGGATGGGGCAGGAGGGAGGGACCACTAGCTTGCTTACCTTGGTGCTTTCTATTCTGCAGGTGTGGGCAAGAGCAGCTTACTGTTACGATTCGCAGACAACACTTTCTCAGGTGAGTCTTTCCTTGGTGTTTCAGTTTTGAAATACCTTCCCCCAGCACTAGAAAACACTTGTTCCTCTCTATATAGGGAACTTTCTCCTTCTGGCTGCCAGGGGAGGGAAAAAGAGGGCATGAGGCTTAGGTCAGAACCCTTTGGTTAGCCTGGTATGGTGGCACATACCAGTAATTCCAGTTCCTTAGGAGGCTGAGGCAGGAGGGATCCCAAGTTTGAGCATAACCTAGACAACTTAGCAAGACCCTGTCTCAAAAATGAGCATATCTTTTTTTTTTGTTTGTTTGTTTTCCGGTACCAGGAATCGAACTCACGACCTTGTGCTTGCCAGGCAGGTGCTTTGCCGCTGAGCTAAATCCCCAGCCCCTCCTGTCTCAAAAATGAAATAAGGGCTGGGGATATAGCTCAGTGGTAGAATGTTTGCCTAGCATTTGCAGGCCCAAGATCATGCCTAGTTCTAAAGCCTGTGTGTTCTGCCTCAAGCCATCTTGTTCAAAAAAACCCTTTAGGGGCTGGGAATTTAGCTCAGCGGCAAAAGCGCCTGCCTGGCATGTGCAACGTCGTGAGTTCGGTTCCTGGCACCAGAGAAAAACAGAAAAACAAAAAAACAAAAAAACCCTTTAGCCCTCATCATTTCCCTTTCCAGGGGTGTCTTCAATCCACCATTTAAAACAAAGTTTAAAAATACTACGTGCTTATATAAAATTCCGAACAGGAAGATGTCAAGAGTGTGAAGAATGACAGTTGTCCCTGCTCCTGCCTGTCTCCTACCCTGAGAGCCTCTGCCTAATGTAGGGCATACTTTTGACTCTTCTGACTCCATCTGCTGCTTAGAAACTTGTCGTTCTCTTAGTCCGCAATCAGCAATGGCTTTTTAGAGCTTTCAATGATACAGACAGCGGGCAGTGAGCACTTTCAGTGATACGGACAGCCTGCTGTGGCATGCGTGCCATCGGTTTGCCACCACTGGAACTAGGAACGTGCTTCCCTGTTGCTGTCTACAGCCCTCTCTGGGTTTTTTTAGTGGTTGTGAAGCTTGCTGTGTTGTGCAGCTTGTTGCGCTGTGCATGGATGCACCATAACTTACTAACAATGCTCTTGTTATGTGTGTGGTTTCTGGTTGCTTCTGTTTCAAGTGATGCTGCATTACTGAGATACATTGTGTGTTTGTTCTGGGACTTGCAGTTCCATAGGAGTGGAGTTATTGGGTCACAGGATCTGTGCATTTAAAGTTTTTCTGGGTTCTGCTAACTTGTCTTTCAAAGATGCCAAGGGAATTTACATTCCCACTGAGGGGGTTGAAAATGCCCCTTTTCAACTCTGATTATTGTTTCATTTTTGCTAAGCTAATAGACAAAAAGTACTATTTTGTTTAAATCTGTATTTCCCTGATCACTGGTAAAGCTGAACATGTTCTTGTTTGTTACATATTAAGGACCAACTGTTGTTTTGTTTTGTTTTGTTTTATTTTGAGACAGGGTTTCACTGTGTCATTGAGGCTGGCCTTGAACTTACTATGTAGCCCAGGCTGGCCTTGAACTTACAGCAATCCTCCTGCCTCAGCCTCCTGAGTGCTAGGATTTTAGGTGTGTGCCACCATGCCCAGCCTTAAAGTGTGACTGTCTTGCGGGGAATTCCCTCTGATGTGTTTAAGGGGCAAGTTTTGCTTGGGAAGTGATTATATGGCTAATCTTCTCTTTTGGTAGAGAAATGGGTTTTGCTCTTTCCCCTGTCAGCAACAGCTCTGTAGCACTGCTGGTGTTGGAGTGTTGGAAAGAGTTTCTCTGTGACCATGAGATTGTGACTGAGCCTCAGCCGAGGTGAAAGGAGGACTCCTAATTGTCCCTGTGCCACGATGGTTGTAGGATCACCTGAGATAGCACATATCACAGTGCCTAAGGACTGGGGATAGAGCTAGTGGCACAAGTGCCTGCCTGGCAGGGGCAAAGTCCTGAGTTTGATCCCCGGTACCGCAAAAAAAAAAAAAAAAAAAAAAAAGTTCACAGTGCCTATAACTGAGTAGTCGTTTAATAAATACCAGTTGTTGCTGTTATCTTCTGTTTAAGAAAGTTAACTACTGGGCAGCCTCTGCTTATGCTGGAAAACATCCCTCTTTCTCCTTAATGGTGGTCTGACTTCCTGTTTATTTTATTTTATTTTTTGTCTTTTTGAGACAGGGTCTCGCTGTGCAGTTCAGGCCAGCCGTGAGCTCACTTTGTAGCCCAGGCTGGTCTCGAACTCGCAATGATCCTCCTGCCTCAGAGTCCCGAGTGCTGGGGTTACAGGCGTGTACCACCACGCCCGGCTTGATTTCCTGTTTAATCAGCTTTCAACTCTGAGGCGACTCTCATTTGCTGTCTCTCCTTTCCATGTTTTTGAGAGTGTTTTATCTCATTGGTTCTAGCTGGACGCATTATGGAAGTTCCTCCCCACCTTGTCCTGCACCACTGAGTTCATCTTGTCTGGCATAGTCTTTCCTTCTTGCAAAAACCTTGGTGGTCTTCTCTCATCTGAGCAGAGTTTACCGCAAGATTTTTCTCCTTCAGCGCTGCAGATACCTGGACCCCCGAATTCTGTGCTGTGGGGCTGTCTTGTGTGTTGGACATTGTTGCCCAGTATACCTGGGTTAGATCTAACCACTAGATGCTGACAACAGCGTGACAAACCAAAAATGTCTCTAGACTTTGCCAGGTGTCCTATGGGCAACAGAACTATCCTGGTTGTAATTTGTTTCCAGCTCTCTTCCTCATACTGCCTGCACATTCTTTTGTTTTTTGTTTGTGTGCTCGCTCATTCCCTCAGCTGTCAGCCGTTTACTGAGTGCCTCACGGGGGTCTGAGGTGCTGGCCCGCGCCCCTTGGCATTGGCCAGGACTGGAGGGGCACCAGGCTGGCTGGGTTTTTGGATGCCTTCTGGTTGGGCTTTGGCCTCTGTGTGGGATGTCTTTTCCCTGCGTGATCTTGGCCTTGGATAATCTTACCTGTTCTTTTAAACTAGGTCCAAATGGAATTCCTCCCCTATCCCAAACCTGCCTTGATCCCCACCCCACCTGGATCTTTCCTATGCACTTGTCACACTTTGCATGGTCTTTTGTGTGTCTTGTCTCCTGCGGGACGTTATGTGGTAAGCTCTGAATGGAGTGAGAACCTGTTTTTCTTAGTGGCCAGGCCTTTGTGAGCCTGAACTGGACTGTTGCCAGGCTTTCTCCTCAAATCCATCTTTCACACAAGGGCCCCAAAAGATCCATTTAAAATGCAGCTCACACCACTGGTTAAAATCCTCCCTGCATCCCCATGACCCACAAGAGTCCAGGTTCTTGAAAATGACAGAGGCCAAAGCTTTGACCTCCTCTGCCCGCTTCCCACCTTGGTCTTGACCTCATGTGACCCTACATATTCCATTGCTGTTTTCCTACTGTCTCCTCTGCCTGGAGCAGTGTTTTGGTTTTTTTTGAAAAAAAACTTTATAATTCAAGCTGACTTACGAACTTACTGTGTAGTCGAGGCTGGCCTTATACTCAGGGCAATCCTCTCAGCCTCTGGAGTGCTGGGATTACAGGCACGCGCCACCTGGCATGGTCCTTTTTGTGTGTTAGGAAGTCAGTTTTATGGGTCATTAAAACTTTTTTGAGTAGACTAGAAAAGAAACCCAGGTTGGACCCATTCTCAGGTCACAACTGACATGTCCTCACCTTGGCCACTCTGACAGAGCCTGTTCCTGCTCCCCAGTCGTATCCCTTATTTTATTTCCTTTGTAGCCTTTATCACTCTGAAATTGTCACCTGTTCCATGGTATCCTGTCTCACCTCCATTGTGGGTGCCAGCATGGCAGTCTGCATCTTCCTTGAGGGCTGTGTTCTGGGGGAACCTCGATTGTGTGGGGCATACGGGGGAGGGGTCATAAGGCCTGAAGGTCTGCCGTGCACACATCAGGACATGGGGTCTGTCTGGGGCTCCCTGCTGGGCCTTGCTGATGTGCCGGCTGTGTGCAGGCAGCTACATCACCACCATCGGAGTGGATTTCAAGATTCGGACTGTGGAGATCAACGGGGAGAAGGTGAAGCTGCAGATCTGGGACACAGCTGGGCAGGAGCGCTTCCGCACCATCACTTCCACGTGAGTCCGGCCCCGCCTCACTTCCACGTGAACCTCTGGCCTTGGATGTGTGTTGGCGTGAAGTTGAGTGACAGTACTGGTCACGATGGAAGTGTCACTGGGTGGGTCTGAGAGGTGGTCAGGAAGTGAGCTGTTTCTGGCCTTGGTGCGGGGGTTTGGTTGTGCTCTTCCTTTTCCTGACAGTGTGCGAGGAGGTGGGGGTGTGTTCTGGGTGGGCGGGCAGGTGGTGGCTGAGCATGCTGCTCAGGTGTCTGGCAGGACAGTGACCCTGTGCTTCTCCTTGGACACTCAGCTTTACCCTCTGGCTGACCACTCCGTAAAAGGGCACTCGCAGTTACATTTGCCTCACCAGGTGTGATGTGCCCTGCTCAAGTCAGTGACAGTTCCTCTTGGCAGGTGTTCGTGTTCCGTCACCCATCCTGACTCCTTGGAGGTGACTCTCCGGAGGCCTGGGAGGAGGATGGCTATGTGGGAGGTCTTTCCTCGGCCTCCCAAAGCCACTGATGGGGAAGTCTTCCTTTGCTGCTGCAGCACCTCTGTGGTCTTAGCTGGACACTGGAGCAAAACCCAGCTGCTGGAGTCCTGAGAGGGGCCCTTGGTGCTTAGACTCTTAATGGATCAGGTTTCAGAAGGAGCTTGGTTTGAAGGCAGACAGTTTGGGATTTAAATTTCTGTTCTGCTGTATCGTTGAGCAAGTTGCCTGAACTCTCTGTGCTTCTGGTTCCCAGAGGGTTTATCTTTGAAACTACTTGTTTTCCATACTGGCAATTGAACCCAGGGCCTCATGCATGCTAGGCAAATGCTCTACCACTGAGCTATGGCCCCAGAGCTTTTGTTTTTAAAGGAGGAGAGGTTTAATTTGGCACACTCCTAGCCTTTATCTGTAGAATTTATTCAAATCCTGACATCTGCGTCTGGGTCTCCTGCTTTGGGCACTCTGGGTCTGTGGGTCATCTTGAGGGGGCTCTCCTGTAGCTCTGTACCCAGTGTTGCTCTTACCTGTTTGACAGTTTGGGGCGCTTCTGAGAAGTGGTCTGCTCCCAGCAGTAGCAGAGCCTGGGCTCCACGCTGCCGTGCCTGCCAGTTGTGGACACCTCCTTACTCCCCTTGCAGAGTGGTTCCTCTGGGTGGAAGGGGGAAGTTTCCTTGCCAGAGACCCCAGTCCTTCCTTCAGCATGGAGTCAGCGTGGAGCCCAGAGTTCCCTCTGGCCCCTTAGCATCCTCTGATCACCCTTGTGGTGCCAAGGAGTGTGGGGGTCAGGGCTACTGGCAGGGCAAGGAGGAGGGCTAGCAGGGCTAGGTTGGCATACAGAGTATACTGCTGAGCACGATGTTCCCCGACACTGTTAGCCTTGTGGTGAGTCCAGAGCTCCCTAATACCTGGGGTTTGCAGACCTGGTACTCGCTGAGCACAGTGCTCTGAGCTTCCTGAGTGAGGGCTCTCAGGCCCTGGGTATATTGGCAGGGGCCAGTGAAGACTGGAGGAGAAGGGTAGGGTGTCAGGCCCCTTGAGGCAGGACTGACACGTAGAGCTGGGGGCAGCCTGGAGCCCACAGGTCCAAGCATGAGACCCTTGTAGGAGGTTGAGGTTGTCAGGTCTGGGCACTGATCCCACTCTTCCTTATTCTCCTTGTACTGTGTCACTAAAGGCATCACCTACTTTATTTCATTTCATCCCATCTGAAGAATCTTACGATTATCTCTATTTTATGGCTGAGAAAATAGGCCCAGAAAGGACAAAATGAATAACGGTTGCTTAGTCAGGATTAGAACTGAAAGGCCAGGGATATAGCTCAGTGGCACAGTGCCTGCCTGGCGAGCACAAGGTCCTGAGTTCGATCCTCAGTACCAAAAAAAAAAAAAGAATAAGGATCAGAACTGAGGTCTGATGCCAAAGCCCAGGCTGGTACTGCTCCACAGCACACCATGCACCGGGGCGAGGGCAGATGGCCTCCTTCCTGGGAGTTGAAGCCAGTTGGGGGGTTCGGGGTGGCAGAGGCAGTGGCCTGTGGCCATGGAAATGCTTGGGGCAGGGTACAGGTACTGGGGTCTGGGGTGTCTGCTTAGCCACCCCTTGTTGCCAGGAAGTTGGCTCCTTTCATGCCACAGCTGGGTGGGGACAGGGAACTGCTCCTTCCTTCTGTTGGGGAGACTTGGAGTTACTCAGTGGCCTGGGGGTAATGTGCTTTTTCTGGGGCGTTTGAGAAGCGGGATGACCTGTGTGGTGGGGGCCTGTGGCCAGTGGCTCAGACCCACTGGTTGGCCTGTCTGAAGAGCATGAGGTTTGGGCACATGTTTGGGTTGGTGTTCGGCTCCTCGTGAGGCAGGAGGAGCCGTAGGGCCCACCAAGGGGCCACAGAAGGACTGGACACCCGGTGACGGTACAACGAGGGGGCAGTCCTGGTGCAGGAGTGCGACCTTTTCTGACTCGGGTCGTGCAAAGAGAAACTGAAACTCTGTCCCATTAGCCTGATGAGAGAGCTCGGCCATTACCTGCTTGGGTGTTCTTGCTCTCTCCCCGGGCACCTGAGGTTTACTGGCTCCAGTGGGTGCAACTGGGGAAGGAGGCGGGGTGCAGGGAAGAGGGAAAGGGGATGAGGAAGGAAAGCCCCTTGCACTAACTTGGGAGTCAGAGTGGACACCAGCACTTCAGCTGTCACCCCACTGTCAACCTCATGGGGTCCTGACTGGCGAAATGGCCATCCTGATAACCCGACCAAGTTGTTAGATTAGTAAGGTAGGGAGTGCAGAGCTGCTGGTGCTGTGCGTGGCGTAAAGCAAAGTTGAGGATGGAGGTGCTTCCTGCTGGGAGTGGGAAGCTCAGGAGCGCTGGCACCCTCCTTGCCAGAGCTGAGGGTGACCTCATCTTCAGGCTTGAGCCCTGCTCTCAGATGCAGCCCCTTCCGTGTGCCCCAGAGCAGGTGCAGCTTCCCGGGGAACAGCAGGGGGCTTTGTGCCACAGTGGCTGGGGCATTGCTTGGCACTGGTAGTCGTCTTCACCAAAGGAGAGGGTGCGGAGGCAGCCTGCTGCTCGTATTTCCTTTGCCGGCAGGGGACAGACATCTGTCCTGTCCTCGTGGCTCACAGCGCACGTCCCTTCACCTGCCCGGGACGTGTCTACCAAGCTGCTCGGCGTGCTGAGCCGGCGCTCTGGCAGCAGCTGCGGTGGGCCAGCGCCCGGCCCGGCCTGTTCTGGGCCCAGAGCTGAGAAAGTGGACTTGCTGAGTTCGCCCAAAGCCAGGGCACCCTGCAGCCCTGGAGCACAGCTGTACAGAGTGAGGCCCGGGGAGATCGCTGTTGGGGTGTGAGGGGGGAGAGATGACGGACAGGTCAGACTGGACCCCGGAACGTGGTAGCGGCTCCTCTCGCTCACTGCAGCCTTCAGGCTGTGCTGCCTCTTGGTTTCCTGATACCTCTGTGACCCCAGACTGACATGGAAGAGACATTAACAGTGATGATAAAGGGTACCCACACTGACTGTATGACTCCCCAGCCCTCGTGGTGGCTGGTGTTCTTTTTTATTACTCACACCCACTCCAAGAGTTAAGTGGTTATGTCCCTGTTTTAGTTCAGGAACTGAAGTATGGTAAGGTGGAAGCAGCCGTCTTTGTAATGTCCGCAGCCTTTCGTAGACGGAGCCAAGGCTGACCTTCGTGCTCACATCAGCCTTGATTGCGCAGAGCTGGCCACAGAGCAGGCAGGCAGATGGAGACCGCGCTGCCCCCATCAGCCTGGCCGCCGCGTCTTGGCTCAGCCCGTAGTGCCCTGAGCTGCCTCAGGATGGGCACAGGGAGGAGCTGCTTTCCATGACTGCGTGCCGTAGGAGTGGCTCAGGGCTGGGTAGGTATTGGCTAGAAGGTTGGAGGAAGCAGCCTGTCCGCTCTGGTGTGCATTCTAGCGTAACAGGAAGCCCCCACCGATTGAGTCTCTGGGCAGAAGGCTCAGAGGCACCACACTGGGGTCGCATAGTGTCAGGAGCAGGGGTGCTGCCTGGCCTTGTGTCTGTGAAGGGTGTCAGGGAAGCACAAGGCCCTCATCCTCCTGTTCCTCCTGTGGTTGGTGTCCTTCGTCTGTCACCTGAAGATCCGACTAAATGAAGATGTCCAGACTGGAGTTCTGGGTCGCAGGTGTCTGGAGAGGCATGTTTGACATCTTCCCTCCTGGCGGCTCCCTCTTACGGGTGGGCTGGAGCCTCTGTGCTCTCCTTGTTGCTGCCAGGGATGAGCCAAGAGTGGCAGGAAGGGAAGTGTCACCTGGCCCTGGGGGAGGGGACGCAGACTGCCAGGGCTTCAGAATGGTGCAGCAGCTTGGGATGGTGTATTACCTAATCAGACTTGAGGAGAGAACATTTTTGGATGTTTAAACAAGGATAGTGATAACAATGTCAAATACAGGAATTACCTGAATTCTAAAAATAAAATGAGAACTTCGTAGAGTTTCCGTTTGGTGGCAGACTCCGAATCACCTAGGATGACTCCTCAGACCTGGTCTGCTGCCCCACTCCTGAGCTGGTGGTGGTGGGGGCAGGCATGAGGAGCCGGTGTTGCCATAGGGTGCCGGAAAGTACCCCCTTGACTCCCCGAGTCTGCTATCCTGCTGTGGGTTGGGATGGGCTGCTCTTGCTTGGGCTAAAGCCTGCCACCTGCCCTTACAGGTATTACCGTGGGACCCACGGGGTTATTGTAGTGTACGACGTCACCAGTGCGGAGTCCTTTGTCAATGTCAAGCGGTGGCTTCACGAAATCAACCAGAACTGTGATGATGTATGCCGAATACTAGGTGAGGCTGGGCTCTGAGGGCAGGGACAGTGGGATTGCCGGCCTGAGGGGCCAGCTGACTGTATTCTGTCTTCAAGTGGGCAATAAGAATGATGACCCTGAGCGGAAGGTGGTGGAGACAGAAGACGCCTATAAATTTGCTGGGCAGATGGGAATCCAGCTGTTTGAAACCAGTGCCAAGGAGAATGTTAACGTGGAAGAGGTGAGCCTTGGGCAGAGCCGGGTGGGTGGCAGGGCCCACATACTTCCTGGGAGGCTGCCACTGGTCCGCTTCACCACCACAGCCCTCGCCTGACTCCCAGCCTGCCCGGGTGTCAGAATGACCTATAGAAAGTACCACAGTAATGAGCATTTATTAAGTGCCTGCTGTCTGCCAGGCCTTGTAAGAGTCTTCGCTTATATATCAATAGTCCTCTGAAGTAGGCATTTCCTCCCTCCCTTATTTTGGTAGGGAAACTAAGGTCCTAAGTGTTTAATAATTTCAGGAATATCACTCAACTAGTAAGGGGCTGAGTCAGCTTTGATCTGTCCCAACCCAAAGCCATGCATGGTTTTTGTTCCAGCCCTCTGCCTCATTGGTGCCGCCCTCATTCCACCGCTGTCACCTCCTCCTGCTTTCCTATGGCCTCCTGAGCTGGGCCTGAGGTGGGCCTGCTGTGAGCTCCTGAAACGCTCCTGGAGATGCTCAGCCTCTGCAGCCTGGCCAAGCCTCTGGCCCAAGGCTGCCTCTCTTGGCTCTCGCTGTGCCCGTTGGAAAGCATTTGTGATCCAGTATGAGAAAAGCCAGAACTTTTGGCACAGCGCAGCCTGGCCCCACTCGCTGGCCTTTGGGGAGTCCTGCCTTCCCATGTGCAGAGTCCAGAGGCCCCAGGGAAGTCAGGCTCCACTGTATGACGGGGCACGGGGTGGACAGTGGTGGGAATATGGGGTTCTCCAAGCCAGGGTCCAACTCCTGGACTCGCCCTCTCTTGGCTTCATTTGTTCATCTGTGGATTTGGGGGAGTCAGAGTCTCCACCTTCCAAGTTTCGAGGACTGAGATGAATTAATTAAGTGCTCGGCACGAGGTGCGTGCTTTAGGACATGTTTGTCCTGCTTGTTTTAATGTCCCTGCTCCCCTTTGTGCTTGTGGCTGCCGTTACTTGTCTACGAGTAGAGGAGTGTGGATCAGTAGATGGAGCGTTACTGGATGCTGGCGAGGGAAGGCTGTTGGGTGCTTGGCACGTCTGGGCCCCAGGTGTAGTGAGGTGGCACGGGCTGAGTGGGCTGTGGCCCACTCCCGCCCGCCCAAAGAGCAGGGTATCTTTGTCCGTCTTGTCAGAAGATTCCGTTCTTCCTCTCTACTAAAAAAAGGTCGGAAAACCCCCGAGAGGTTGACTTCCCCAAGTCACACTGCTCATGGGTCTGGTCTTTAATGTTCCCTTTTGACCTTTGATAATTCACAGCCTCCTCCTAGAAAGGGTTTTGAGGACATACACACAAAACGCCTTACAAACAGAAACAGGGCTGGCCCAGGGGAGGTGGGCGTGCTGGCTAGCGGGGTCCTCCCTGCTAGGTCTGAGGCAGCTGTGCTGTGTCATCTCTCCAGATGTTCAACTGCATCACAGAGCTGGTTCTGCGAGCAAAGAAAGACAACTTGGCGAAACAGCAGCAGCAGCAACAGAATGATGTGGTGAAGCTCACGAAGAACAGTAAACGAAAGAAACGCTGCTGCTAATGCCCCAGTCCACTGCAGAGACTGCACTGTGGTCCCTCCCCCAGCCCGAGGCCCACGGGGGCTCCTCGGGGGACAGTCTCAGTTTTGTGCCGTTATTTAAAGAATTCTCTCCATGTTTTTGTATTGGGAGGCGCCATCGGCACTTCCTCCCCCATCCCCCCCCAGTGCCAAGAAGCTGTTGGAGGAGCCTGCCCTTCCCCACTGGTGCCCTCCTCCCTGCCGAGGCGCCTGGACCTGGTGAGGATGCTGCCAGCGGAGCGGACTGATTAACCAGTTTGTACATAGTGTATATTGCTTTAACCAGCTGCACACCCTCGTCCTGCTCTGGCTTTTGCCTCCTTAATGCCAGCCTGCTGCAACAGACCCTCCCCTGGCCCTCCTATCCCACCTAATGGCCAGCAGCTTCTGGAGGAGACGGCATCATGTTCTAAAGCGTCTTGGGCTGGCCTGGGACGGTGGAGTGGGCTCCATGTTGCTCATTCTTTCCTGCAGGCTGACAGCTTCAGTCCCAGGCATACAGGGTCTGACCCCTCTCCAGGGCCTGCGCCCATTTTCCTGCCCCCACAGTTGTTCTGGGAGCTGGGGAAACCTGGCCTTGAGGCAGTCATCGCCCTCTGCTGGCCCCAGGCCTTTGGTCCCACAGAGGAGGAAATCAGTCCTACCCTTTGGCCAACAGGTTTCTTGTCCTGCCTCCTGGACACCTCTGCTAGAAACCCAGGGGAGCCGTGGCTTCTACCTTACCAACATGTTTCAGTTCCAACAGAAAGGTAGGGGTGTGTCCGTGCAGAGACTGGGCTTGCTGGAGGCTAGAGGAGCATTATCTTAACAGATAAAGTGAAGCCAAATCAAATGAATTAAGTTCCTCACCATTATTTTCTTTCCCTGAGGTTTGACTGGAACAGCAGCAAAAGTTGTGATCACCCTACTTTGGGTCCAGTGTTTTTAGAAAAAGTGAATTGCTTCCTGTCATTGTGGGGCTGGACTCTTGGCCCTGAGAACAGAAAGGGCATTTGCACCCTTGTCCACGTTGGCGCTCCCGGGGACAGTGTGTGTTACGCACCTCTGAATGTGAGGGTGGGTGCCGGGGCTGCTGGACAGTGGGGTGACACCTCTGAGCTTGGATCACTGACTATTTCAGTACAAAGGTAGTAGGAAGACTTCTCAGTGGGACATGAAAAGTGGCAGTGCGGCTGGTGACAGTCCAGTTCTGTGCACCCCAGTCCCCTGGAGGAGAAACCAGTCACCTACATTTGATTACTGTTCCCCTCCTTCCCTGGGGGGGTACTTCGTTCCCATTTCCCCTAAAAGGATCATGTAACCGGGTAAGAAATTATTTCAACACCACAATGTTTTATTAAATTTCCTTTGCTGGGTGATTTCCAGGCAAAGCCCTGATTGGACAATCACATCACAGATCACACTGCAGATTTTCCATGTTAACACTGTGGATGGGTTTTTAATCAATAAAAACGGGGTTTCTTCTCACCTGTCTCTCCACTTGTCCAAACCGTCAGAGCCAGGGTTCTGAGCTAGAGAAGTCTTTGGAGCCGCTGGGATTGGGGCGCTGTGGGCCTGAGGTGGTGGGCGCCCTGGAGGTGTTGCAGGTGACCCATCTCTTCCGGAGGAGCCAGGAGAAGCAGGTGTCCGTGCTCAGGGCTGTCCTGGCTGACGGGCCTGTGAGGCTGCGCACAGCTCAGGGCTCCTGTAGTCATGGGGTTGTACTTGTCTCTGAGCACTCAGGTGAAGCCAGTGTGGGAGTGCTTGCACTTTCAAGCAATAGGAGGGTGATCCTGGGAACTTCCAGCCCAGGCCAGGAGCCTGGATGACTTCTGGCACCTGGATGCCCAGGCCCAGGTTGGGGGCGGGGTGGTGAGGACAGACTGTCTGTCCTGCTGAGTGTTACACGCATGAGTGGGGGTGG
>NW_004955455.1:11503166-11606583 GCF_000276665.1 Chinchilla lanigera
CGGGTAGACCGACATCCTGGTGGACCTGATGTGAAATTCATGTCAAACAACTTTTAAATGGTTTGCTAGGACTATTTCTGTATTGAAAGTTTCTAATTATGCTTTTTTAAAAAATACTAAAAATAAAGGTTCAAGCTGCCAAATTTTCTTCCAGGGTCTGTTTGCTCCTCCCTCCAGCTGTACTCTAGGTGGGGCTGGCTTTTTCCCACCTGTTGCATCCAGCTCTTATTTTTGCCCTAAGTCTTGGCACAGGTGCCCCTTAGGGCCCTGGGACACCTTCAGAGGCCGTTTTCTTCTTGTGTGGTTGGCCCAGGTCATGTCTCCCCTCTGGACGGATGCACTGGCCGGGAGCACTGTGGGATGGGGAGATGCCAGGGGAGGCTCCATGTTATTCTCTGCACACTGGAAGGACGCAGTGGAAGCTTTTGCCTGGAGCGATTTCTTCCTAGTTGAAAAGTTTCTGCCAAGCTCCAGGCCTTGCTTTCAGCCTGTGAAGCTAGGATGGCAGGAGCCTGCAACTGATGGGCGGGGCACAGAGCAGGAGGGGCCTCCCAGGTGCAGGCCTCATTGTCACCTCACCACCAGCTGCCGGTGCTGCTCTGACAGGCCTGCTGTGTTTGGAAGCAGCAACCCCCACATACCCAATGACAGAGGCAGGGAGCTCTGTAGAAATTAATTTTATTCTTATTCAGACTATTTTCAAAAGAAGCAGTGGTGTGCTGTTTTCTAAAAATATGCCTTTATAGATTTATATATGTATATTATAAAATCCATACATGTATTTACATGATTGCTACATACAAAATTACAGCACTGTGATATGTACATATCTATAGGTACATTCTTTCCGCTCATCCCTGCTGTGCTTATCCCCCATGAGGGAGGCTGAATCAGTGGTAAGCAGCTACGGGCTTGGCTGGGCCCGCGGAGCCTCTGAGTCGGGGCCTCAGCAGAGATGTGGGGTGGCTGCTGTGGAAGCAGCAGAAGCAGCAGGCTGCAGGCCTTGTCCCTCTGCAGGCCTGGTGGGCAGTATCCAGAGGCTCCCAGTAGCTTTCCCCCATCCACCATGTGGTGCCAGCGCTGCCTTTGTGGTGGCACTCTGCGGCCATTATGTGGCCTGGACCTGCTAGGCTGGACCAAGAAATTGTATCTGAAGGGGGAGGGGGCTGTGGGAGGAAAATGAGCCCCCTCCCAGGCCTGGCCCCATGAAGGGAAAGGGCCGGATGGCTAAAGCCTGTAGAAGACCAGCAAGAACCCTGGGCCAGGCCTTGTAAGGGTTAAGGGATGCTCTTTGGGAGGCTGGAGAGGAGAGTGGTGGCAGCCAGGAGACTGGACCCTCCTTCCTCCCTGGGGCTCAGGATGCTCTCAGCAGAGCTTGGAGACACTGTAGCTCTCAGGCCCCACAGCCGCAGGCTGGGCCTCCTGCCCACTGAGGGTCCAGCAGAAGTGCATGCACTGGGTGAGGGGCGGTACCTCCCCTTAACTCTGAGCCAGTGGCTGGGCAGGAATGGAGGCTTAGGCCTGGGCCTGCTGTCTTGCAGGACGAGGTCCCTGGGGCTCAGGCCTCCTGAGGCATGCAGTCGAAGGCCTCCATTTCTTCTGTCCTGTTTTCTAAAACAGGAGGCAGCAGTGCCTGAGGGGTGGGCTGTGATCAGCAACCAAGGGGCTACTCTGGGAGGTGGCCTGAGGCCTGCTCAATAACAGGATCCTGGGGAAACCTAGGCTGAGGCTTGTCTGGGCAATGGGGACAGGGTTCCCACCTATCCC
This sequence comes from Chinchilla lanigera, assembly GCF_000276665.1. Classification (NCBI taxonomy): domain Eukaryota; kingdom Metazoa; phylum Chordata; class Mammalia; order Rodentia; family Chinchillidae; genus Chinchilla; species Chinchilla lanigera. The sequence goes on from NW_004955455.1 coordinate 11,504,934, forward strand.
TCTGTTGAGACCAATTTTCAGAGGTCAAGATAGGCGTCTACCTCTTGGTCTCCACCTGACCAAAAGGAGCAAGTGCTCCCAGACTCACGGCCCGAGTGTGGTGGGCAGTGCGGTGCCCAGCTCAGGCCACGGGGGAGGCCCTCGCTCACACTGCCTTTGCAGCCGCCTCCAGTGTCCACTCGTCCCCTGGGCCCGGCTCCTCCCAACCTAAATTTTCCTGAAGAATGAGAAGAGCCGTTTGCCTTCCGTGGTGCTGGGCTCGGCCCCCCGTCCCATGCTGTGCACCCTGGAGAAGGCAGCAGCAGGCAGGCTCCGTTCCTTCAGGTGCGTGTCCATCAGCTGCCGGTCAATGACCCTGTGCATGTCATCCTGCAGAGGAGAGTGGGCAGGGCTGAGCAGCGGCTCTCACCTGGCCTGGGGTGGGCAGGGAGGTGGTAGATGTCAGAAGGATGAGAGATGGGGATGAGCAATGAGATGAGAGAATGGCTGGGGCTGCCTGACCAAGAAAGCAGTGCGGGTGCAACACCAGGATGCACACAGGAGCTGTGGGGCACCCAGGTCTCCTCAGGGCTTCGGCTGGCTTCTCTCTGCCGGAATCCTCCTTCCTGGCCCGTCTCCCTCACCACCCCTCAGATGGGTCTGTCCCGAAGGGTCCAGGTAACAGTGCAGCCCCACACCAGCGCTCGGCCTTGCCTGTCTTTCCCGCCTTCTGGTCACGTCTGGGTGCCGGTGGTCTGGTTTGCCACCTCCACTCCAGCAGGCCCAAGATGACCTCAGCTTGCCAACTCTCCAGCATAGTGGACTGGCCTCAGGACTGGCTTCTGCCCTTTTCTGCTCCTTCAAATTATTTCCAGCCTGAGTTGCTAATGCCCAGGCAGCCCCGTGAGGCAGTAAACAGGCCGCCTGGGCTCTGCTGTCACCACCCACTGTCAGGCTCTGGCTGTGGCAGAGGCCGTGGGCATCTTCAGAAGCTCTCTTGCACCGACGCACACCCGTGTCTATTAGCTTCACTGGGGGAGGACCTTAACCCTGTTTGTTGGGTGCCTAGAAAAGGTACCCCTGGCCTGTCTTTCAGAACAGCACCTCTTACTTCACAGGGGGGCTTCTGAACAGTAGGGTCCACTCTCTTTCCATTCTAGTGGGCTGATTCTGGGTTCTGATTCTGATTCTGTGGAAGATTCCATTTGACAAAGGAACTCTCCATGAAGAAAGTTTAAAAACTACTGGCTCAGCAGGCCCGTGTAATCACAGTGGCGGCAGTGGCAAGCGCAACAAGCAGAGACTCTGGGACGCGCTGGTAAAGTGCCCGAGCTTCTTGCCAAACCCTGGAGGGAGTCTGCAGTGGGTGTCTGCGTGTGGCACAGGTGGGATGGGCGCACTCCAGTGGGCGACTCCTGCAGCTGGGGCAGACGAACCCTGGGGCTCAGAGCGGCCACTCACAGATGAGGGCAGGAACGTGGGATGGCTGCGTCCCTCTTCCTAACCAGCTTGTCTGCCACCGCCTCTGTCTCACGTAGGCTCCCACTCAAGGGCGTCACTCAAATGCCTTTGCAGGTTTCAGGCTAAAATCAAAGGACCTTCTTGTCTTGTCACCAGGTGGTCCAGGTGGTGAGTTCTGGCTTTACCTGCCCCTGCTCATGACCTGCATCTCTGCCTTCCTCTTCTCCTGTCCCACCCTCCATCACGCTCAGCTTCCTTCCCAGCACCTCTCCTCTTCCCCACCCCCTCTCCACCTGCCCCTGGGTCTGACTTGGATACATGGCCCCAACTCCAAGGTGCCAGTATAAAATCCCGGGCACAGTGCCCTGTTTTTAGGACGTGCTCAATGAAATCTATGCTGTTAAGTACAACAGGAGAATGTTAAAGGGTCCTTCAGGAAACATATCTTTCAAACTTGCCAACATGTTTTTCTGGCACTGTATTATAAACTGTACTTTTATATTTTAAGCAACTAATTAGTCAAGGTAATCTCATGAGATGTATACTTTAGAATTCACACACACACACACACACACACACACATATGCTGCTCCTAACTAATCCTATGCCTGCTATTATTTCTGTGGGCAAAACGTTTATGCTAAGGTAGCACTAAGAAACCAGGGTGAGCCTGTCAGAGCCGGGTCAGCCTGTCAGTACTCGGCCACATGCTGCCGAGCTTGTGGGAAATGGTGGTGACAGGAAGAGGAAGGCCAGGACTAGATGACAGGTCACACTGCACAGAGATGATGCCAGGCTCTGGCACACAGAACACGGTGGGCCACAAGGGGAGGTGGCAGGGCAGGACGGTATGGCAGAGTGGAGAGGATGGGTGGTATGCAGGGCTCAATCTCACCTCAAAGGCAGGAGGGGTGTACAACTAAAGCTGTTGATACAGGAACTGAGAAAGGCCACTAGATCAGAAACCAAAGGAGCCAGATAGTAAAAAGCCCTGAGGAAGCAAACTGCAGCCAGGAGAGAAGAGAGAGAACAGCGGTGGTAAGCACGGCATGGCCAGCTGGCTGCAGGGCAGGAGCCAAGGAACCGGTGAGCAGGGCTCTGGTGGCCAGGGCTCCGGGCGCCAGCCCCACGGGGCCCTGACGGGAACGGTCATTGCTGACCTGCTCTCCACGGTGGGGCTCACCCCAGGGAGCTGCAGGTGGCTTCTCACCTGCCTGCTGGGATTTCTGAGGGAGAGACGTCAATGGCTACACCCACATTCTGGCACCCTGTGTCCTCAAACTCATCAACAAAAAGCCAGTCACAGCCCCCACCTCGCAGGGAGCTACCCTGGGCCCCGAGAAGGACACTGACTCTTTTTCCCCAGGGCCTGCCCCGGCACAGTGCTCAGTGGAAAAAGGAAGCCGCAGGCCTCAGTGGAAAAGGGAAGGGCACAGCGCTCTGGGGTTGCTGCGCTACCTTCGGTCACCTGGGGGCTTCCGCCCTCCACGTTAACAGGCGCTTTTGTAGTTAAATCACGCTCAGATGACCCGTTGAAGGAGGCCCTCATTCCAAGTCTGGGGACTGTCATTCTCAAGAGCACTTAAAGTGCTTTTCCCCAGGGACATGGGGTCTGGATTTCTCCAGGCGGAGACGGCAGTTTCCGTTCACTCATTACATGGGACCCTCTAGTAGCAAGCTCTCCTTACACTCTTCTGGGTTCAGACTCCTGGAGTCTTTTCTGGGTCTCAGGGTTCTTGTTTACCTGCCAAGCCTCAAGCTGCTGTGAGAGGTTCAGTTTTTGCTGAATGGCATCCAGCAGCTGGCTGTTCAGAGACATCATGTCCATCTTGCACTTGGCGAGTTCCAGCTCCACAGCGTTCTTCCTGAAAACAGACAAGCCACAGTGAGCGCAGACACCCTGTGCCAGAGGCCACCCTGTGCCAGGGGAACCTCGAGCCCACGGGGAAACACACAGGCTCTTACCCCAAACTCACAACACACAGCAACTGAAAACCATGGTGCTTGTACCAGGTTAGCTGCAGCACGCTTTCACACACATCCCCTGAACCGCGGTTCACTACCGCCCTGCCCTGCACGGACTGTCACCTCCACCTCCATGATGGAGAAACGGAGGTTCACAGCAGTTAGAAGAGGACCACAAATGAGGCCTGGAACCCAGAGGGGATCAAGGGCCCCATGCAGCACAAAGAAGCTACACATCCTTCCCACACAAGGGCAGTGCCAACTAGAGGGTAGGACTTGTGCTCCTGGGATGTAGAAGGACTGCTTTCGACTAGCTACTCCTTCCTTATGGGAACTGTGCCAAAGATACACATATGTTCAAAAACTCAGCGCTTGAGAGTTTGGGAGGCTGAGGCAGGAGGACTGCTGCAAGTTCAAGGCCAGTCTGGGCTCTATAGTGAATTTAAAGCCAGGCTTAAAAAAAAGGAAAAAGCCATACAATGGTGATCTTCACAACTTTGCTATTCCTAGTACCCAACAAGTGAGGAATTAGTAAAAATATGATGGAATACAGGCCCAGTAAGAACCACGATGTAGGTATTTACTGACAGTTCAGTATTGCTTGGTAGAGAAAAGAACCAGAAAACAAGATAGAGCTGGGTGTGGTGGTCCATGCCTGTAATCCCAGCACTCAGGGAGGCTGAGGAGGAGGATCGCTGCAAGTTTGAGGCCAATCTGAGCTATATAGTGAGTTCAAAACCAGTGTGAATTACATGGTGATACTTTCTCTCTCTCTCTCTCTCTCTCTCTCTCTCTCTCACACAACACCCCAACCAAACAAAACCAAAAGCAAGATACAGTTTTGTAAAATAAAAACTGCCTCAGGTGTACAGTGGTGCTTCTCTATAATTCCTGCTATTTGGGAGGCTGAGGTGCAAGGTAGAAGCCAGCCTGAGCCATTTAAGGAGACCCTGTCTCCAAATGAAAAAGGAAGCTGGGTGTGATGGCGCACGCCTGTAATCCCAACACTCGGGAGGCTGAGGAAGCCAAGCAGGAGGGAGGCTGGGGAGGCTGAAACAGGAGGATTGTTGTGAGTTCAAGGCCAGCCTGGGCTACAAAGTGAGCTCAAGGCCAGCGTGAACTGAATAGCGAGACCCTGTCTCAAAAACACAAAAAAGCCCACAACAAACAAACAAGAACAAAAATAAAAACAAACAAAAAAAAAAAATGAAGAAGGATGTAGCTCAGGGGCAAAACAACCCTGGATTCAATCCTCAGTACTGTAAACAAATCAAAAAAACCTTCTTCTATTTGGACACACAAAAATCACTGATGACTAACTCCCCTCACATACTTTTTGTGTTTTGTGATTTCGTATTTTGCATATCTCACATATTAATTTGTTCACCTTCCTCAACGTTTCTTTTGGGGGTGGACAGGGTCTCACTGGGTAGTTCAGGCTGTCGTTGAACTTCTATGTAACCCAGGCTGACCTCAAACTCAATGATCCTCCTGCCTCAGCCTCCTCCTCTGTTCTGGGATTACAGGCGTGCTACACCTTAACATTTGTAAATCGTAGCTGTTAAATACGGAATGAAATTAATCTGGGAGGGGGTTGGGAATAAAAAGCTGGAGTGACGAATTGGTGGCACTGGTTACCCAGTTGCCCAAATGTGCATCATTTAGCTCTTTGCACGTCAGCCATTCCCTTGAGTACTCCAAGCGGGAAAGGTAAGACAGTGTCCTGGTGACACACAGCAATACCCCTGTGCACAGAGCAAGGACAGATGAAGGACAGCACTGCAGAGGCCGCCTGCTCAGACCTCAGAACACTGCAATAACTGAAGTGTAGGTGGGAGGTATAGCAGGAGGGTCCCCTCATAAAGTGCTTAGGCCATTGCTTGTGACCAGCATTTCCTTTCTGGATTCCAGTCCACTGAGCAATTAGTCGCTTATACCAACACCTCACCGACTGCCTTTGCTAGAAGCAGCTGAGACAGCTGAGTACAGCGTCAGCCACGCCCACTGCGGCTAGGACCCAAGTGCCTGTCCAATGGGCGCAGGGCTCAGAAGCCACAGCTGCCTCGGTCACACCCGCGCCACCGGCTGGCGGCGAACAGCGGAAATCCTCGTGGCAGCGGTTGCCATGGACGCCGCCCCAGAGTCCCAGAATGTCAGAACAAACCCCAGTACTCCCACTGCAGCTGCGGCCTCCGGAGCTTCCCGGCGTCTGCCGGCAGGTGGTGCCAGGAGCAGCCCGGAGCTCTGGCAATGTGCTGACTAACGCTGCCGGAGGGAGGGGGTCCAGCAGGGACCCCTCCCTCTTTCCTGCTCACCACTTCCGACTGTGCCCACCAAGGACTCTCAGTGCTCCCCTACCCAGGGGCCCTGTGATCTAAACCTTCCCCATCCAGCTAGCCCTACTTCACAGGATCCAAGAGAACAGGGCCCTCCTTCCAGAGTTCTGTGGAGGCTTCCTTGCAGGGAGGAAAATGTGCAATCTGAGCAGGCTTCTGGATATTAACTGGCCTCCTGAGCCAGCAGGCAAGGGGATGCATTACCCAGATCCGTGCGGATTTGGTAGCCTCCCTCTTCTAGGTGGCAGAGGGGGCTTCCTTTTTTTTTTTGGTACTAGGAATTGAACCCAGGGCCTTCCCTAGAGTCCTGGGATTACAGGCCTATGCCACCAGGTCTGGGTTAGTTTCCACTTTTCTTAAGGAAGGCAGTCTGGACAATTTACCTTTCTCTTGTGTACCCTGACACTTGACTGTATCTTTCATCTTTCATACTGATGACAGAATACGGACACCCTCCCCTTACTGAACCGGGGATTGAAACCAGAGCCTTCACACTGAGCCACACCCCCATCCCTTTATTTTTAATTTTGAGCCAGGGTTTTGCTTAGTTACTCAGTTGCCCACGCTGGGCTTGAATTTGAGATCCTTTTGCCTCATTCTCCCAAAGTGCTGGGATTACAGGCTTGCGTCATCATGCCCAGTTTGGTCAGACCTTACTGTTCAGCTTTTCTGCTAAGACAAGTCTGTACTTCATTTCCAAGGTGTTTCCACAACTAGCACCTTACTTTTACTGCTTTATTCCCTAATTTTATCATGCAATTCACCCTTTGCTATTCATAAAGCATACCCTTCTTCTACTACACTGTTATTCAAGTATTCATTAACTAAATGTGCCGGGCATCCAAGGGGAAGACATGCACAGGTAGGAATGTGAGCTTCACCAAGGATACTGTACTGAAAATGAACAAAAATTGACAAGACAGCCTGCTATGAGGCTTTGAGCAGATAGAAATGGGGACCCAAAGGTAAACTGAGAAATGGAGATGATGACAATGATTGAAGAGAACCCTGCTGGTCATGGTGGAGCACGCATCTTTAATCCTAGGTGTGCGAAAGAGAAAAAATAGACTAGAAGAAATGGGAAAGGAAGTTCATAGGATGAGCAAGAAGGCTGGAGTGTAAAGAATTTTAGTGTCAGAAGTTGAAATGTGTGTCACATCGTTTTTTATTTTTATTTATTTATTTTTGGTACCGGGAATCGAACTCAGGACCTCACGCTTGCCAGGCAGGCACTGTGCATCTGTGCTATATCCCTGGCCCCATCATGGCATTTTATTTAGTAATTGTTTCCTGGGATCCCCACCCGCCCCCTGCACCCCTCATACTGAGAATTGAACTCATGATCTTGCGCTTGCCAGGCAGGCGCTGTGCTGCTGAGCTAAATCCCCAGCCCCTGTTTCCTGGGATTATTTCATTATCCCACCAATTAAAAAAAAAAAAAACGACATAGCTATATTACATATACATCTCTATGTGCAGCACAGGAAAATGGTCTGCCAAAAATGCACACCCAACTTTCAGCACTGTCCACCTGGGAGGGGAATGGGGAGTGACGGTGGGCAGCACAGAAATCAACCTTTACTTTTACACTCTTCTGTATGATTTAATTTCTAAAATTAGGCATACACTCAATTTTACTTGGAAAAAAAAATAAGCCAGGCTCACTCACTTTGCGATGGCCTCATCTCGGTCCCTAATGGCCTTCTGAAGCTGCTCCTTTGGCTCTTTGTCTTCAGATGTCACTCGAAGTCGATCCCTCTCCTCTTTTAGTGCAGTCATCTCCACACTCAGCAGTGTCACCTAACGGGAGACCAAAGAACACAGATGGAGAGACCACTGATGTGGGCCTGGGTGACTTCCCCTCCAAGAGGTAAAAAGGAACCCAAGAATCTCAAGTGCTTGTGGGAGTGGAGAGGTAGGACCCCACTGCTGTTCTGCTCTGCGGGAGGGCCCTCCTCTCCTGGGGAAGGACGCCATGTGCTCGGCTCCAGCTCTGGGGCAAGGGATCTGAGGGAGCTTCGGCCCTTGACCTGTGGCCACAGGCTGGATGCCCTTTGTACTCAGCACATCATGCCACCTCTTTTGTGGCAAGGCACACCCAGGTAGACATGGAAGGGGACTATTAACGCCTCAGGGCTCTGCAGCAATTCTGGGGCGCAGGGTTTCATGTTTTTTTCTCAGCCATCTTCTACATGGAACACTACTAACAGCCCGACTCTAGATGACTCCGAAGCCAGGGACCTGGCTTGCATCTCCAACAGCACGTAGTGCAGCCCAGTTCCCTTTCATTCTCGTTTGGCTCCCCAAGTCAAAACCACATGGAACTTATACACCTCAGTGATGTTACTACCTCTCATGACAAACCTGGCATCTTTTCTTGGTCCACGCCTCAGTAAGTGGTGGTACCACAGCCTCCTTGGTTCTCATGCTGATCTGGGAGTCACAGTTTGGCCGTGAGGTGCACCTCTAGGGTTCCATTACTGACCACAGCTCAACCCCTCCCCTACAGTGTAGTAACTGTGTACACCATGACCACCGGCGTGGTGGGAAGTATGTTGCATCTATCTGTGCATCCCAGAGCCTGACTGTGTATGGTGCTTAATCTCAAAACTGATTTCACCAGTTTTGGGTTACTTATCATCCAGAACCTAGTCTTATTTGGGGGGCATTCCTGGTTGTATGAGTATTGGTGGGAGATAGGGCGTGGGCTCCTACTAAGGAAGCCAAAGCGGGGCAGGCATTCCCTTTCCTTCGTAGGCTAGGTATGGTATGTGACCTAGACTTGGCAATCACACCCATCCCCTGCCCTAGGATTGCAGCTCTTGAGAGAGTATGGCAAAGCCACAGGCCAGTGGGGCCTACTCACCAGGCAGCATGCTGCTTTTGCTGTTTCTTTCTCATGGCACCTTCCTGTTTGGGAGCTGAGTTTTCTTTTCTTTTTCTTTTTTTGGTACCGGGAATTGAACTCATGACCTCAGGCTTGCCAGGCAAGCACTTATGCCGCTGAGCTATATCCCCCCAGGAGCCAAGTTTTCCTACCTTCCTTCCTGTTTATTCTGTATGCTACCACATTTAATTCTAATCCATTCACTTTCTGCTTAAGTTTTGCGGACCAAATTTCTATTGTTTGCAACCAGAAATGCTGCCTGGGTAGAGCTTTCAGTAAATATCAAGACCCAAGTCTAATCAATCTTCAGATAGAATGAAAGTGAGCAGAGCCCCTGGGCCTAAGGTTGAAGATTCAGCTCTCCAGACTGAGAGCACAGCTGCCAGCCAGGGGAGCAGCTACTTTGGAGGAGCTCAGAGGACACTCAACAACAAAGACACATAGAAGGATAATTCATTGTCACGATGGGCATGGATTTTGTATTCTTAGGAGTTTGGTAAGGAATGGGCCAGGCGTGGTGGCGCATGCCTGCAATTCCAGCACTCGGGAGGTTGAGGCAGGAGGATCGTTGTGAGTTCGAGACCAGCCTGGGCTACAAAGTGAGCTCACGGCTGTCCTGAACTGCACAGCGAGACCTTGTCTCAAAAAGACACACACACAAAAAGGAATGGCAGGGTCTGGTACTCTGCACTGAGGACAGTTCAAAGCTGCAGCTGTCCTGTGAGGCCGGGTTGACTGAGCAAGCCTTGGGGAAGCACAGGCTGACACCTGTACAGGCCATGGCATGTACATCCATCCAGCCCTGAGGCAGATGAGGTAGCAGGTGAGGCTCCCGACCACACCCATCGTCAGCAGTTCTGCACCAGAACTCCAGACAGAAAGCACTAGCAGACAGAGCCACCTGCTCAGGCCAAGTGAGACCTGACCTGGCCTCTGGCAAGCCAGTGTCTCTTCTAGCTGAGTAAGGGACAGAAAAAATACACATATTGGACAGGAAAGTCCAACATTTAACATGATCCAGCTAGAACTGAAGAAATTAAAACTTGAGTGAGCCACAGCCCACCAACCACTTGCCTTAGAGAAATGGACAAAGGACTTTATCTTCTTTGAGCCATATATACTTCCAAAAAATCCCTGCCATGAAGTTGTTAGAGGGTCAAATGAGATAAGTAACAACATGTCCCTCTCACGGTCTCGTGCAGTGCCAGGCACACAGTGGGTACACAGCAGACGCCTCACCGGCCCTGCATGGAGAACGCTATGCCCGCTGGGCTGGCTGCCGTTTCCAAACCCAACCCGCACCCTGCCTGCTGCCCTGGCGTGTCAGGGTGACTTCCACAAGGCAGTTCCGGTGGCTGCAGTGGTGGAGAGGCTTTCTGTCTGAGCACTCTGGATGAGATGACTCTTGGGGACACAGGTACATCCCCTGCACTGGGCTGAAGATGGGCTTGCTCACCTGGCTGTGGAGTTGCTGCAGCTCTTCTAGGCTTTGCCTCAGTTTACCCCTCTCTCCCTCCATGAGCTCCCTCAGGGCTCTTGAGTCCTCACTGGTCTGCCTTATCTGTTCTTCTAAGGAGTCATCCTCAATTCTCCGGGAGCTCTGACAGCAAAAAGAAGAGCCAGACAGAGATGGGAGGGGAGGGGCAGGGAGGAGTAAGAGACAGCGCCGGCGGGGTTGGAAGGCAATGGGGGAGGGGAAGGGAGTGGTGGGGGCGGGAGAAGGACAAAAGGAGGCACAGAAAAAAGGGATGGAGGGAGAAAAGGAAAAGGAAATGAAACAAAGGGAGGAAGAAAGGGTAGGGGCGAAAGTCTCAAGCTCAATTTCAACCTGCAAACCATAGCCTGAAGTTCATTTTGTGGTTGTTCCAGCCTTCGGGCACGTGGACGGAACACGGCCATGGGGTAGCTCCCTTCTCCCACAGTGACCCACCCTCTGCACTACAGCAGGTTCACCAAACCGAGGCAGCACAGTCAGAAACTGCCGTACTTCAGCTCATTTCATCCAACACGGGGAGAAAGAGACAACTACTCTGGAGTACAATGAAACCTAGAAAGAAATTACTGCCTGAGAGCTGGGTGTGTGAAAGGAAAGCGTCAGGGAGAAATCATGAAGCCGGAAGAAATTCCATTCTGCCCACAGGAACATCCTTCTCTCCCGCAAGAAGCCACAGCTGCAATGCCAAGATCCCTTCACCTTGGTCTCCTCTCCACTTCCTGTGACCAATTCTGTTCTTTAGGCAGAAACTTGAGGTCTTTTAGGTTTGCCTATTCGTAGCTTATCCCTCCACTAGGAACAAAAGGCTACAGAATAGCCATCTGCAGTGTTTGGCCAGATACCTATTTCTCTACTCAGTTTCCAAGGAAAGTCCTTGAACGTGAGGCCACCAGTGTCCATTTACAATCATAGAGAGAAAAGGACTGTGCTTGCTCCTTGGTGTCTGCAGGAAGGTGACCTTGGAGCCTGTATTGCTGGCACTCAGACCCTCTGCCTCATCATCAGTGTTTAGTGTTCTCCCATCTACTGAGGGCTCAGAAGGGCTTCTGGCAGACACATGCTAAGGTTCCAGTTCTGAGGTGAACCTCCCCCACTCCACTAGGTTGCAACTTCCTATTTGCCAGGTCCCGTGCATCAGGCCCCCCTCGAAGTGGCCTCTTACCGTGGGCTCCATGCCATCCACAATGCTCTGTATCAGTCTCTTGAGCTCATTGAGGGCAGTGCGCAAGCTACCAGCTGGGACATCCTTGGCGGATGAGGTTTCTGAAGATTCGTCCATGGAGGAGTCTGTGGACACCGCTGAGTCAGCACTGTCACTCCCTCGAAGGTGTGCGCAGAGATAGCGCACCTGGCAGTAGGCTTCCCAGAGCTGCAGTCTCAACTGTGTTACAAAGAATTATTCTTGATTATGGATTTTATGGAAAGCCTGGCCATCTTTGTCTAGGATATGAACCCAAAATAGACCCAAGACACCAGTTGTAGGAGAAAAGATTTTTGTTTTTTAAGATCATCTGTCCTGAGAAGTAATACTGATTATTTTGGGCCCAGTACCTCTATCTAGGTTCTCAATTCTTGTTTTCTCTGCTCTCCAGCTCTTTTTTTTTTTTTTTTTTTTGGAATGTTAAAGATTTATTGAAAGAGAGGATGCACGCAAGAGGGGAACGTGGGTGCTCAAAGGAATGAGGCACACACAGCTGGAAGCTGGGGAATGGGAACTAAGAACAGCTCCTGAGAGATGGGGGCGGGTCCCAAGAGGGCTGTCCTCCAGCCCCTTTTATTTGCTATGGAGAGTACTTCTTTATTACAGAATGTTTCTTTCATTGGAGTGAGGAAATTATTAGAGGAATGAAGTATGAAAAGCATAAAACAAAGCCAATGAGATGGTGAGAATGGATCATGAATGTTCCAAACTCTGGCAAAGCACATGGAATGAGGCTGCTAGTCAATGAACAGGTCCTCAGAGGCACAGGGCATGAGTGAGAAGGACGAGGCCCTCTGTGACTCTGTCTTCTGGCTGCCCTGTTTAGGTCTCAATGGGCAAGGAGAGGAGGACACGGACAGGTAGGGACAGCTTTGATCAGAGTCTGCCTTGTATCTCTCCAGTAGCTGGCTGAGGGGCTCAGGCAGGTACAGAGCCACTAGGCGGCAGTGGAGTGCTGGGGAGGGAAATGGGCCCTGGGTACCGCGAGGCCACTTCCCCTGCCAGGTGACAGGGACGGCAGCACCTGCTCTCTCTCTTGCTCCAGCTCCTCGGCCTCCATGCTCTGCTCTATCTCTGACAGGAGGGATGTGCTGGTGGCAGCAGAGCTCTGCAGACTCCTTTCCTCAGTGAGTTCTTCCACCTTTCCCTGCAGCTGCCGGTAGGAGAGCCGCACCTCCTGGAGCTCCAGCTGGCTCTGGTGCAGCTTTCAGGGAGAGACAACAAATGCAAGTGAGGTTCATCCAAGCCAAACCAGCCAGTGGTGCCCAGAGCCTGAGCTTACTTCTACACCTGCATTCACAGAAAAGCAGAGGGAAAGAACAAGTCAGACTGTATCAGGAGATACAGTCAGCAAAACTCAGATCTGGGAAGTTCAAGACAGGCAACTCCATGTTTTCAGTGAATAAATTTCAAGAAAAAAAGATAAAAGTAGAGACTAGAGATCAAAAATATTTTAAAAATCCATGATATAAGACAACTGAAAGCTTGAACACTCACTGAGCTTTTGATGATGTTAAGGACATACCGTTAATTTTTGAGGTATGATATTCTGGTTATATTAATTTTTTTCTTCTAGAGGAACTTAAAAATTTTATTACATTATAGCATAATACTTTTCACTGTTGTGTTTATGGTTTAATTCAGTGAAAAAAGTACTATCAAAGGACAAAATTCTAACAACTTAGTTTAAAGGCCTTCATTGGTTTTATTAGAATCAGGCAACATTTCATTCCATGAAACAGAGTAAGTATTCCCTAAAGATACTTAATTTACAGACAAACATTAAAATTCTGAGACATACTTTTAATTCTGAGACAGAAGAGAAGAGGACATGGATGTTCCCAAGATAAGGCAGGTCTATGTGAAATCCTCCATAACGAGAAATTAGCACCCCCTTTCCCAAATAAGATACCATTATGGCTAAGATAAATACAAATTCTAATGATGATAATACCAAATATTGATGATACAGGACAATCTCTGCTCATGTGAGTGGAAAACTGAAAACATTTTGGAAAAGTGCGTGGCCATTTCTAGTAGTTAACTCTACTCTGAAGCGCACACTTCCCTTGCCCCTCAAGTGAAATGAAAATGAAAGACACACATAGGATTTTATAGCTACAAATGGGAAAGAATCAAAATACTAACAAAATGATTCATAATAACAAAAATCACACAGCACATCCATATGCTGGGATACTATGCAGCAAGAAAAAGAATATGGTGTTATTATATCACATGTTACTACTTATAGCTGAATTTTATGTATACCATGTTGAGCAAAAGCTTGCCTCAAAAAATAAAGGGCTAGGCTAGTGGTGGTGAACCTATGGCATGCATGCCTCAGCAGGCTATTTGTATCACTGAAAGCTCTAAAAGGTTTGCCATCACTGGCCAAGGCATATGGTTCAGTGACAGAACACCTCTGGATTCAATCCCCAGTACCGAGTGTGTGCAGAGGTTTTTCGTCTGTTTGTTTGTTTTTAATAAAATAGCATTTCTGGAGTAATATTTATTGCATTAAAAAGAGGGGATATTGCACTGGTGTTTTCCAGACTCTTGCCAAGTTCATTCACGGTTCCTGCAGAGATACAGAGACTGTGGGGTGGCTGGCAGCAACTCAGAGCTCTAATTCTCATGGAGAGAGCAGGCTGCCCTGCAAAGGCTTTGGCTAATCCTATAGGTGCCTTGGGAGCTTCACCTTCACTGTCAGTGCCAGGAGCGTGCAAGGAAACAGCTGACAACAGTACCAAAGGCCCAAATGAGCTGTGCTTCAGAAGGGCTTGGAGCCTGGCTGCTCAGAGAACAAAACGGCACTGGCAGGCCTGCTCTGAGTGCCTCCCATGGGTCAGCAACACCTGCAGTCCGGTGGGAGCTCCTCCAGCCCCAGTTTTGAGCAAAATCGGAAAAAAAATCAGGATTACGGGGTAAGGCCACCTTCCTAGGAAGCATTTGGCACAATTACAAGTGGCATATTAAACTGACAAAATGCTTTACAATTATTTTCTAGAGAAATCCACATATATCTCAGCAGGAGAAATTCCTCACTGGTAAGTACAAGTTCTTATGTACTAGACAAAATTAGTTCAATTATTCATGCACACTCAAAGGTGCTTAATTAATTATAACAGCAAGAGAACAAAGATCAAGAGGGGCTCACTTTCTGGTCATTGCCTGATTCACCACCTGGACAGACGTGCAGAAAAGCCAATACAGGGAAGAGTTCATTCACCATATAAACTAAGAAATATCATCCTTTGTATAGCAAAGATGACACTAGGTATGCGGGACAACACTTGACTATTTGTATGGAACATGGAGTTTAAACTTGTAATATTCAACTGAGCAAAAGTGGGAAAACTTTCCTTGTCTGCCAGTTGAGAGGCTGACAATGTGTGATGTTCTGTGATTTGCTTAGTGGTGCACCATTAGTGTTGGGGCAGACCAGACTCCAAGTCACCAGCTTCCTGGATTGCCTACTAGTGAGTGAGTGTGTGTTCTACTAAGGAAATCTGACTACTCGCCATGAAAGACGCTTGGCTGGGTGTGGTGCATGCCTGTAATCCTAGCTACTTGGAAGGCTGAGGCAAGACTGTTTCAAAATAAAAATAAAAAGGGCCGGGGATGTAGCTCAGCAGTACAGCATTTGCCTAGTGTGTTCAATGCTCTGGGTTTAAATCCCAGTTCTGCAAAAAAAAAAAAGAAAAAAAAGATGCCCAGCTGGGTATGAAACAGGGCAGCAAAGTGGCCCAGAGAGGGATAATATCACTTTCCTTTACTGATCATTAAAAATTTAGTAAAATGCTTGATAGAAACTATATGGTCGATAAGTAATTTTTAATCTCTATTATGAGGCCTCAAAAAAGGTCAAACATTTGATCAGCAGTTTAAAAATTTGCTTTGACAGCAGGTCACAGCGACACAGATTAAAGGAGGGCTCCCCCAGTGGCAGCAGGCTTGTTGCTTTATGTGCTCCACCTACCCACAACCCCTTGCTGGAGAGTTTAAAATTATGGGACTAAATACATTCCAAGGAGCTAGGGGTATAGCTCAGTGGTAGAACATGTGCCCACTATGCTTGAGGCCCTGATTCCATCCCCAGGAGGTGACAGGACGGGAGGGGAGGGAGGGAAGTACACACACATACATGCACACATTATATACATTCCAAGGCCCCTGGCTCAGTACTTTACAAATCTGGTTTAGGACTTTTCTCCATGCTACCTGAGAAAGCTGGAATTTTTACTTCTATGTCAGTACAGGCCACTTCAGCAATAGACAGGGCAGGGCTTCCTGGAAGACACTGGCTAACTATTGGCAACTTATGGAGAGTTTTGTGTGAACAAAAGCAACTATCACAGTTAAGAAAGAGGAGAATTCAGCCCATAAGTACAGGTCTTCCAAACGGTGGGAACCACCAGACGGCTACAGGCGCTAAGCTGAGTGACACCCTCACACTGCCGTAGTCCTTGTGTAATGTATGACCTGGGATTTTCACAGATATAAACACACAGCCCACTGTCCAAGTTAGTATTCTGTGATCTACACTGGTCCTGGCTATTTCCCATCATCTACAGGTACTCAATTATGGACCTGAAACACAGACTTTTCATTTGTGAATTCATGCTAGACTCAGTTTCTTTTTGGCAGGAACATTTTTCTATACTTCTTTCCCCTTTCCTCTCCATGTCTATCTCAGTAACCCTCAGGAGAGTGCTTTATGTGATAATAAGTGGTGTTAAATGCTGACTTCTAGGGACAAGTGAGCAGAAAGTCGGTCAGGTAGGACAGTTCTAGTCTCAATTCTACCAAGAAACTAGTACCTGACCTTGGATAAATGATTCATTTTGCCTAAGCTTCACCTTTATGAAGTATGTGAGAGCACTCTGTCCCCCTGTAGAGAGGCATACAATGTTTACTGCTACTATCATCAGCCTGGAGAAACGAGAAAACTCCATTTTGAAAACTGCTTGAGGCTTTAGTCAATACCAGTATCCCCTCCCTCCCTTCCCCTCCCCTCTCTTCTTTTCCTGTTCCTTTCCTCTCCCTCTCCCTCATTTTTTTTCCCCCCAGTATTGGAGACTGAACTCAGGACCTTTGCAGTGAGCTACATCTCCAGGCCTTTTTCAAAAACTTTTGAGACTGGATGTCCCTAAGTTGCTCAGGCTGGGGTTGAACTAGTAATCCTATTGCTTCAGCCTTTCAGAGTTCTGGGATTATAGTCATGTACCACAATGTAAACTCTTCATGCATGCTAGGCAAGTGCTGCACCACTAAGCTACACCCAAGCCCCATTTTCTACTCAACATTTGGTTTTTTTTTTTGTTGTTTTTTCTCCAGTACCGGGAACTGAACTCACGACCTTGCGCTTGCCAGGCAGGCGCTTTTTGCCACTGAGCTAAATCCCCAGCCCCTCTATTCAACATTTGTTGAGGCCCTACATTTCCAGCCAGAGGATGACAAAACACAGAAGGAGAAAAGCCGCTATCTTTCCCCAAGAGGGGCACATCCCTCAGTTGGCAATTTAGCCGATGGTGTCAGTGGCAAGTGGTATTAGCCTAAGACACTGTTTCTTTACCTCACAGCCCAAGGCTTCCCTATGAGCTTAGTGGTGCCCTCTGTAGCCTAGTCTTGAGGTAGGGACGCTCCTGGCACCTGAGTGTTACCTAGCCAATGACCTCCGCATAAATAACGCTGTGGCAGTCTAGTACACTTCCTGCCATGCCCAAAAGGGAATCAGTGCACCCTTAGCCTCTAGTCCCAAGTTTTCCCAGCAAAGCACCTTAGTAGCAGATGCTACACCCTATTTCTGGGGAGGCTGAGAGTGATTATCTCGTTGTCTGGGCTTGTTTCTTGTCGAGTATAAGCTTAGAAATTCAGCTGAGGCCTGGTGGCAGTTCCCAAAAAAGGATATATATGACTATGAAGCAGTTTCCTTTAGGGAGGCAAAAAGACTAATTAGGCTCAAAAAGGGCTCAGACTGTGTCTTTTCTGGCAAGCGGCAAAGGCAGGATATGTCTTGCTGTGTTTGGTAGGGAGTTTCTATTCTATGCCAGCCAACTAAACCCTTCCACCTAAGAAAGCAGCAGCAGAGAGTGCTGTGAGCTGAGGACAGAGAGCCCCAGGCTCCCTCGGAAATCTAGCAGAATTTACAAATGCCAGGAGGCCAGAATGACACTCCCAGCGTTCTAGCCATGTTAACAGCTCAGAAAAAACTGTGTGAAACTTTTCAGGGACCAGTGCATCAGAACACATGGGAGGGACTTGCAAGGAACGATATGTTTCGCTGGCTCTAGTTAAGTCAGTGTGTGCCTGGGAGAATCCTAACAGGTCCATAGTGAGACCATCACACCACCCACTCCTGACCAACCTCACCAGCTGGCTTCCCCTTTCTGGCTAAGTGCTCCTACTGTCTGGCCCTAGTCCTACAGTCCAGTACCTGTAGGTCTTTGTCATGGCCTTGCCTCTCTAGGATCAGCACTCGGTCCTGCAGCTCTTCCACAGTCCCTTGTAGCAGGTCATTTTCTTCTAAGGTAGCGCTGAGACGATGCTCCAGCTCCCGTTTCCGATCCGACAGCATCTTGATCTGAAAGGCCACAGGGGTGGTATGGAGTTACACCTGGGCTGATGTGCAAGAAGAAGGCTAGGCCCCAAAAGGGAGGCACATGTCTCTGGGTGTTGTGCCCAGGGACTTGGGGGCTCCCATCTCAGAAAAAAGAGCTGTGCAATCCTGGGTTGAAGAGAAAGCCCCTCCCCTCTAGGAAGCTGTCTGGGAAGGGGTGGGAGTCAGCTATGGGGAAGCTGGAATGTGGGCTGCCAGGCAGAGGAAGGGATGGTTAGTGCTCTGGAAATTCCAGAGATAAGACAGAGAAGGCCCCACCTTGCCTGGCCTCAGCTTTACCCCAGCCCCAACGTTGGTGGGGGCTGGAACCCAGCCTGCTGCTACTCTTCCCTCTCCGGGTGTGAGTATGAGAAAGTGCCCATGCATTCCTCTGGCGCCTCCATGTTTTTGCACTTTCAGGCTCTCTTCTGTCCTCTCCCCATAGCTGGTCCTTCTGGTGCCAGAGGCCACAGCTCAGACCCAGGGACCCAATTTAACGGAGGAACTAGCAAGGTACACAAGGCAAAGCAGTACCTGCATTAACTTGTGCCCTGGGAAGGAGTGGCACAGGGACCACGTGAATAACTGACTTTACTCAGAGCAACTTTTCCTGAGAAAGTAGCTTGTGAACAGAAGCAAATTCTCGCCTTTAGTGAAAGAGGCTGTTCTGCACAATGAGCTACTTAGTCACTCTCAAGATATATGCACTTCCTTGTTGGAAGGTCTGCCGCTCTCTTCATTGTCAGATAATGGAGATGCCTCGTCTCAGGCTTTCAGGTTTGTGGGGAGAAACTCTGAGCCAGGGCTCCCAAAGCCAATGATGTTTCACCTGGAGCACTACACTGCTCAGGGACTCCAGAAAGCCTTCCCAAATGGCACTGGATTTGAGGGCGAACTTCTGGGGCCCTGCAGGTCCCCTAGCTCCTTCTATTTATCAGCTGCTTGCTGGGCTGATTATTTGCCCCACTGCATGGTTGGCCAAGATGTTCTCCAGGCTCCCTAGCTCAGCCTGGAGAACGATGCCTAAGGTTCTTAGCTGGGTAAGTTCTGGGGACCAACTTCAGAGCTTTTCCAGGGGAGACTTTGAAATGAATGTCTGACCTGTTCTAGGTCCTCTGAGAGCCACCTCTCTCTGCTTCTTGATTGTTCCCACTCTCTGCACTACAGCTCCACTCACAGGGCACAGATCTTCCTTGGCTACCGATCAATCAGATAGTATGCTGTCCTGGGGAAATGAGGCATGTGGCCTTTGGCCAGAGAGATTAGATGTCTGGACAAACAAAGGAATCCTGTCTCTCAAGTGTGTACCTGGGTAACAGACCAAAAGCAGCAAGCTCCTTTTGTGAATGGGCCCACTATTCCCTATGCTGAAACAGAGTTAACCAGGTGAAGGGAATTCTCACTCTAGTTCATTTTCATTTAAATACCCTCTGACTTTTAAATTCCCTTTCCCATGGATCTTCTTTGTTTCCCAAGTTTCATTCAATGAAGTAATGAGGTAACATGATTCTGATATACAAACAACCTTTAAAAAACGTAGAAGTTCAGAGTTACATGAAGTAACTTAGTTCAAAGGAGCAATTTCAGAGCTTGGCCTTTGAAAGTAGTACTGTTACAGGGTGAAGTGAGGAATTGGTATTAGGCTGTCAACTCTCTTACTCTACCTTCTATACTCTGTAACTTGTGACCAAATCTGGCAATTAACATTCCTGGGAATGACTTGTTCATGAGGGTCTAGAAAAAATGAACAGGCATGGGAAAGAGGAAGTCAGGCAACTTGACGGAGTCAGAGCCTGGGAGAGGCAGCTGAACAACAAGTCATGCACACAGATGGGCACAGACAGGGCATGCTGAACCTACCGGAACAAATCTACTTACTTCAAGAACCTGCTGCTCAATATCAGTAGGAATTCCAAGGGAAAAGAGGGTGGAAGGAAGTGCGGAGGGAGAAGAAAAGAAAAGATATTGACAGACTTTAGGAAAAACATGCCCAGTGACTTATAAAGCAGGAAAACAGCTGTGGGGCTTCTCCAGCCTGACCACATGGCTGATTCCTCAGCCACAGTGAGGGGCTCCTTTGTCTGTCCCTAAACTGTCTCTCAGAATCTGACTTAGCCAAAGAGAATGAGGGGCCCTTAGGGAAATACTAGGTGTAAGCCCCAACCTGGTTCAGCTGATGATATGTGCCTTGTCCCACTCGCCACATGACTTATAGTACTGTTCCCAGCTCACTCAGGGCCACAGACTCTGGCTGCCATGTTCTGTGCTCATGTCAGAGACGAGACCAAATATTCTCCGTGTCTTAACCCTCTAAATCTTCACAAAAGTCCTATGAAGGAGAAATGTCTACTAGTCTTATTTTATAGGTGAGAATAGTAACATCCTATTAGTGCAGACTGAAGTGGATCTAAGGGGAATGGAGAAAGGAAGATGCCCTTCCCCAACTTTTATGTGGGGCTGGCGAGCAAATCTTTGCAGGGACTAACATATTCAGTAAAATATAGGTCATTCATGATTTGAAGACCTTCAGCAGTAACTCTGAGTACTTGTATTTTTCCAGACAACAGGCTACCCAGTGTTACTATCAACAGGCTACTATCAAGTGTTCCTCGTTTAGTTTCTCATAGAAATGTCTCTGTTTGGCAATTTTAGTCCCTTTTACATATAGCAGGTTTTCATTCCTCAGCTCAGACAGTTCCTTATCCAAAGATGCAGTGAGGTACCTCTGAGGGAAAAAAGTGCTTCACCTCCCACTGCTGCCACATGGCCAGGCTCACCTCAGCCTGAAGGCTTTCGAGCCGGATAATGTGCTGGTTGGTTGATGAGTTTTTCTCCCGAAAGTCTTCTCTGAGGGCATGGACTTGCATGGAGAGTTGTCTCTCAACTTCTGACGCCTGCAACAGAGGAAACCTTCAGAGTTATTTCAGGGGGCTGCAAAGAAGGTCTGTTAAGATATTTGCCTTTCATTTCTCAAATACCTCTTTGCACGTGCCATTCCATAAGGAGTTCCGGATGAGATACAGGTTTCCTACCTATGATCTATTTGTTCTCTAGAGCCAAACTGGGACACACCCGCTCCCAGCCTCTATTTTAACTACTCTCTCTAGGGCTGATACTACTGACCAGTGGAAAGAGGTCCAGGAAATACATCTAGGAAGCTCTCTCAAACATTAGTTATCATTTTTTTTTCTTTGTTTTGAGACAGGGCTTCATTATATAGTTCTTGAACTCACTAAGTATCCGAGGCTGGTCTCAAACTCACTGCCATTCTCCTCTCTTCAGTCTCTTGAATGCTGGGATTACACGTTTGTACCACCATGCCGAGCTAGTTATCAGCATCATTACTGTGCTTATAGCAGAAGCTCTGCAAGTATTTACTAAACTGAAAGTCTCAGGATTTTATATGGAGGAATATGACAGAGATACCTCATGCTGTAGTAATTGCTTTACTTTTCCCATCAATTTCCTAGTAATCTGGGCTCACGCAAATCATCTTCATCTGCATTTCTCACTTTCACTCAGTGTGGGAATTATTTAAAACTGCCTGTCACGTCTGTTAAGATTTTGGCCATTTGTTCTTCAAAGACATTTCTGTAACACATAAATTCTGTAGGGAGCCCTGGCTCGGTGGCTCCTTTCCCACCCACTCCATTTAGTCATCCTTGTCACAGGGAAGACCTCTGAAGGAAGGGTCACTAGAACTCATCTGAACTCCAAGTTCTTCCTGAGGGCCCAGCCCAGCCTGCTGCAGAGAGCCCTGCATGCTACCCTGCAGAGAGGAGAGACCTAGAGTTAAGCGATTGCCTTAGTGAACTTTCTGGAGGCAGCATGTAGTCAATAAGCTTTATAGGTAGGTTCTGGGGAGAGATCAGCATGTACTAGAATGATTAGGAACAGCTTTTGGAGGAGGTGGGATGGTGATAATGTTGAAATGGTTGGCTAGCTGTTCAATGAGGCTCTCTCATGGTTACAGCTTCAGTAGTTCTTTTTATCTTTAAGTACTTTATAAACAATTGTCTTAAGTACTTTATAAACAATTGTCCATTTCTGGTTTTTGGTTCCACAGATTCAACAAATGTTGCCTTACTAGACAGCTCTATATGTCTTAATCTACAGCTTTACTTTTAAAACAATAAAAATGAAACTAAATCAAATCATCTTTTACATTCCAAATTTAATATCAGACACCACTAGCTTTTTTAGATTCCTTAGTGAAAAACACATCAGTCAGTAACTCTTGCCTAAAAGCCATTAGAAATATTTACTGAGTGCTTCCTATGTGCCAAGAACTGTGCTAAATACTTTCAGGGCATTACCTCAACTTCACCTCCAATTTACTGAGGAGGGGATATGCTCAGCAAAGTGGAGAACCTGCCTGAGATCTCGGTCAGCAACAGTGCCAGGATGGTAAGCTCTGGGCTTCTTACCCTCAAATTAGGACTGTAACACTGTCTTCTTGAACTCTGAAATAATTTTTCCTATTTCCATTTCTTACTACTGAAACCAAACTTTACATAAATCCATGTCAGTCATTCCCCTCCACAATACTGGGGCTTGGACCCAGGGCCTCTGCACTGAGCTACATTCTTTACTTATTCTTTTGAGACAGTGTCTCCCTAAGTCACTAAGCTTCTCAAGCTGGACTCAATTTTGTGATCCTCCTGTTGCACCCGCCCAAAGTGCTAGAATTACAGGCATGTGTCACAGGATCCAGCTTTTTCTTTAATAATAAGTAATTTCACTTCAGATGTTTGAAATGTCTTCTAATGGAATAGAGGGTCTATCAGTAATATTCCCTCTCATATGCTACAGTTTCATTGCCTGTACTGAATTTAACTGACTTGGAATTTCAAAGCATATTTAGACTGGCAAAGCAGAGTAACTCAGGCAGTTAATGTCACTCATGACATCACCCCCCTTGACACAAATCACAAGAAAACAAAGCCACAGAGATGCATGCAGTCTATAAATCCAGCCATGCTGGTACGAAAAATGCCTGCAGACTAGCTTGCTCTTAATGTGATCTTCCTAGAAACAGGGATTTACCTCTTCTTACCAGAAAGTTTGACTCGAAAGCATCAGTTCTTGTATATACTACAATGTTTCCTTTCAGTGTGTGACTTCTCAGGTGTGCCCAGGGATACATGGCTTTCAGAGGATTTTAACCTACATTTCTCACTTGAACTTCCAATAGTCTTAAAAAGCAGGAATCACTGGCCTCATTTTGTAGACAAAGGAGTGGCACTGCACTGCTCCTTGGCCACCATACCACAGCCACCTCCCAAACAGGGGTCAGTACTGGCCTGTGATGGTGACAGATTAGTAAGAGTTATAAGCCTACCATCTGCAAGGAGCTAATGTACTCCCCCGCTCCCCATCTTTCTTGGTACCAGGAATCAAACTCAGAACCTTGCGCTTGCCAGGCACTTGTGCCACTGAGCTATATACCTGGCCTAATATACCTTTCAAAATAAATTATTTTCTTCTTTTTCAGAGACAGAATCTGGCTTAGATCTTTAGATTTGACTAAAAAAATGAACATTAGCTATTTCTGCACATAAACTTAATTTCTTAGGTTGTACATACATCTGTAATGTTACAAAAGATTTCTTCCTTCCTTTCGTTTTCTTTTGGTACTGGGAATTGAACTCAGGACCTTACACCTGGCCAGGCAGGTGCTGTGCCACTGAGCTACACCTCTGGCCCTACAAATGATTTCTGACCAAAGTATCAGGAAGCACAAACACAGCCTTAGCTTCATCATAAACTTTGAGCATCTCTGAAGGTCCCCAAGTAGGAGAGTGAGTGGGAGTAACATGCATCTGTCAGAAGGGACCCACTGTACTTCCAAGAAGAGAGATAGTATCTCAGGGACAGAAAAAGGTTAAGAGTTAAATGATTGGGGTTAGAATTCCTGTCCTTCCATGCACATGTGTACAAATTAAATGAATCATTTCTCTGTGAGTCCCAAATTACAAACACTTTCTTCTTTTACCTGTTAAAAAACACCCAAGAGGGCAGTTCTGAAGGGATACTCCATTTCTCTATTTCTAATTCAGGATACTGTAGGATTAAGTCAAATCACTAACAATTATAGGGATATAAAGGAAAGAAATATTATACTGTCAGAAATCTAGGGCAATTGTAGAAAAGAGAAGATCAGAGGACTAGTTGTTTTTCTTTTAAAAAAACCCAACAAAAAAACCAACAAAACAAGTAGGTACTGAGGATACCATCTACACCTCACAAGGACACTGTCACACAGTCCACTTTTAGGTTCTATACTGGAAGAGCCTGTTAAAGAGAGTTGGCTAACGTCATGAAAGTAGTGAGTCAAGTTAAAAAATATGGAGAAATAAAAAAAAAATCTGATAGTCATATCTTGCGGTTTTACTCTTAATGTGGCCCTTCAAATTATTCAACAGCCAGCAATTCCTCAGGGGCCATGCCTCTTTATTAAAAACAGTTTCCTGCTTCTAGGTTTGGGGTAGTGGTCATAGTCCTGGGACCTTTTCAAGAGGGTGAGGGAGGTAACATTAAGTTAGTTTGCTCTTATAGAAAATGGCAGCATGGGTCCTGTAGTTTACTTCTCAAGATGATGAGTTTTGCCCCACTGTGCCTGATTAAGCTGGCAATAATAGCTGTGAGAAAACTCAACATCTAAGTAATTAATTAGCATTCCCACCTCTGTATCATTACTTTCTGTTTGGGGCCTTTGAGATCCTCTTATTGTTATTGATAAAATACATAATAGGTTACTGTGAACTATAGTCACTCCGCTATGCTAATTATCCTGATTTGATCCATATATATTGTATATACGTATTACTATACTGTATTACCGTATAGTATTACTATATACTGTATTACTACAAAATGAACAATTAAAATTACAATAAAAAAGAAAAAATCTTTTAACATCTGAATTCATAGATGAATATAAAAAAAGACAAGATTTCGGTCGAGGTATTTTTCTTTAAACTTTTAAAAAAATAGTAAAATCAAAAAATGTTCAGAGTAAATAATTAAGGAAAAGTGAAGAATTAAAATGAAAATTTGTCCCTACTTACCCTAGTCATTAGAGCAACTCGCCAGATGCAGTCACTATCTGAGATCTTTCTAGAAAGCTTTTATTCATGTCTAAGTATGTAAACGCTACCTAAAATTTGCCTCCAAAACACACTTATTAGCTGGGTATGGTGGCACATGCCTATAAGGCCAGCACATGGGAGGCTGAGGCAGGAGTATAACTGTGAGTTCAAGGCCACTCTGCACTACAAAGTGAGACTCTGTCTCAAAACCAAACCAAACCAAACCAAACCAAACCAAACCAAACCAAACCAACCCCCCTAGCCAAAACAAAACCCCAAAACCATATATTTTAACAACTTTCCATACCAATATGTACATTTATCTTTTTTCTTTTTAATAGTTATCTGGTATGTAGTTACACAAGTATAGTTTAGCTAGGCCCTCCCTACTGATAAGCACTAAGACTGTTCTTTTTTTTTTTTACTATTATATACACTGCTGAAAAACCTTCCTTTCTCACCCATCTTTATGCTTGTGGAAGAATAGTCCATGAAGGGATAAATTCCAATAAATAAATTACTGGGAAGAAGAATATCTACATTCATTTTGATAGGTATTGCAAAACCGTCTTTCAGAATGGTGGTTACATCAATTTATACCTCTACCAACAGTACAAATATGCCCACTTCTCAATAGTGTGTCACCACTGGGTATTACAAAATCTCTTCATCTTTAGATACATAGCTCTAGTATATTCAAAAAGTATAGTCTTTCTAACTTCTATTGCATAGTCTATATGATAAAGAAAACAAGATATATGAGAAATAACTGTAGCTTTGTTAGAGAATGTTAAGAAGTTTAACGCTTACATAGTCCCTGAACTACCTGAAATGAACTCCTTTTATAATCCAAGTACTTCAGTTACTATTATTCAACAAATCTTCAAGTTGGTGAGACAAGCTGACAGTGCATTCCTTATCCCCGACATGCCTGCTTTAGTCAGAGTACCATCTAAGAGTGTACTTTCTCCTCACTAAGCAAAACTATTTCATGATTACTTTTTAAAAATTAGCAACATATGAGCACTTCTCCAAATTGGAATACTTAAGAGAAGGTTTGTTTAAACTGGCCAAGCAAAACAGTTAACTATGTATTTTCTTGTTTAATGGAAGAAAGGAAATTGCTTTAGTTACACACAAACATCTATCCTCTTTATTGGTCAAAATGAAAAAAAAAAAAAAAAAGGAACCAATTAACTCAGAAATTGCCACAGGAAAAATCTGCTATTTTAATACCTTGCTTAAATAATTCGGTCTTCTGCCAGGGCATGGTGGAGAACGGGCACCTTGGGGTGGCAGTGAAAGAGACAATGAGGATGCTGATGACAATTACTGCAATGGTTCACACACACCATCGGTTATGTACTTTACCCTGTAAGTATATCACATTTACTGTCTCATTTAATTTTCATAATAATATAGAGAAGCTGAGAAGACTAAGAGTAATTCACATTCCTAAGGTCCTACCAGCCTGGGTTAGTGTGGAGATATACTCTTAGATTCAACACCAGGTGACACCTCTGTCAATCCTTTTTCTCCCTCTCAAAATGCTTATTAAACTGAAAGTGATGTTAGAGCAACAGCCTTGAATTTACTCTAATTTAGGAGAGTGGGTGAATTTATTTTAAACACTGATACCTCACTGTGGTAAGAACTGTTGCTCTCCTTTAAAGCATTTTGTTGACCTCCTCCTAATCTTTCTTTCTCTTTGTGTACAATTATTTATGATCATACTACTCATATAGACTTTTTAACATATTAAAGAGTAATGCTTTTACTCTGGCAAAAGCATTTCCAGATTATGACTGATAATCACTATATTACTGGGTACTATTCCATTATGCAAACGGGTTGATTTCATTACTACTCCCTTGTTGTTAGGCACCTTGGATTTCTCCATATTTTGGAACACACTGATGAAAACATGTCAGTGGGGGGTGGTACTAGAGCTTACTTACACAGAAGTGGACAACCTTATTGTGTCAGAAAGGTAGATGAATATACTTTAGAAAAGAAAACCCACACCGACTGAAACCAAAATGGGTTTCTGATTAGCCTTTGCTTAAGTGGAAAATCCAATTAAGCAGAAGTCAGTATTTTCTTTGGCTTGGTTTTATTTATTTATTTATTTTTGTGGTGCTGCGGATTGAACCTGGGGCCTTATGCATGCAAGACAAGAACTCTACCACTGAGCCATACCCTCAGCCCGAGAAGTCAGTATTTTCTGATTTTCAAGGTTCTGCTCTTACAAACTGAATAAGCTTCCTCTTTACTCTCTTGATTATTTATTATAATAAAAATGATAGCTATCTACAGAATGATAAACACAAAAAATATAAAACTGTTTTCCTACACTTAAATATGCTAATTTCTGCCAATTCTTTCGAAAATAAAGGTCAGAAGTGGTTTGTAATGTATTTATATTTTCTTCACTGTGTGAAGATAGATTTTCATCAATATGTTTGTGAAGAAAATGCTTCATTTCTGGTAATATGGTGGGATAGGTTATTTGGATTGATGCTTCTGAAAAGTGCTGAATAAAGTGAAAGACTTCTGCTGGGGATATAGCTCAGTGGCACAAGTACCTGCTTGGCAAGTGCAAGGTCCTGAGTTTGATTCCTGGTACCAAAAAAAAAAAAAAAAAAGAGAGAAGACTTCTAAAAGCATCAAAGTACTGGCAAAATAGTGACATGCTAATGTTTCAATATTCAAACAATTATAACTAACCAGCAGAGCATAAACAGTAAGAAATAAACCTAACTGTATTACAACTATACAACAATCACATTTGAAAGGGGAGAGAAGAAAATATGTTAAATAACTGGAAAACTGCCTTTTGACTGTATACCTTAAGGTTCAAAAAGCAAAAGAACTATATTCAGATGCTACACTATGATTAATAAATTTGCTTCTCTCAGGAGTATGAGTTAGCAATTCTGAAATGACTGCTATTGTTTATAAAATGTAAGTAAATATATTGTGGATCATGAGAACCAGGCTTTTCTCTTTCAGAAAAAGAAGTTACAAATAAGAAGAGATGGGTAGAATGATCCCTCCAGCGTTGAACTGGAATCAGAAATATCAGCAAATAGGGGCTGGGGATTTAGCTCAGCAGCAAAAGCGCCTGCCTGGCAAGTGCAAGGTCGTGAGTTCGGTTCCTGGTACCGGAGAAAAACAACAACAACAAAAAAAAGAAATATCAGAAAATATGTGGGGCTGGGGATTTAGCTCAGTGGCAAAAGTGCCTGCCTGGCAAGCGCAAGGTCGTGAGTTTGGTTCCCGGTACCGGAGAAAAACCAAAAAATAAAAAAATAAAAAAGTTTACTTTGGGGCTGGGGATTTAGCTCAGCGGCAAAAGCGCCTGCCTGGCAAGCGCAAGGTCGTGAGTTCAGTTCCCGGTACCGGAGAAAAAAAAAAAACCAAAAAAAAAAAAAAAAGAAAATATATATAGTACTATATATATGTATCTGCATGATATATAGTATATACATATACACAAATGGAGAGACTGAGAAATATAGATGTGTGTTTATGAGTATGTTGGTGTATATCCACTTATTTCTTAACACTGTTCTCTGGGAGGACCTAAAAACAGAGACACCCTAGTAGCAATAAGCACACCTAGTGTTCACATCTTGGTTTCCAAATACCATCCTTTAATATGTTAACCAAGGCTCCTTGGAGAAATGGCTGGTTCTAGGCTTGGGTCAGGAAAAATACAAGATGCACCTGGAACATCTTATGGTACTTGACAGTTAAGGAAATAACTTTTAAAAAAATGGCACACTGAACTGACATGAGTCAATCTGAAGGAGTCTTATCAATGTTGGGATCACTTAATAAATTTACAGTAACAGATTATGACACAAAATATAAAATAAATGAGTACAAATTGATAATTAAGTAAATAAATGAGGAGAAAGGTACTTGTTCTCCCTTACAAAAAAATTCCAATGTAGAAAAAATGATGGAAACAAAAAAGCATCCTTACGCAAGCATCACAGTAAAAAAAACTTGCAGGCAAGAAATAGAGGGTGAGGCAAGTGTGGTGATGCACGCCTGTAATCCCAGCATTCGGGAGGCTGAGGTAGGAGGATCCTCAAGTTCGAGGCCAGCTATGTAGTGAGTTCAAGGCCAGCCTGAACTGCACAGCAAGATCCTGTCTCAAAAAAACCAAAGAAATACAGGATGAATGCTAAAATTAGTGGGGGAAATTGTAATCAAAAATAGAGTATTTACTCAGCTTCAAAATATCTCCTCATTCCCAGCACTCGGGAGGCTGAGGCAGGAGGATCTTTGTGAGTTCGAGACCAGCCAAAGTGAGCTTAAGGCCAGCCTGAACTGCACAGCGAAACCCTGTCTCAAAAAGATTAAAAAAAAAAAAAAAATCTCCTCATAAGATTTATTATCTACAAAGGGGAAAAAAGTAATTATACAGTGAGGAACCTGGCAGACGTTACCTTAACCAAATGATCCAAGTTAACAACAACAGTAGACAGAAAACAACATCATCTACCCTCCATAGGATGTACAAAGAAGACAGATACATTCTGTACCACTCTGAGCCAAAGCGTGTAATCATGACAAAATATGACACAAACTCAAACTGAGGGACTTTCTACAAAATAAATGATCAATACTTTCCAAAAATGCCAAGTTTAAGAAAAACAAAGACAGAGTGAGACGCTGTCAGAGGAAAGAAAGGAAACATGCAACTAACTGTAACATGGGAGTCCACATCAGATCATGAACCAAAAAAAAAGAACATTTGTAGAGAAACTGACAAAATTTCAGTTAAGTATGTAGATTAGCTAATAACAGTATCTCAATTTTCTGGTTTTGATAACTGTACTTTAATCACTAGGTTGTTAACATTTGGGGGAACTGGATGAGGGGTACATGAGAATCTCGGGGGCTGGGGATATAGCTCAGTGGTACAAGGCTGGCTAAGCACGTGCAAGGCCCTGGGTCTGAACACCAGCATGGGGGAGGTGAATCTCTGCACTGCTTTTGCAACTTCTCTTTAACTTTTTAATTTCTAAAAAAAATCCAGATTGGTTGTCCCTCTGGAAAATCGGCACAGGAAAACACAAATCCTTTCTGGAAGATAATACCTTTAATCTCCAATCAAATAATCTCAACTAATTTTCTAATAAAAATACACAGCAAGAACCAGGAGAAACAGATTCATAAAGTTCTAAAATAATCAACACAGAGACCATAAGGCAACACCACTGACAGTGTTTACAGGAATAAAATTTAAAACATATCTAGGGGAAAGCAAACAAAATATGATCTACAATATTTGGAAAAGACCCATCCACACTAGTAATTATACAGCTGAGAGGGGTGGTGCATGCCTGTAATTCCAGCACTTGGGAGGCTGAAGCAGGAGCGATCGCTCTGAGCTCAAAGCCAGCCTGAGATCTTGAACTCACAGTGAAACCCTATCTCAAAACTACAAATTAAAAATCCAATGAGTAGTATCAAATTAAAACTTCTAAACATTAGAAGACATCACTGAGTAAATTAATCAGTAAGGTCCAAATTAGAAGATAATATATGTAGTACACATATCTGACTTCCATCCTGAATATGTAAAAAACTTTTAACTCAAAAATATAAAGGCAATCTGTTATTTTTAAAACAGGCACTAGCTGGGCATGGTGGTGCACGCCTGTAATCCCAGCAGACCAGCCTGGGCTACAAAGTGAGCTCAAGGTCAGCCTGAACTGCATAGTGAGACCCTGTCTCAAAAAGACAAAAACAAACAAAAAACCAAAAAAACCCAGGCACTTCACTGAAGATGAATGACCAATAAACATGTAAAAAGGTGTTCTATATCATCACTCACCAGAGAGAAGTAAATTAAAACCAAAATGAGATACCACCACACGCTTAGAAGAATGCTACAATTAAAAAGACAGACAACGGAAAATGCTAGCAATGTAGAACTGGCATTTTCATGCATTGTAGGTGGAAGTATAAAATGGTATAACCAGCTGGGCATGGTGGTACGTGCCTGTAATCCTAGCACTCTGTGGGGCTGAGGCAGGATTCCAAGTTTGAGCCTAGCCCCAGGAATTTAGCAATTTATTGAGATACTGTCTCAAAATGAAAATAATGTTTGGGGTAGGAATATAGCTCAGTGTGAACATCTTGGATGCAAGTCCCATTACCACAAAATAAAAAGACAAACAAATGCTATAATCTACTGTTTTTTGGAGGCGAGCCTTATTGTTTCTCATAAATGTAATAAAAAGAATTTAGGAACACATGAGACAGCTGAAAATATTACCAAACTAGAAGACTAGTCAAAAGGAATTACCCAGACTATAGTCCAGAGAAAGATGGAAAATAGAAGAGATATGTTAGTGTATTCCTTGTAAGCTTAAACTGCAATTCCAGATAGCACAGAGTGAAAGGGACATAGTTAATATTTGATCAGACAATAGCTGATAGTTTCCTCACCAATGAAAACACCATTCACAAACTCAAGCAGCCCAACAAACCCCAAGTGGAATACATAAAAAGAACTCCACAATTGGACGCACCATAAAGAAATTGCAGAACACCAAAGACTAAGAGGATCTTGAAAAGCACACAGAATCTTGAATTTTCAACAGATAGAACCTTGAAAATCTAACAAAGACATATTACCTTTTTAAAGACTTGGTTTGCTTAATACTTGTTTTTTTTTTCTGGTACTGGGAATCGAACTCATGACCTTGCACTTGCCAGGGAGGCGCTGTACTGCTGAGCTAAACTCTCAGCCCTGCTTAATACTTGTTAACGGAGCCCATATTAGTAGATTTCTTTAAAATAGAAAATACAAAAAAAATGCAAATAAGAAAAAGGATTTTCTTGCTAAAATATTCCAGTGGTTTCCTCTCATAGGCACAAAAGACCTTATAAAGCCAGTCCCCTACCAACCTTCCACCTTTTGTCCCTTGTCCCTCATACCCTTGTTCTCTCCCCTGGACATGCTTCTTTCCAAATTTTCTAAAGAACTAAAGCTTCCTTGTCCTTCTAGACTTTGCTGCAGTACCACTTCCTCTAGGAAGCTTTCCAGAGTGTCTACCTCTGTATTCTCGCAGCACCCTGGGCACATACCTCCAGCAGAGCACAGACTACATCCTATTTCAGTCATCTGTTGGCAGTCCCTCTCCCTCACCACAGTTTAAGCTTTTAAAGGAAAACTATGTATCTAATTCATTTCTGTATTCTCAGAGTCTAGCAAAGGTCAGATGTATAGTATCAAAAAATGTCTAATCTGAACTGAACAAAGGATACTTCAGAACAAAGGATACTGACAGAAACTGTCCTTCAGAAACTAAAGGAATGATGTGTAAATGTACAATAGGCAAAGAAAAACTGAACAAAATGTCTCTAAAGAGCTAGATTAGAAACAGAGATGCCAACTTAAAAATAAGTCTCAATAAAAGTTTATTAAGCATTATTGGATGGCCAGACTTATCCTAGGAACTGGGAATACAACAGTGAAAAAGACATTTCTGGGTCCTATCTTAAACTCTTAAGAAATCAGAGGTCAGTGTTGGACTTTCCTTCATCATTTTACAGCTGAGGAAACTAAGAGCTGGAGGGGATGCTGATATGGTTTGTGTCTGATGTCTCCCTAAAGCCTCATGCAGTCATGTCAGGGCGGGTTTTTCAGAGGTGGCTGAATCTAGTGTTTGTGACTGGTTCATTGTCTAGTGCTGGGATTAGCAGTATGAGTGCTACACCCGCCCTAGAGTCAGTAACCCCCCCCCCCCCCCCGTACAATATAAGGGAGGAAAAGAGGCTTGCTCTCCTCTTTCGCTCTTATTGCTTTTGCTGTCTTCTTCCCACACCACCCTGCCTTGGAGCCGGCTGATTATGGACTGAAACCTCTACAAACTGTGAGCTAAATAAACCCTCTCCCCTTTAACTCTGGGTGTTGGGCATTTTGTCTCAGCAATGAGATAAAAGTAACAGAGATCCCTTGACTAAAGGATAGGCAAACACATGAAATACCAACTCAGGGAGAAAGAGAGGAAGAATGGAAAAACAAATCACAGGAAAAAGTACCCATAATTTTAATAGCAACACAGTTGATAAAGAAAGGCTAAAAAAAGAGAAAATAAAATGACAAACCAACCAACTCCCTTAGGTTTAGTAGAGCCCTGATGTTTCGAATATTTAAAGGAAAACATTGTCTTTTCTCTTTCATCCTGGGTTTCAGTTAGTTTGAAATTTTACTATTCTCTCTCTTCCTATACTTTGAATTATGGCATCCAAGACACTATTTAACATATCACTAGTACTCAATGCAATACCTATTTGGAGAATGAATGGTTTATGTTTTCTTATTAAAAAGTCAGTTTTCCTTTGACTTCCATTTTCATTTTATAATATAAACCAATCTCTCTAGACCATGACTTCATTATGAAGTCAAAGAAAACACAGAAACAAATATGATGTGTGAAAAATAAACTGGGCATGGTGGCACACACCTATAATCACAGCATGTGGGAGGCTGAGGCAGGAGGATCATTGCTAATTCAAGACCAGCCTGGACTATATTATATAGCAAGACCTTGTCTCAAAAAATAAAAGCACAAAACAACTTGTGAAAAATATGAAATTTTCTTACAGTGAAGTTGTATCTTGTTTGAACTTTTCACTTTATTCCAGTGTTTAATAATTATGTTTTCTGAACAACCCAGGTTCAGAAAACCCATCTAAATCATGTAGGCCCATCTAAATCATGTTGAACTGTTGGTTCTTGCATATTTATGCTGTCACATAATAATGCTTGTGGGGCTGCACCACCTTATTAATATTACCTTAGTTCGGATATGTGACAGAGGCAGATGAAACACTATACTCAAAATCTATGAATAAGGATGTTTAATGCAGCACTGTTCTTAGTAAAACCTTGGAAGTAATCTATTTTTTTCCCCCCTTGGAAGTAATCTAAATGTTTATTGTTAAGCAAATTTGAATAAAAATACTACCGTATATCAATGTGGTAGAATATTATACGTATCTACCCCTAGTAATAATGAGTTCAACAATGTAGAGTAAAAATAGTGGCACATTTGATCCATTTATGTAAAATTACATATATATATATATATTTACGTATACACATATCCATAAAAGGATGCCTAGAAAGCAGTTAATCAAACTATGCACAGTGATTACTCTGGGAGATGAAATCCCTAGTAATTTTTATTTTGGGAAAATTATACTTTTGTAACTAGAGGTTGCTGGTACACTTCTGTCAAAACAAAGAAAAAAAAAACCCAACAGCTGTATCACTGGACTCTGTGAGGCACAGTGTTAGAGAACAGTAGAGATGGGCAGAAATGTGGCCAAGCATGAGGATACGTACAGCCTTATAAAGGAGGAGAACTAAGCACACAGCACCTGCTGTTTCATCCCTCAAGATCACTCCCAAACCAAAAGGGACTTTGGGAAAGTAAGCAGGAGGCCCCCTAGCTTATATCATGGACACCTGAGATATTTATTACTGGAGAGTCTTGTGGTCCTTGCAGGCCCTGGGCCCAGTTGTGAGAGCTGCTGAGTTATCACACTACTGCACTGCCCCAGTCCAGTTGACTTTGTGCCCTCCCTGATCCAGACTCTTGATGCATGGAGCCCTTTTGAGACTCCATTCATTTGGGGATCCTGGGAACCAGTTTAACAGCTGCCTTAGTGGTTCTGCAGACCCAGTCCCATGAACCAGCCACGAGGCTCAATCCATCCTCCTACAATCTGAGGAGTAACCTAACAGCAATTTCAGAGTGGCTTGACTGGTGGTCAAGGGCCCCAGGAAGCCATCAGGGGACCCTGTCCACTGTGTTGTGGTCCCAAGCAGCAGGTAAGCATTCCATTCTCAGAATCTCAGCACACTGAGCCTACAAGAAGTAGATGCTTAGCTCCAGCCACCTACTCAAGGCTCCAGGAAGCATCTGGGTAGACATTCCTGAGTGCATCAGGTCAGCAAATTGACCCATGCAGCCCTGAGACACTAATAGGTTTCTCAATAGGCACAGTGGTGCAGCCCAGCTCTGTGAAGGCTTCTCCATTATAAATGGGCATCATGCACTACTGTACCTGCCTTTGACCACTGCAGTGGCTACATCCTTTTATGACCTATAGAAACTATCTGGTGTCCCACACTAGCAACTGGAGATACTACACCGACAGCTATAAAAAAAATGCACTTCCCAAGGGAGTTGCATCCTAGATGATGGTACAATACAAGCTCTGCAGTCTAGGCCACTGAGATACTCACTGACATCATCAACACTTATTCCATGTGAAGTAGCTACATGGACATTACACTATAGTGTCTGCCTCAAATTAAAGCCAGCAAAACACAGTGATACCTTGTTTCATGAACTGAACTTAGTCCACAATTTTGGAAAAGATAGCCACATTTGTATTTATGTGGGAAAGATAGCCACTTGCATTTGTAACCTGATGGAGAGTTTGCAAACAAAAATAAAATTTTGCCAAGTACCACTGTATGTGCCACTGAACCGAAGTACCACTGTATGTGCATACCACACTCTAGGACACATATGCAGCAGGAAGTCTTTTACTAGAAAAGCTATTAAGTAAAACTGGTAGGTA
Source organism: Chinchilla lanigera (assembly GCF_000276665.1). NCBI lineage: Eukaryota > Metazoa > Chordata > Mammalia > Rodentia > Chinchillidae > Chinchilla > Chinchilla lanigera. The sequence goes on from NW_004955455.1 coordinate 11,540,576, forward strand.
GAAGCAACTGATCAAGCAGATGTGCAAATATCAAAGTAGGGAAACAAGAAAATACAAGGTAATACAATACTTCTAGCTGTGTTTGGTAGAGCACACCTGTCATCTCACCTAATATTGAGGATGAGATGGGAGGAGGGACTGAGCCCATGAGTTCAAGACCAGCCAGGGGGGAGGAAAAGATGCTTCCAAAGAACAAACACAAAAGAAAAATAAATTGACAAATGCCTGAAAAAGAATTAAAAAGAGTAATTTTACAAAAAGTAGTAGGAAACACAGGCAATTCAATAAAATTTACAAAACAATTTACATTATTAAAGAACAATTCACCTAAGAGAGATCATAAAGAACTAAGCAGAAATCCTGGAGCTGAAGAACTCAATAAATGAAATAAAAACAGTGGAAAGCCTTGATAGCAGAACTGATCAGTTAGAAGGAAGGATTTCTGAGCTTGAACACACTTTTTAAAAAAATAATTGACTCAGATTCTTAAAAATTTAAAAGAATGAACAAAGCCTCTGAGACCTTTGGGACACCATCACAGTGAACAAGCATTTGCATTTGGGTATTCCAGGATTAAAAGAGAAAGGAAAATTCACAGAAAACTTATTGAGTAAAATAATTGCTGAAAACTTTCCAAATTTTGAGAAAGTTAAGGACATACAGGTCCAGGAAACTCAAAAGATCTGATCCCTAATGGATGTGATCCAAAAAATCCTTCTTTCAAGGCATATTATAATCACATTATCAAAAATAAAAAATAAAAAGAATTCTAAAAATAGAAAGAAAGAAGTGTCAAACCACTTAGAAGAGAATAGCATTAGACTAACAACAGAGTTCTCTGGAGAAATCTTACATGCCAAGAAACAAAGGGATGATATTTTCAAAGTCCTGAAACAGAAAAGAGTGCCAACCAAGAATATAACACCCAGCAAAGGTATCCTTCATGAATTAAGGAAAAATACTTTCCAAGACAAGTAAAAATTGAGGGAACTCATTACCACCAAACCAACTCTACAAAAAAATTACTTAAAGAACAAAAAGGAAGAAGAAAATGCTTATGGGAGTCCTACACTAAAAAATTAAGATGATAAGTACCATCACAGAAACATGTAAAGTACAGAACTCAACAGTAGACCAGATATATAAAAGAAAGAGAAAAGAATCATACCCTATAAATATAGGAAATTACCAAACCACAAAGATAAACAAAAGAGAATGCAAGAAACAAAGGACACACAAAACATCAAAAAATTAATGGAATAACTGGGTGTGGTGGTGCATGCCTACAATACTAGCATCTGGAAGGCTGAGGCAGGAGGATCACTGTAAGTTCAAGGACATCCTGGGATACATAGTGAATTCAAGGCAAGCCTGGAATACATAGTGAAATCCTGCCTCAAAAAGACAAACAAAATATTAACAGAATTACAGAAGTATGTTTTAATAATAATTTTGAATGTATACAGGTTAAATCCCTCAATTAGAAGATATAAAGTGGTTGAATGAATAAAAAACTGGACTCAAGATATGCTACTTTTAACAAGTCACTAGTAAAGACTCATACAGACTGAAAATAAAGGGATAGAAAGATACACCATGCAAAGCAAAACCAAAATTCAACAGACAGGGTAAGCTATACATATATCAGATACAAGATACTTTAAATAAAAAAAATTAGACACAACACTCACTATTTAATGATAAATGGACTAATATAATAAGAGAACATAACAACTGTAAACATATAGGCACCAACACTGGAGAATGCCATTATGTAAAATAACATTATTACATTTAAATGGAGAGAGAGGTTTTCTGGGAAGACAGCTGAGTGGTGAATAGCAAAGAAAGAGCCTCTCTGATGTGTGGTGTCCAGACATTGGCATATAGCAATGTGAAAAAGTAGGAAAATGGGTTCCTGGGACCCAGCACGAATTTGAAGCAAGAACTGAAGCCCATAGGGAGAACAAAGAGAGAGACCTCAACACAGAAGAAGGAGGTGGCAAGTGGTGCTTTCTTCCTGCGCCTGACTCACTGCATGGGAGGGGTGGCTCAAACCTGCATATGTACTGTGACTACTGGTCGGGTTCAGACATCTCCCAGGAGAGGGCAACTGGTTGGTAGCCTTCTTGGAGAGAGGCCAATTAAACTTGGAACTCATAGCATTAGGATGGCTCCATCTAGCAGCTCCCAGTTTTAGGGTGAGGCAGGACTGAATTCAAACTGGCAGGGAGCTGAGTTCAAGCTGGCAGGAGGCACATGAAGAATTGCAGGATGAACAAACTGGGTTCCAGTCTGACAGCCAGAAACCAGCCTGAACTTTGGTGGAACTAAAGGAGGAGGCTTGCTAGGATTATTCACTAACCCACCGTAAATCTATGGCTGGCTTACTGGGGTTAATCAACATGAATCTAGGCTCCGTCTGCCCACTCTGCCAGTGACAACAGAGACAAATGCTGAAACAGATACTTTTTTTCTTGTTTTACTTTTCTTTTTTTTTTGGTTTTTCTCTGGTACCAGGAACCAAACTCACGACCTTGCGCTTGCCAGGCAGGCGCTTTTGCTGCTGAGCTAAATCCCCAGCCCCTCTTGTTTTACTTTTTTTCTTTATTGTTTTTGTTTTTATATGAGTGTGAGCACTGTTTCTAGTTTTCTTATTGTGCTGTTCTGTTCCTGTTTTTGCTTCTTCCTTTTCTCTTTCCCTCCTGTCTTTATCACTACTTTCTCAAAGTTCACATAATCTTCCTTTGTCTTCTAGCCTTGTTTCTAATCTTTTCTTGTTCTATTTCTCTATTTTTCCCCTCTAAGCCTTTTAAAATTTTCTCCCCTGAGGGTAAAACCACCATGAGGGCATATTTACTGTATATAATTTTCTGTTTTACATTTTGTTATATAACCACAAATCTAGTTCATATAGTTAAAGTTGGCAAACTAATAGTTACTACAGTTTGTCATTTTCTAGGCTGTTTGATACCATTATTACTTCTGATTGTACTACTTTAGCCAATGTGACATAACTGTTCTAATCAGTTCTTCTTCCCATATGACAAGACTGAGATTGCCTAAGGATCATAAACAATATTACAGGCCAGTGCCAAAGAACCAGGGGTTAGGCCAAACAGGCAGCAATTTCTCATTCCCAATAGATTGGAGGATCTTGCAACAGACTCAAAAACCAAAAGCCAGTTATACCTAAGATATCTCTGAGTAGTCATTTCCTAAGGTTTCCAAATACTGGCAATAAAGCTACTTGCCATAAGCAATTTACAAGGATTAACCCAGAAATTAAATTAAAAACAAACAACAGAAAATGAGAAGACCTTAAGTAAAATGCAACCCCAGACTCTCAGTTCCAAAGGCAAACCCAGGGGGTGGTGAGATGGGACAATCCAAAAGCCACCCACCTGAACTTTCTGAAGGGGTAACAGTGGAAGTAATAATGCAGAAGAATGAGGTTCTAGAAAAAAAATCAAATCAGAAATAATCTCTCAGATAACTGCAGAGATGGTGACCGTAATTGTTGGGGACCACCAATTACAGGTGATGTCCAAGCTTGTCTCTACCCTGCCCTTTCAGCCATGAATGTAATGTGGAAACTTCCAGCTCTTTTCTGGTCACAGCTGGAAGACCTAGGGCTCATGACTGCTGTGGCACTCACAGGGCAAGATAAGACCTGCTTAAGATGATAAGGCACCTGTAGGGGAAACTGTGGTTTCTTCATTGTCCCCCCTACCTTGTCACTGTGCTTGTTTTGTCCTCCTTACTAACCCACCATAGTTACTATCACTGCTCCTGGAAACACCCACTGCTCTGATTCAGATGTAAGGAATAGACACCAAGGTTCTGGGTGCCTGATGGCCTTTTGTTCTCTGAGAACAACTGGTCATTCCAGATCCCTGCTGCACCCTATTTAGTTTCTTGCTCTTTTTTCACGCTGTGTGCCACAACACTTGGCAAGAGATTGGGGGCTCACTGCAGGGGTCCCTGATAACTGGCACCATGGAAAGGGTCTCCAACACACAATGAAAGATTCTAGAGCAGATACAGGTAAGAAAAATAGAGAAGATAAGGAAAATGATGGGAACCATTAATGCTCAACATAGGAAAGAAATGGAATCCATAAAATAGATTCAAACAGATATCCAGGAGATTAAAATCTCCACTGAAACTATATGCAGTAGAATGACCCAATGACAGGACAAAATGTCAGATACACAAGATAAGATTGGTGTTAGTGATCATGAAAAGAAAGATTTCTTAAAAATAGCCTTTTTTTCCTTCTTAAGATTTTTTAAATCTTAAGATTTCTTAAAAAAAATCAATCCAACAGTTGCTAGATGATACAAAGAGGAATAACATAAGATTGATTGGAGTCCATGAAAAAGCAGCAGATAGTGCAAAAGGCATAAAAAAAATTCACAGAAGTAATGGCAGAAAACTTTCTGAGCATGGAAAAAATACAGAAAGTGTGGTATACAGAACTCCAATTAACCAGGATAAAAAAAATCTATACCGTGGCATATAACAGTCAAGATTCCAGAAATTTAACACAAGGACAGAATATTAAAAGCTGTTGAAAAAAAGAAAAAAATCACCTATAAAAGAAAGCCCCTCAGAATCACAGCAGACTTCTCAACACAAATCCTAAAGTTAAGGAAAGCTTGGAGTGAAGTATTTGAAGTACTAAAAAGAAACACCCTCCAGCCCAGACTGATGTACCCTGTAAAACTATCTTTCAAACTTGGAGAAATAAGATATTTCCACGACAAAGAACACCTGAAGAAATTCATGACCACCAAGCCAGCACTCCAAAATGTTCTGAAAGATATTCTAGAAAGAAATAGGGAGGACTACAACTCCATAACCCTAACAGAATGAATCAACCAGCCAAGACAAGTAATTAAGTGTGTGTATCTGAGGGAACAAGACAAGAAGTAACATGACAAAGATAAGCCAACACATATCAGTTATAACCAACAATGTAAATGGTCTCAACTCACCAATCAAAAGAAGCAGACTGGCAGAATGGGTCAAGAAGCAAGATCCAACAATATGCTGCATACAAGAAACACATTTATTTCAAAAAGAAATTCATAGCCTATAAATCAAAGAACAGAAAACAATATTCCATGTGACAAAAACCTGGAAAAAAGCAGGGGTAGCTATTGTACTTGCAGACAAAGTGGATTTCAAGCCAAGAGTGATTAAGGGGGACAAAGATTAAGGGGGACAAAGAAGATCCTTATAAAAGGAACAACCTAAGAGGAAGAGATAACCATCATAAATATATATATGCCAAATACCACTATACCCAACTATATAAAACAAATATTAAAGACATGAAAAATCAAATATGCACTAATACAACAGACCTTAATACTTCACTATCATAAATTAGGTCAACTGGACAAAAAAAATCAACAAAGAAATATCAGAGCTGAACCAAACTTTTAAACAAATGTACTTAGTAGATGTCTACAGAGTGTTCCACCCTACATCAGAATACACATTCTTCTTAGCTGCACACAGGACATTCTCTAAAATAGACCACATCCTAGCTCACAGAAAATTCTTAAGTAAATGCAAAGGAACTGAAACTACCCCACACATATTATCACACCATAGTGCAATGAAATTGGAAAGCAAAAGCAAAAGAATCACAAAAACCTGGTAAACATATGAACAACCAATGGGTTACAGATGAAATTAAAAAAGAAATTAAGCAGTTTCTACAATTAAACAATAATGCCAGTACAACATACAGGAACTTATGGGACACAATGAGACCAGTCTTACTAGGGAAATTTATAGCAGTAAGTTCCCATATCAGAACACTAGAGCAAGCTCAAATAAATAACCTAATGTTGAACCTCAAACTTCCATAAAAAGAAGACCAAGTCAAGCCCAAAGCTCACATGAGAGAAGACATTACAAAGTTCAGAGCAGAAATTAATGCAACAGAGACTGAGAAAACAATACAAGGAATCAATGATTTGAAGAGTTGGTTCTTTGAAAGATTAAATAAAATTGACAGACCTTTAGTCAATGTTATAAAGAAAACAGAAAAAAAGAGACTAAAACCCATGCAATTTGGAATAAAAAGGGTGAAATCACAACAGATACTGCAGAAATCCAGATAATCAACACCTGCTTTGAGAACCTGTATTCTAGTAAGATGGAAAACACAGAAGAAATGGACAGTTTCCTAGATACATATGAATTATCAAAGCTAAATCAAGAAGATATAAAAATTCTAAATAAACCAATATTAATCAATGAAATTTAAGATGTAATAAAAATGTACCAACAAAGAAAAGCCCAGGCCCTGATGGATTCACTGCTGAATTCCACCAAAAATTTAGAGAAGACCTGACACTTTCAAACTCCTTAATGAAACTGAAAGGGAAGTAATACTCCCAGATTCATTCCTGGAACCTCATACCAAAAGCAGAGAGGGATCCAACCAACAAAGAGAAATACAAGTGAATCTCTGTAATGAAAATAGACACAAAAATCTTCAGTAAGCTACTAGCAAACAGAATGCAGTAAGTCATCAAGAAGGTTACACATTATGACCAAGTAGAATTCATCCTGGGGACACAGCAATGTTTAACACATATGTAAATCAATAAACGTAGTACACTATATTAACAGAGCCAGGAACAAAAACCATATGATCATCTCAACAGATGCAGAAAACACCTATGACAAAGTCCAACACCCATTCATGATGAAAACCCTACAGAAAATTGGAATAGATGGTCTTTATCTCAATCTGAGAAAGCCATCTATGACAAAACAACAGCCAACAGGCTACTAAACAGAAAAAAGTGAAATCTTTCACTCTATAACCAGGAACAAGACAAGGATGTCCACTGTCACTATACTTATTCAATATAGTTCTGGAAACACTGCCAGAGCAATCAGGTAAGACAAAGAAATAAAAGGAATAAGGACAGCAAAGGAAGAAGTTAAATTACCATTATTTGTGGATGACATGATACTCTATATAGATAATCCCAAAAACTCCACCAAAAGACTTCTAGATTTAATAACCAAATTCAGTAATATAACGATATAAAGTCAATACTCAAAAATCAATAGCATTTCTGTACACAAATAACAAACCCACTGAGAGAGAAACTAGGGAAATAACAACTTCACAATAGCATCCAAAAAATACAATACGTAGGAATCAATCTAATGAAGGAAGTAAAAGACCGTTATATTGAAAACTACAGTACTCTGAAAAAGGAGATTGAAGAGGATACCAGAAAATGGAAACCCGTGTTCTTGGGTGGGAGGAACCAATATAGTGAAAATGGCTATACTTCCAAAATTGTTATACAGACTTAATGCAATCGCAATCAAAATAGAAATAACACATCTCACAGAATTAGAGCAAGCAATCCTTGTCTTACTTACTTTTCTCCCATTGCTGAGGCAAAATACCCTTTACCCAAAAATTAAGGAAGGAAAGGTTTATTTAGCTCACAATTTGTGGAGCTTTAAGTCCATAATCAACTGGCTCCAAGGCAGGGTGGTATATCAGAGGGGTAACAGTTCAAGGTGGTAGAAGAAAGCAAAAACAACAAGACCAAAAGGGAGAAAGAGGGGAAAGAGCAAGCCTCTTTTTCCTCTCTTATACTGTAATCAGGGTCACCCCTTACCCATGGGTGTAGCATTCACACCACCTCAGTTCCCTCCCCTTGCACAGGCTCAGGATGTTTACAAAGTGAGGACCCTTGCCCCCTGCTGAGTTGCTTAGTTGAACTTCTAAACTTTTCAAGTTCACACAATGTATTGACCATTACAATCCTAAAATTCATTTAGAAACAGAAGAGACCTAAAATAGCAAAAGCAATTTGGGGCAACAAAGGCAAGGCAGGGGGCATCACAATCCCTGGCCTGAAATTATATTACAAAGCTACTGTGATAAAAACAGCAGGATACTGGCAAAAAACCAGACCTGAGGATCAGTGGAACAGATTAGAAGATGTAGAAACAACTCAAAACATACTCAGCCACCTTATCTTTGATAAAGGAGCCAAACACCTTTACCGGCAGAAAGACAGCCTCTTTAATAGATGGTGCTGGAAAATCTGGCTTTCCACATGCTGAAGACTAAAACTAGACCCATACCTTTTGCAATGCACTAAAATAAAATTGAAATGGATCAAAGATCTAAATATTAAAACAGAAAGACTAAATCTGTTGGAAGACAGAATAGGTAGAACTCTTGAGGACATTGGCATAGGCAAAAACTTGTATCACTAAGAATCAACTGGGATCTCATCTCATTAAAAAACTTTTATAGCAAAAGTAACTATCAACAGAGTGAAGAGACACAATAGCTATAAAAATAATAGGAATAAATAAAATAATAGGAGCCAGATGTGGTGGCACACACCTGTAATCCCAGCACTCATGAGACTGAGGCAGCAGGATTATTGTGAGTTCAAGGCCAACCTGGGCTACAAAGTAAGTTCAAGACCAGCCTGAACTGCATAGCGAGATCCTGTCTCAAAAAAAAAAAAAAAAAAAAAAAAAAAGGAATAGTAATTAGAGTAAGTTAAACTAAAGACATGAATGATCTCCACAATGAAAATTACAAAACACTGACAAAAGAAATTGAAGAGGACACATAAAAACATGGAAAAGCACCCCATGTTCATTGATTGGAAGAATTAATATTGCCAAAATGCCTGTAGTACCCAATGTAATCTACAGAGTCAATGTAAAAATACTTGTACCAATGATATTCTTTACAGAGACACAAAAAACATTCCTAAAATTTGTAGAGAACTACAGAAGACCCCATATAGCTAAAGTAATCCTGAATAAAAAGAACAAAGCTGGACACATTACAATACTTGATTCAAAACATACTATTAAGTGACATAACCAAAACACCACGGCACTAGTGTAAAAGAAACACAAAGACCAATTGAACAGGACAGAGAAACCAGAAATAAATCAGCATATTTATAGGCACTGAGTTTTTTTTTAAAGAAGAAAAAGTTTATTTTGGTTCACAATTTCACAGGTTTCAGTCCATGGTTAGCTGACTGCTGGGGACCATAAGTTATAAGCTGAGGCTAGGGCTCAGAAGCCTTAATGGCTGGTGATGCCATGGAGCTCACAGGGCAGGAAGAGGTCTGCTGAGAACAATACAGGGAAGGCAAGTACCCAGGTACAGGGATAGAACTTAACTTGTTTCTTGTGTGATGCTAAACGTGTTCCTCATTCTATCTCATTGCTAGGAAAAGTACCCGACCCCTCCTCCTGCACTTCTTGTTGGAAAAAATACAAAAGTAGGCTGACAGAAGAGGCCTTTTGTCTTTGCCCATCCAGAGGCACTGACCTCCTAGCCCCCCTTTTATAAATTACTAAATTTGTCTGTTTTTACTTCATCCTTCACTGTACCCTTCATACAGGCAGCTTGGGATCTTGGCCAGGTCCCTGACAGCCTTTGAGACAGGGTTTCATTATGTAGTTCAGGCTCGAAGCTAAAGCAGGTTCCACTGCTTTTTGGTCTATATCACAGTGAAAGGGTATGGCAGAGGAAAGACATTTATCTCATGTAGCTAGGTAATTCTGGTAAAGACACAGGAAAAGGGTGCCAGGAAAAATGGCTACCCATATGCAGAAGAAAGAAATTAGATTCCTAGTTCTTGCCACATCCAAAACTCAACTGAAAGTGAATCAAGGCCTGAAATGCATGACTATAATGACACAGGCAACAAAAGCAAAGTATGACAAATGGAATTGTATTAAACTAAGAAACCTCTGTATAGCAAAGGAAACAATTAGAGTGAAGACATACCTACAGAATGAGAAAAAATTATGTGTAAACTATTCTCTGAAGAGATTAATATCCAGAATATATAAGGAACCGAAATAACAAAAACAAAGGTTGTGACTTAAAAATAGGAAAATCCCTGTGATCTGAGCACTTAGGAAGACTGAGGTGGGGGAACTGTTGCAAATTTGAGGCCAGCCTGTGTTACATAGTGAGTTCCAGGTCAGCCTGAACTACATAATGAAACCCTGTCTCAAAAAAACCCAAAACAAATGGAAAAAACAACAGCAACAACAAAAATCCCAACCCAGACAAATGATCTGAGTAGACATTTCTCAACAGAGGTTATATAAATATCCAACAAATATAGAAAAAAATGGTCAACACTTCTACTCGTTAGGAAAGTGAAAATCAAAACTATGATGAGCTAGGCATGATGGTGCATGCCTGTAACCCCAGCACTGGGAAGCTGAAGCAGGAGGACTGCCATGAGTTCGAGGTCAACCTGGACTACATAGTGAGTTGAACACCAACTTGCACTACATTACAAAGCAAGACCCTGTCTCAAAAAACCAAAAACAAAAAGAAAAAATCAAAACTAAGGCAAAAATCAACAATCCACAATGAGACATCATCTTATCCTAATTAGAATGATTAACAAAGAGACCAAAAAAAAAGGTGGCAGGGATGCAAAGAAAAAGGGAAATTCTCTTAAAATGCTGGTGGGCATATAAATTAGTAAAGCTATTTTTGAAAAATAGTATGGAAGCTCCTCCAAAATCTAAAACAGAATTACCATAGATTCAAAAGAATCAAAATCAGTATGTCAAAGAGATATCTGCATTTGTGTTTATTATAATATTATTCACAAGAGCAAAGACACAATCAACCCAGGTGTTCACCAATAGATAAATAGATAAAAGAAAACGTGGTATTTATTTGTACAATGTAATATTATTCAGATGTAAAAAAGAATAAAATTTATTTGCTAGAAATCTTTTTTTTTGGCTTTTTGAGACAGGGTCTTGCTGTGTAGTTCAGGCTGGCCTTGCGCTCACTTTGTGACCCAGGCTGGCCTTGAACTCATACAATCCTCCAGCCTCAGCCTCCCAAGTGCTGGGATTACAGGCTTGTGCCACCACAACAGGTCCATAATATTTATTTGTTTATTTGAGACAGGATCTTGTCCTGTAATTCAGGATAGCCTTGAATTCACTATGTAGTCCAGGTTAGCTTCAAACTCATGGCTATCCTCCTGCCTCAGCCTCCTGAGTAATGGGATTACAGGCATGGGTCACCATACCCGCCACAGATATTATTAATTATGATAAGGAAAAACTTTGAATAGAATCCTGGCATTTCCTCAAAGGAAAACATACAATTCAGAGTTGAAACCTTGGAGATCATCTGGCTCAAACCCATGATTATTTTACTAATTAAGTTTATTGGTACATTTTAGGTATACATAATAATCACATTCATCATAGGGAATTTGTACCTATACTTGATACAACTTGATTCTCCTTTTTCTCCCTCCCCTCCCCTCTCTTTAACTCCTCTTCCCCTCCTTATTTACAAAAGCTTTGTTTCCATTTTTTCCTTCTTTTTTTCTTTTCCTTTTCTTCCTTCTTTCCTCCCCCTCCCTAGTTCCCCTTCCCATTTGAACATTTTCTCCCTATTTCATACTATCTATTACACATTTAAACCCATAATTTTTGAAGTGATGAAACAGGTATGGTCAACAAATGTGGGCTTGTCAGGACATGATGTGAGTGAGCAAGGGTCAGGATCCTACCCAAGAACACAGAGTAGTTGGCCCTTTTTCCCATTTCAGTTTCTCTGCATTTTATTTTCATTTGTCAAAAACAAAGCCACATACTGGATGATTTTTGGGGACACCAAAAACTTCCCTTGGCATGAGGAAAGTGAGGGAATGGCTGATAAAACTGATGTGTTACCAGCTGTCTTGTTTATAGGCAGGATATGTAAAAGCTACTCTGACATTTAAAAGGTACACACCCTCTAGACATGAGCTATGTCTAATTTTGATTTATTTGAGCTAACTTTAAAATTAGAGCACAACAGTAGTTTTGTTACTATTGTCCTTTGAATCACTCTAAGGTATCCCTTAGCACCTAACGCCAGCAACTCTAGAGCCATGAGCTTTCCTTGAAGATGAAAAAATGACAAATGCTAATCTGCTTTTGTTTCTGAAAGAGGGCCATTATTCAATGTCAGATTCCCACCGCTAGTTAATAAACACATTTCAGAACTTAGAATAGATTTTTAAATTTTATTTTTAAGATAAGCACTCATAATAAAATAGGCCCCAGATATTCCCAATACACTGTATTCACAATGACAGCCTTTGATTCATTTTTTCTAAAATTTAAACCAAAACGATACAATCCTCTGTGTCAACTTCAGGGCCTGGCTTTCGGACTAATTTCAGCATGAATGGAATGCCTGCTTGCTACATTAGAATATTAACTGTTTATGCTTTCAAAGGAAACTGCATAGAGATGCTTGGAAGAGAAGGAAGACAAGGGACAGGTTGCATAGTGGGTGACATTCTACTTAGCAAACTTTAATCTAGGACAATGATGGGAATAGGCTGGAAACACTGAGGAAGCCTTCAATGGAACACTACTGCATGTTCAGGATTCCCTTAGAAAATAACCATTCCATCTAACCCTAAAAAGAAAAGAAAATTCTAGTATTTTTAATGTTTCCTTTTGGTCATATGGCTCACCGGGAGATTTATCTAGATCAAAAAAGGTAGTTAAGAAGTTAGAATATTCTTGTTTAGAGTTGAAGAAGAGTTAGGGAAAAATCGCTTTCTAACCTGTCAGTCATTTTCTTCTTCTCATCACCATAAAGGTAAGACTATTAAACAAATTATGCCTTTTCCTCCAAAGTGCCATGTACCACCATGTGTTCACAGTATGTTGCCTTTTGGGATTTCTTACCCTCAATTTTTCATCTGTTAAATTCTTAATCTGAAGAGCCCAGTTCAGAGGTGATCTCTATATTTCCTCTACAATCTCCAAAGGTAAAGTTTATAACATTATCTGCAGCCTTGTCATACTAAATTACAGTACACATCACATGTTCTTTTTCATTTATTTATTTACATGTCGGTTTACTATCTTAGACTGTGAAGGAGATAAGAGCAGGAATTGTATCTCAAATTCATCTTTGTTATAAAGTACATAGTAATATGAGTGGTGGTGAATATGCCGCATCGGGCTATTTGTATCACTGAAAGCTCTAAAAGATTCACTATCATCGAAATACATGCTCAAATGTTTACTGTGTGAGATAAACCATGAGTACCTAACATGAGTATGTTGTGTGACAGTCCAGCTATGACTACAGAAAATAGAAATAGGATTAAACTAAATCTCAGAAGTGCCTCTTTAGCAAGGTTCCACCAGGATCACCAAAGAATTAATAAGATAATTCCCTTTGACCTAAATGACCCATCCCTAGTAAAAGGCACTACTTCCTGCGATAGGTCATCACCATGGCTCAAGTATTATTTACTCAGGCTTTGATGTAAATTACCTGTGACTGATCCGTAAGTGTGAGCTTGGTGGTCCTACCTACACTTTCACTCTGCTTTTGCATGTGGGGATCTTTTAATATTCAGAACTCAGAACTCCTTTCTCTGTGCATTCTAAAAACCTCACTGAAGTTCTTTCTAAGGTCATTATCATTTGAGAGGATATGGATTTGAAAATTTTTTTTTCAGTGCTTTAGGTTAAACCAAGGCATCATATATGCTGGGCAAGTACTTTACAACTAAGTTACATCCCACTCATATATATTTTTAGACAAGGTCTTTCTATGTTGCACCAGCTGTCCCTGAACTCCTGGGCTCAAGCAATCCTCTTGCCTTAGCCTGCCAAGTGGATGGCACTATAGGTCCATGTTACCTCATCTGGTTTAAAAATCCTTTTTTGGAGACTTGTCATTAAGTAGGCAACCCCCTTCCCCACAAAAACAGTACATATACAATAGGCTGTAATCCAGACACTTCTTTCATACTACAAGTAAAGCTCAAGCTCAGTTAGTTTGGAATAAACGCAATAAACTAAACCTGAAGAAATGAAACAAATATTTATTATGTACTTTCTACATTTAAGCACGTTATTTCATTTTATTGCAACAATGCTATGTGGTAAATACTGTTAACCCCATTTTATACACAAACTAAAGCTAAAGTAAGACACATAAATGAGATAACTAGCACATGATGGAAGCAGATTCAAATGTAGGTCTGATTTGAAATGAATGATAATGCTTCTACCTGACCATAGCCCAAGGGAAACTACCGTCCTCATGTCCACTTCTGGTTAGGTTAGCAGCAAAATTAGGCATTGAGTTGGCACTTTGTCCTGAATGCTCTGAGACCTCTTCTGTAGTTTAGCTCTAGCTCTGAATCTCCTCTGACTTCAAGTTTCTGTATCCACACATCCACTCGGACAGCTAACACATACCACAAACTCAAGTTCAAAACCTGGCTCCAGGGCCTTCACTTAACATGCTCCTTTAAAAAAAAAAAAAAAAAACAAACAAAAAAAAACCAAACATGCTCCTTTTGAGTCTTTCCTTTTTGGCAGAGTATCACTTCATTCTTAGGAGTTTTAGATCCCAAATGGAAATCATCCTTGATTCCTTGTTTTGTCTCATACCCCATTATCTAAACCATCTACAAATCTTGTGGACTTGACCCTTGAAATTTACCTCAGTGAAATTTACCTCAGTGAAGTGTTTTGAGAATGAAAGGAATTGGTATTTATAAAGCTGTTAGCACATATCTGGCATATAGAAGCACTCTATGAGTATTTACTAAATAAAATATGTATCTAGCATCCTACTGAGTCAGGAGAAGAGGGCACAGCAAGTGTGCTGGGCAAGTGGACATGACCTTGTCAATCACAGAAATCCAGGACACATGAACAGAAAAAGAGTTCCAAGCCTTGTACCTGGGGCCAATCATACCTTCAATTCTGCTGGCACAAAATCAAGCACATTTTTGATAGGATGTCCTACATCCATCACCAGCCTGAGGAGTGGGGATACAAAAGACAGTGGGCATTAACCTCAGAGCCACTGTAAGCTCTTTCCATAGCCTGCTCTCACCCTGCAGAGAGTACTCCTTGTCCTACCTTTAATCAGCCTGACACTCTGCAGAGCATACTTCTTTTCCTACCCTAATAAATATAAAACTTCACTACCTTTTGTGGATTCTTTGTCCATCTTTTTGTTCAGGATAATAAGAACCTAGAAGGTATCTCTAGAAGGAGCCCATGGCACTCCAGGGCCCCAGTAACACTACTTCTTCCTCCCTTGACTCTCCTCCCTAGCTCCAGCCAGCATCACTGCCCACCTAGGCTACAAACTGCATAGTTGCTTAACTGTGGTCTCTCCATTTCCATAGCCTATTTTTCCCTCCCATAGCCTATTCTCCATGCCAGAACCCAGGCCAG
Source organism: Chinchilla lanigera (assembly GCF_000276665.1). NCBI lineage: Eukaryota > Metazoa > Chordata > Mammalia > Rodentia > Chinchillidae > Chinchilla > Chinchilla lanigera. Next base: position 11,555,873 of record NW_004955455.1, read on the forward strand.
GCCATGTTACTACTCAAAACCCTCTCGGAGCTTTATATCTCAGAATAAAATATAATAAAGCCCTTATGATGACTTGTAATGTTTATATTCTTTTCCTACTCTAACCTTGCCTGTGACTTCTTATCTACTGCATTCTCCCTGTTCTGTCCACACTGGCCTCTTTGCTGTCCTCAGCCCTGTGAAGCACACTCTTCCCCAGGACCTGTGTGTCTGTGTCTGTCTGCCTGGTACGGTACATTCTTCACTTTATATTCACAAGACTGGTCCCATCACTTTGCTCAAAGTTTTATCAAACGTCATCTAACAGAGAGGCCTCCTTTGTTCACTGTTGTGCCATGAGTGTTTTTGTCCCAGTTCATGTATTGGAAACTTACCCTCAAAATCATATGCTGATGGCATCTGGAAGTGGGAACTACGGGAAGTAATTAGGATTAGGTGAAGTCATGAGGTCGGAACTCCCATGACGGCATTACAGTAGTAGTTTTGTAAAAAGCAGACAGACCTGAGCTATAACAATTGTTTTGTCTTGCTAAGTGATACCTTTTGCCATGTCATGCTGCAGCAAGAAGGCTCTTGCCAGATGCTGAGCAGATACCCACACCACGCTCTAGACTTCCCAGTTTTGGACTGTGAGACAAATAACCTTCTATTCTATTTATAAATTACCTAGTCTAAAATATTTTGTTATAGCAACAGAAAATGAACAAAGACATCCACCTTATCGCTATCTTATCCCTAGTGTTAATCTCCATTCCCTTCCTCTGTTTTTCTCTTTACCACTTACCTTATCTAATGTGTAGTTTTTTGTTGAGTTATTGTCTCTCTCTTTGTTCTTGATAAAAGTTCCCATAGTGCCAGCCCAGAGTAGATAAATTTATTGAACACAGGGAAAATAGGTATATATGAATATGAACTCTTTTATATTGTGTTTTTGAGACAAGGTCTTGCTGTGTAGTAAAGGCTGGTCTTGACCTCACTACATGGCCCAGGCTGGCTGTGAACTTGTGGTAATCAGCTGGGATTATAGGCCTGCATCATGCTTGGTTATGAACTCACTTTCAAATTAAGGTTGTCTACAGCAAGAAATAAAACAAATTGTGTAAAAATCCCACATTAGATAATTAGCAGGAACTTTTTATTTTTAAAGATTAAGAATTTTATCTTTAAATTTTCCCATAATTTGAGTAAAATGGACAGATTAATAATTTCAATTTATTATTGCATTTGCCTCTAATTACTAACTCATCAAATTACAAAAACTCTAGAAAAATTATATATTGAACCTATTTTTCTTATTAGTAATAAAGCAATAAAGATTTACTTTATTTCTTAAATCCATGTTGCACAAACTATTCAAACAGAATATAAGCATAATGGCATTTCCTTACAGTTTTGTGGCAGGATATTTTTCTTAAAGTATTTCCTACTAAATGTTCAAACGTGAAAGTATGGAAAAGCAGGGTTCAGAGTTTGGACACAGCAGTTAAGTAGCCTAGTAATCTCCCAGTGGGACATTCTACCAGTGAAATTGGGCATTTAGTGATGAAAATACTTTTCACATTTTGTCTTATGCAGATTATGAAGTATCTGATGGTTGCCATGGAAACAGTAGTAATGTTAGCAAGGATTAGCTCGGTAGGACTTTGCCACTAGGTGCAGAATTGTTTTCTGTGAAGTCACTAGGGAGGAAACAGAGACAGTATGTGGGGATATTACTAAACTGCTGAGACTGTCTGAAAGTAGGTGAAGAAGAGGGACCCAAATGTTCCCTCCATACCAGAATTTATCCATTCCTTATCTGTATACCCCTGATAACCTGGTAAATTAAGTTTGAGCCTCTTTCCTATTTAAATCCTGTATCTTCCACGAGACCTTTGCTAATAAATTCCAGCTTTTAGTGCTTGCTTCTTTCTCTCAATTTATATTTTAAAAAATAGTCTTCATATAATTTCAGCACCTAATGAGTATTTTACATGGTTTTCTATCTAGATGCAAGTTGAACGATCAGTTCCTGAGTACCCACCCTGAACCAGCCAAGCACTGTGGCTGTCATAAAATATTTTATTATATACTCATGTAATACTTGTTAGATAGGAGCATTTTTTTCTTTTGTTTTTGAGACAGTACATTTCTAAACTGAGCAAACTGATCTCAAACTTGTGATCCTCCTGCCTCAGCCTCCCAAATAGCTGGGACTGTGGATGTGCATCACTGAGTCTGGCTAGACAGGTTTATCAACTCACTACTGAGATGAGTAAACAACTCTGAAAGGTAAAGTGACTTTCCCAATAGGGTCAGTTATTTCCTCAAAATAAGCCTCTTCTCTGGTATTAATATGTAGGCTCCTCAATAGAAAGGACAGTTCAACCTGTCTTTTTTTTTTTTTTTTTTTTGGTTTTTTTTTTCCGGTACCAGGAATCGAACTTATGACCTTGCGCTTGCCAGGCAGGCGCTTTGCCGCTGAGCTAAATCCCCAGTTCAACCTGTCTTGTAACTTCTCCAGTGTATTTAGAAAACTTACAACATCAGTGGACAAAACATGAGTTAAAGAAAATCAACAATGGAAAAAATCTACATTGCGTATGAACAAGTAGGGAAAGGAAAGCTTCTGTTTTCTTTCTCGGTTTGAGAACTTAAATATACTAAAAGACTTTGGACAATGTTCATATACAATTTAAAAAATAAAGGATATATTACATTTATGGAAATCTTTTCCTATGAACATGTTGTTTGTCATGATTATGTGAGATACGCCGCAAGCATTTGTTTTTAAAGTAATGAAATCAATTTTTAACTTTAAAAAAAATCCCTAAGGGAAATTCAAAATGGTCACTATTTTCTCCAGTGTCGGAAGAAAAGGTGTAGCTGCTGCAAGCCCCCTGGGCAAGATGACCTTACAGAAGCATTCTGTGCATGTATCTTGATGGACAATAAATAAAGAACAGGGGATCCCCTATCATTGGACTCTCTTCCTAACTGCTACTGGCTCACTGTAAATGTGAGCAATGTGCGTAAGCAGCCTGGCCTCCGTCTCAATTCTGCCAACATGGGACAAACGACCTACCTACTGCCAGATCACCCTTCAGGGGAAGGGAGACACTGCTTGGTGTTCTGAGTTGGTACCTCTTCTGCTTTCTAGTTTCTCCTGGAGGAGCTTGTTCCATTTGGACAATGCCAAGTAAATTGGCTTTGTGGAAATGAAACCAGCAAGATTTGAAATTGACTTACTTGTTTTCTGAGAAAAATGGAAGGTCACAGGACAACTCTATTACAACAATCTTGGACTTTACAAAAGTATAAATGTATTAGATAAACCAGGGTACCAAAAATGTCTCATGAGTTTAAGCAAATAAAGCTGTTTCCAAGTGAACATCACAAAGAAGTTAAAAAAGTACATTTCACTTTTGCAGAGATTAATAGAAAACACAAACCCATTTCCTCCGTTCCAAGGTGTTGGCAAATCGATTAGCTAATGTCCATGAAGGGTTTCAGGCATAAAGTGCTATGTCTCACCGCTAAGGCCTATTCTGTTTAATCTTGTCTCTGCTTCCAGACAGCCAGTCTACTACCACGTCTATCAGAGATGTAATGATGGAGAGTATTAATGGCAGTCTTACAAGTCCAAAAATTCTTGGCAGCAGGGAAGCTTTAAAGATAGAAATGAAAATGTGGAACCTCCAGACTGAAGCTCATTTATTTATTTTTTCTTATTTTAAAGAGAAAAAAAAAATAAAAAAACATTAAAAATGATACAGAATTTCAAAACAAGGTGATAGGAAATCAACAATGGTTGTTATATTGCATATTGTTATCTTCAAAGTAGTTGTTCAGATTACCAGATGTAAGCATATAAAATTGGTCAAAAAATTAACCAATAACTGTTCATTTCAATACACCAACAGAAATTATTAACTATCTTGTGTGTATATAATTTTTTCGTTTCCTTCTTTTTTCTTTTTCTCTTTTCCCTAGCAGTTTGTTTCCCTTTCATAACATCTATTGTACCTTTTGGATTTTATTTAGTCTCAGTTTCTTACACTAGGGAGACAATATGATATTTACACATGTGGGTCTGATTTATTTCACTTCTGAGTATGGTCTCTACTTGCATCCATATACCTATAAAAGCCTCCAGTTTATCTTTATAGTTGAGTATTACTCCATTGTATAAAAATACCACATCTTTTTATCCATTCCTCAGTTGATGAGCATTTGGGTTGTTTCCAAGATTTAGCTATGACAAACTGTGCTGCTATAAACATGGGTTCACATATATTGCTGTGGTAGGTAGGATGTTTTCAATTCTGAAAAAATACCCAGAAGAGGAATAGCTGGGTTGAATCAGACCTCTAATCCTAGTTTTTTGAGGAATCTCCACACTGATTTCCACAGTGGTTGTACCAGTCTGCACTCCCACCTGCAGTGGAGAAGGGTTCCTTTTTCCCCACAGCTGAGGTTCATTTAAATGCCAGAATAATTATTTCAAACTAAAAAGAACTTGTTCTAAGTAACTGTTACCTCAGAACTCATATGTAAGAAAGTGCTCTATAAATCAAAATGACAATTCATTAGTAAACCTAACATACTAGAGAAGAGTACAGATTCAACAAAGACAACCATTCTAAATAATGTAAAAGCCAGTGTGGTGGTGCATGCTTATAATCCCAGTACTTGGAAGGCTGAGGCAGGAGGACTGTCATGAGTTTGAGGCCAGCCTGGGCTACTTTGTGAATTCAAGGCTAGCTTGAACTACATAGTGAGACCCTGTCTCAAAGACAAAACAAAACAAACAAAAAACCATGTGATACCAACATCATTCAACATATGATTATTGAATAAATGGGCAAGGCCATTGCATGCCAGGCACTAAGATGTGGTCCTGCATTCAAGGACACAAAACATTTAAGGGCTGGAGATATAGCTCAGCGGCACAGTGCCTGCCTGGCAAGCTCAAGGTCCTGAGTTTAGTTCCTGGTACCAACAAAACAAAAACATTTAAATGAACAAATCAATATCCCATTTGCTAAAGTAAAAGCAACAAGTAGAAACACATTAAAATATTTAACTGCTAGAACTTTAAGTTATGGAAAGTGAATCCCAAATAAATCACTTCCTTCAGTATACATTTGATCACAGTAAACTCTGATATATGACATTTCTGTACAGTAAGATTCACCAAAAGTTCTAATATTTTTAGCTAATCTGTCATTATTACTATAAAAATCCAAAAGAATGAACTTTGCACAACATGAAATACATTTTCAGGTGAAATTCAGAGAAAAAAATAAAACATGTTTTCATTATAAGAAAATTGCTTACCAACTATATATGCCACAGACTGAAAAAAGTATAGCTGACTTATACTGCAGTAGAAATAAACTAGAATAAAGGCTGTCTTACTAGTGAAGTAAAATCATAGAAGTACTAAAATCACCTCATATAGTTATACCTTCTGATCCATTACTTTTACTGTTAAGAATATATCCACAGAAAATAATCAAATTGTCTAAGATTTATATATCTAGAAGTTCCCTGGGTGTATACCTACAGAAATGTGTGCTTATGTTCACCTGAATGTATGTCCAAGATTGTTTACATCATTATTTGTTAATAGTTAAAATCTATAAATAATCCTCACAGGTAAAATAGATACATTAATGAACAGTGGAATATAATATACCAAAGCAAATGAGTTAATCAAGGTGTGTAAGTGAATTAGACACTTTCCTGTCACTGTGACAAAATGCCTGCTGCCCACAACTTAAAGGATGATTTATTTTAGCTCATGATTTTAGTGGGTTCATTCCATGGAAGAGAACGGCAGAGGAAAGCTGCTCAACTCGTAACAGCCAGGGACTACAAACAGAAGGTAAGAGCCAGGGACAAGAATATACCCTTTCAGGTCACGCCCCCAGTGACCACCTCTTCTGACCAGCTCGCACTTCCAAACATACGACATTTGGGAGACATTTTAGATCTAAACAATAGCAATGTGTCAACATGGATAAACTATTAAAAAAAAGTTAAATAAAAGACAAAATAATTTGCACTGTGTGATTCCATTTATATAAAATTTCAGAACAGGCAAAACAAAATAGCATTGTTTATAGATATATATGAGTAGGTTAAGGAAGGAAAGGAATGAGTGTCATGAAGTCAAGATGGTGGTTCCTTGACGGAAGAGGGCCGTGCTCATCGAGGGGGTTCTCAAGGCTGGCAATGCTCTACTTCCTGATCTGAGTGGCAGTTACATAGATGTTTGCTTTTAATAAAACATTTCATTAATATTTCTGCTTTTGTTTTATGCCTCTTCTATATGCTGCATGTTATAATAAGTTTTATAAAGAAGATTTCAGCAGAAGCACATTCCTTTTATAATAAGTAGTTTGTCAAGGGTTAAAAGCAGGACTTTAGAGTCATCACCTTTGATGTAAATCTCAGCTCAGCCACTGCTGAGATTCATTTATTTCATTTTGAATAAATAGGAAAAGGCTGCATACCATATAGGGCTGATACAGGAGGTCAAATGAGAGAAAGTGTCTGGCACAGCACGTGGTATAACAGTAAGCATGCAGTATATTTTCTGCTGTTTTTTTACCTGGAGCAAGAGTCACTAAAGAAAAAATCTGATTTAAGTCATATTCATTGTGCAAAAACACAATCATGCTAAGAGCTATGGAGAAAACCATAAAGCTCCAGTGTATGCTGGAAAATGGGAAGTAACAGTGTGGGCATGCAGAAACTGTCAAGTCTATTCTTTGACTCATCAATAATTTAGACAGATGTTAAATAAATGAAACCAGGACACTGAAGGTGGCAGAGGGCTGGGCTCCTGTGGGCCTGAAGAAGCAAACAGCAGTAATGTGAACTGGCTGTGCTGTGAGCCCAAGAGTCCAGGGCTCTCAGTCCTACAGCGGTAAGGAAAGGAATCTGGCCAAGAACTTGAAGGCTCTCAGAAGGCCCCAAGCTCTTGATGAGAACCTGGCTCAGCTCACATCTTGATTTTGATCAAGAGATCCTGAGCGGAGGACCCAATTAAGCTGTCTGACTCCTGACCCCCTGTAAAGGTGAGATGGTAAGTCAATAGTCTTCAGAACTCTACATGCCTTGAGAAAAAGTAGGGTGTGAAGCCAAATCCCAGTAAGGGAGCTTCTTGGATGAACTTACGTTGCAAACAGGGTCAAGAAAGGCACAGGTCATACCCTCCTAGGGATTAAAAGTCCAGGACCAGATGCCTCTGTTGAAGCTCAGCGCTCTTACTTCAGAAAAGCAGACCCATTTACAGAGAGCAGCACTCAAATACTTTTGTGTTTCATTCATTTTCTGGGTTCATTTTAGTATCACAATTTTAGTTAAAAATATAGTTCAACTGTGTCTTCCTGAATTACACTCAAGTAACCTTGATTACATTTTGCATGTTCCTAAGTCTAAAAGGCAATTGCCATTTTCTGTACAAGGCAGATCTCATCTTGACTTGAAATCTTCCTAATTTCACTCTTGTACAGCATAATTCTATTAGCCCACAACTAACATTGACTCATTTTCTAAAATCAGAGCAGCAAGTTATATGAATCAAAAGTATGTATTAAGTTTACTTGTGAAAATTTGGTTAGCGATATGCTATTTTTATCAGAGTGCTCAATGACAAACATGAGACACTGCATTCCAGTATATGGCAGTTTTTTAAAGGAAGAAATCTTTTAAAAGGTAATACCTGAACACCCTATTGTCAAAAGAGAAAACCAAACCTGAACAGTGGAGGTTCTCACATCATCACCACAGTTCAAGGGACTAATCTCAACAACAGAGGGACAACCAAGCTACATGTCATCTGACAGGCAGATCTTATTCACTAAAAATGTCTGACCTAAATTCATTAGGCTTTTATATATAATCTCCATTAAACAGGACGGGGATAGAAGAATAAGCTAAATATCACCACAGGAAGCAAGCATGTAAATTCAAAAGATGGAACTCTGCAAGGAAAATTGGGTCCAGATTCTTTAATATGTCACTGACATTTAAAAAAAGGATTGTACTAGAATAACACTTATAAGACTACATATAATGCCATGATCCTGGATTGGACCCTGATGTGTAAACCAACTATAAAGACATCTTTTGAGGTCAACAGGGAGAAGTTTGAACATGACTTGGAATTACAAAAATGAAAACTTACTGAAATAGAAAGGCAGAAATCACTGATTTCAAGAGCAGGTCACAAATTCTGTTTAAAAATTATAGATGTATTTACCTATGTCTAGAAGGCACTAAACTGTTGCAGTGGTGATCTCTAGAAGGTGGAAATGTGATGTTATTTTTTAATTATTTGACTCGTGCAAATGCACTGTTTTTTGTAGTAATGCCAGATTAGTTTAAAAATTTGTTAAAGGCAGTGTGTAACCCGGTCCAAGTGAATAATGAGTTCAAAAACTGAAGCAATCACTGTGTATCAGAATGGTGAGGGAATGGAGAAGATACATTGTCGGCTGACCTTGGAAAAATGGGAAGTAACAGTGCGGGCATGCAGACACTGTCAATTCTTTGACTTATCGATGTCTAAAAGTGACGGGGCTGTATAGATGACATCTTGGTGGGCTATGACTATGACTACTTAGAGGGTTAAAACCTACCAAGAACCAAAACCCAAAAAACAAGACAAGCAAAAAAAGCCAACAACAAAACTCCCTTTTACTCCTAGCCAGCTGCTCTCTGTTTCTGTCATTGTTCACGACCTTGGAACTAACACAAATTCATTACTACCAGGAAGAGGAGCGCCAATTTATTCTGGCCTCATTTTTCTAAAAGATTCCTTTTTCCTGGTTTCTCAGGCTGAAATGTTTTGCCTTGGAGAACAGAATGTTCTAACAGGTATGTGTGGGGTTCTGTGTGCATGTAATGGGTGAAGATATGGTGGAAGGCATTTTGAGACTGCAGACAGCAGACATGAAATGTCCTTCTCACACTACATGGAGTCCTGTCATATTTATAAATATGCAGGCTCCAGTCATCTCTCACACACAGTCAATATACATCTGATAAGCACAAACTGAGCCTGGCACACAAAAAGTTAAGCAAGTAAAAGGAAACTGTAAACAAATGCCAAACGTTAGTTAATGAAATGTATCCTGAAGTATTTAAGAGTGATGTGTACTGATATCTTCAACTTACTTTGAAAAACATCCAAAAATAAGATGAAGTGATGGATAAACACAGATGGGCATGTGATTAAAAATAAAATATGTTCGTTGTAAAATATAAAAAACATATATAGCATTCAATGAATACTTCTTTCAAATTTTCTGTATGTTTGAAACAATATTTTGCCTGTACTTGGTAGATAGTCTTCAATAAATATTAGCTGAATTTGTAAAGACCTAAAACAAAAAAAGTTAAGACACAGAAGGTCCTACATTCATGTAGGGGAGACATATTCCAGGAGTTTGCATTCTGGTCAATTCATTGATTTTGAACCTCTGAGACCAAAACTCAAGCCTAGAGACAAACTGGGTATTTGCTATATCCAGATCATGCTCATTGTTTAGCTGCTCTGGGAAACAGCAAAGACAAAAAGCACTTAGGTTAGAAACACAACTACAAGTACTTACTGGGGAAAGAAGACAGTGAAGAGGAAGTATGTATTTCTATAAAAGAAGTACTCAGCACTGATGTGATGTGGGCCTGAGTCCTGAACTTGGAGGCTAAAATCGAGAGCTTGGGTATACCAACGTTTACTACATACTAGTCATGCCATACAAAGTTGGGCAAGTCATTTAATCTGAGGTTTCCCTTTATAAAAATCTGACCAGGGGCTGGGAATTTAGCTCAGCAGCACAGTGCCTGCCTGGCAAACACAAGGTTGTGAGTTCGATTCCTGGTACTGGGAAAAAAATAAATAAATAAATAAAACAAAAACCTGAACAGTATCTGCCTTTCTACTTAATAGAGTTTTGGTCACAGAAATGTAAGTTTTATACATCTTAGAGTATGAAACAAATGGGAGGTATCATCATCATTCTGCTACCTCCAAGTAACATAAGTCTGCTGCAGTCTCCAAACTACTCCCATCTCTTCAGGAAAACACAGCAGATCATCCTTACAAGTCTATTTCTTGGGTTTATTTCTTAAATAAGGGCTTGAACTTTCATCTAAATCATGGGGCTATATTAATGATAATCTAATTCTTTCCTACTCATTTTAAGTCAGTATACTTGGCATTTAGCCATTATTTCAGGCACATGAATAATATATATATATATATATATAGATATAGATATAGATATAGAGATATTCTCCCTTACCCCCCGAGAATTTAACTCATGACCTCACGCTTGCCAGGCAGGCACTGTGCCGCCAAGCTACATCCCTGGCCCTCCATGAGTATATTCTGTTCCCACAGTTGTTTAAGAAATATAGTTAATAATATAGTACTGTTTACATAAAACTTACTAAGAGGCTGTTTAAGTGTTCTCACTTTTCTCATACCAACATAAACAGAAATTAAGTGTAGGGATAGAATGCATTAATTTAATTATGGTACTCATTTTACTGTACATATTGATTCAATTTTAATTTGCCAATTAAGTATCAGTAAAGCTGGAAACAAATGAAATACTAGCTCAGGTCAGTATGTATTAGTTTTTTTTTGTTTTTGGTTTTTCTCTGGTACCGGGAACCGAACTCACGACCTTGCGCTTGCCAGGCAGGCGCTTTTGCCGCTGAGCTAAATCCCCAGCCCCCAGTACGTATTAGCGACAAAAAATTCTGAGGTTAAAATAATTTGGGAAACACTGGCTTACTCTTTTTTGGTAACGGGAATCGAACTCAGGACCTTGCACTTGCCAGGCAGGTGCTTGTGCCACTGAGCTATGTATCCTCGGCCCTGGGTTACTTTTAGTATACTAACATACTAACTTTTTAATACACTAAAACTGTTAGTTTTTAGTATACTAACATACATATACTAACATAAATGTATAAAACTTACATTTCTGTGAGCAAAACTCTGTGAGGTAGAAAGGCAGGTACTGTTCAGATTTTTATAAAGGGAAACCTCAGATTAAATGACTTGCCCAACTTTGTATGGCACGACTAGTATGTAGTAAAACCTGGTATACCCAAGCTCTTGGTTTTAGCCTCCAAATTTAGGACACAGGCCTACATCACATCGATGCTGAGTACTTCTTTTATAGAAATATGTACTTTCTCTTCACTTTCTTTTCTCTCCAATAAGTATTGTAGTTGTATTTCTAGTGTAAATCTCCAAGACAGGGATAGAATATTAAACGTTTCCACATTCATTATCCTCAGAACCTTATTTATTCTGATAATTTCTTGGGATTAATGTTATTAGGGGCACACTTTGAAGAAAGCTACAGTAAACACTTGAAAATTCTAAGTAGATTTACATTTTAATTCAAAGTCCATGGATGGCAACCAAGTTAAAAATAAAAAAGAACATTTAGTTATAATAATCACAAAATCACAGATGGTTTTCTATAGGAAACCAATGGCTCTTTGTTCTACCTACTGAAGAGAAAAATGGTGCTAACCTTTAGGTAAAATTATAGCTATGCAATTCAGAGCACGAATCACAATGCTGCCCTGGAGGTTTCACAGTACAGTACATTCTGTGTGCACCTGTGGTGATCTTAACACATGTATCCTTGCATGACTTAGAGCAGGAGCCACTTTAGGCCTTTGAATATTATAGATAGCTAAGATGGATAGAAAGTAACAGGCAGTCAGAGGGCTCAGACATTTAAGGGAGTCAGTATAGAAGATGAGACACATCAAAACTGCAGTCGGAGGTAAATTTGAAGAGAGCTAGGCTTCAAGATGGCACTAAGGCCAAGCTGCAGGCTTCTCTAGAGATAACATCTTGAGATTATACTGTAATTAGAACCACCTGGTCTGGTAAACCTAGATAATGTGTCAGATGCACAGGTGTGTGACCAGAATACCCTGACCCATACTCCCATCCTTTTCCAAAGGAATGTCTTTGTTCTTTTATGTTAGAAGTTACAGATAAGCTAAGGTTAATGATGCTTGCAAACAGACCCTTGTTGCATGTCTCAAATCTCTATTAGGTCAATATTTTAGCGAAGTGGTGATTATACCTGTACTCTTATAGGTTGGCTGTAGTTTGACCCACAGCTACCCAAGAGCCTTGGAGGCCACCCATTCAGGACCCCTCCTGGAAATCAGGAACTATTCTTCTAATGTCCAGTAAAAACTTTCCTAACATCCTCTTTTTGGTTCAGGATTTCACTGCTTAGTGTTGTGAGACCATGAGCTCAATACATAAGGTAGCTAAGACCCACACCCTCGAGGACTACCTTTGTTGCTAGAACCTCCTCAGGACTTCTTGGTTCGTGACTGCCTTCCCTAATTCTCTTTACCAGTCTGCTTTTTCCCAAGTCAGCTAGCTATCCTTCAATGTGCCCTGCTTACCTATAATCTTGAGATCTAGGTTCCTGGCCAGTCCTGACTCACTGCTGCTTGCTTCATAGAATAACAAGTACCTTGATAGTTTTCATTATTGAATAGGTGATTGACAAGACTTTGTAAACACTAATAAAACATGAATCTGAAATGCAGAGATTCTGTACTTTTACAGATACTGTTTTTTTTTTTTTTGTTTTTTTTTTTCAGACAGGACCTCACTATGTAGTTTAGGCTGGTGTTGAAGTATAGTGATCCTTCTGACTCAGCCTCCCGAGTGCTAGGATTACAGATGTGCTCCACCATGCCCAGCTACAGATGTTTTCTTTTTTTTCTTCAGATATTTTCTTATTAATTAAAACTCTAGTGAAAAATGAGACTAGAAAAGATTCTTCTACAGCTATTTCTAATAAAGTCTGAGGTATAGATGATAGAGCTACATTCCAATTCTAGATCCTTACATAAACTGACAGTGATGACCCTGGTGATAAGACATTATGAGAAAAACAAAGCCTCTTAACAGCTAGCCTTCACAATAGCCAATTTCCCGAGTTATTAACAGCACAAGCGCATGGTAAGGCAGGGTGAGATTAATACTCTGCCTCAATTAAAACTGTGCCTTAAAAACACTCATTTAGGAACATAATAATCAACATTTTAATGCTTCTGAACCTGAATCTTCTCACTATTTGCCTACTTATATGGTAACTGCAAATTAAGAGTAAGTAGGTCTGTTAATTAGAAATGATAGTGTTAAGTGATGTTAGCCTTTGTCTTAGATAAAAATAGCTACATAGTCCTATGGAGATCAAATATATTTTGGAGCCTTATGACACTGTATTCAAGAGAAAATTCTGGGGCATAAATTGTTTTACAAGAAAAGCCATTTTAAAGCTCTCATAGAAATCAGGAGAAATAGGCATGACAAAACACAGATAGGGACAACAATGTGACAGTTTTGTAGGACCTAACTAATAACTCTGAGCAAATCACAGCCTTTTCAGGTCTCAATTTCCTTATCTTTAAAATTAGGATAATAACACCTAATTTTTTCTTTACCTGCAAAAAAAGGATAACACAGTTGTGAGTCTCAAGAGAAGTAACATGAATGTAGATCAAATAATAAAGCACAAAAATGCTATTCTTACTAAGCATTTTCTAGGCAAAGTAATACTGTAAGTGAAATAGGATAAGTTTTTTGTTTGTTTGTTTTGGATATACGATCTTGCCACGTAGTTCCGATCAGCCTTTAACCCACTATGTAGCCCGCGTTGGCCTCAAACTCCCAGGGATCCTTCTGCTTCTGCCTCCCAAGTGCAAGGATTATACGCATGCACCACCATACCCAGCTAGAGTGAGGTTTAACATGACTTCAAAATGATCTGAAATTATACCACTGTTCTCAGTGGCATTTCAAGCATTAGAATAGCTGTCTGTTCAAATTCTTTATATGATTCCAGTTTCCCCATGGTATTTCCACCTTGGTTTAATACCAACTCCAAGTAAGTTGGATGTTGGGGACGGGGGGACAAAAGCCCTCACTTTCTGCAGTAACAGGGGCTTTTCATGCCATAGCACAAGAATCTCAGGTGAGTGAAGCACAACCACAGTAAGGAGGCAGTAAGGAGGCAAAGCAGATAGCTAAGCCATATTGCACATCTGTAGACAACCCATAAAATCTTCTGAGCTAAAACAGCCTTTCGCCTCAGTTATTAGTGCATTTTTTGTTAAATGTCTTTAAATTTATCTTCTCTTTCTCTCAAAGATGCCTACTTTCCATAGGTCTAGACTTTTTAAGAAAATATTAAGTATTATGTCCCATTAGTTTATCTACCTTGCTTCTTTTTTTTTTGGTTTTGGTTTTTCTCCGGTACCGGGAACCGAACTCACGACCTTGCGCTTGCCAGGCAGGTGCTTTTGCCGCTGAGCTAAATCCCCAGCCCCATCTACCTTGCTTCTAATTCACTGTTCTAAATAAACATACCATCTTCATTTGAATTCTTTACAAATTTGTTGATAGAAAAATATGTTTACCACACAGAAAAGTAGAGAAAATACTATACTGATGTCTGCATGTCCAACACCTAGAAGTAGTAAATGTTAATATTTTGCTCTAGGGGGGCTGGGGATTTAGCTCAGCGGCAAAAGCGCCTGCCTGGCAAGCGCAAGGTTGTGAGTTCGGTTCCCGGTACCGGAGAAAAACAAAAAAAAAAAAAACAAAAAAACAAAACAAAACAAAAAAATATTTTGCTCTATTTGCTTTGTCAATTTTTCTAAATTAAAAAAGTAGGTATTAGGATATTTATTCCTATAAATGCACATTCATATACATTTCCAAGTAAATTTCAGAACAAACTGATAAACTGTACTTGTGGATTTCCTCAAAAAAACTTTAATATGAAGCTCTAAAAAAAGGCATATGGAGCTGGTTGCAGTGACACATGTCTGTAACTTGGAGGCTGAGGCAGGAGGATTCCAAGTTTAAGTCAAGCTTGGACAACTTAGTGATCTAGGGAGACCCTTTTTTAAAATAAAAAAAATTAAAAGGGCTGGGAATATAACTCAATGTGAAGGTTCAGGGTTGAACCTTCAGGGTTGAACCATCCTGGAAAAAAAAAGGATATGGAAAAAGGGATGTGGTTTATATGCATATTATTACAGTATCATTTTGCATCTATTAAAATTAAAATTCCTTAATATGTTACCTTATAAGTATTTACATTCCAACTATACTACTCTACATTATTTTAAAAAATAGCTTTATTGATGTACAATTAATAAACAATAAACTACAAATAGGGCAGGTAGGGAGTAGGTGGTCAGCAATCAATGACATGTAGCAGGGAGTCTGAGTGCCAGGAGGCAGGAAGACTCAGATCATATGGTCCTGCGGCAGCTAGAGTTAGAAAGGACAGGATTACAAACACTTTGGAGGTACCACGTTTTGCGGCAGGCTCCACCAGTGTTGTACTTACATCTCAGACTCCAGTCTACTCCAGTAACAGCAGAAAGAGGAGCTTCTGATTCCTATAATGTCTCACTAACACAGTTTAATATCGTGACTTAAGGGGTTATTTTATTTTAGAGCATATTACAAGATGCACTGAGAGCTGAGATATAGTAAACTAGTAACTGACAGTGTAGTTTTCCCTTAAAGATAACAATATGCAATGTATTAACTACTGTTATTATTTTGTTATGAAATTGTGTTTTACTTTTTTACCATAAAATAAAAGAAAAAATATAGTTTTCTCTATGTTTCTTGTGTTTAGGATTTGTGGAGCATGGATCTGTGGTTTCACACTCTTCATCAAGATTGGATAATTTTCAGCCACTACATCTTCAAATATTTGTTCTGTTCTCCCTTCTATTTTGTGACTCCAAGTATACATATGAGCCAACCTGAAGCTGTTCCAGAGCTTACTGATGACTTTCTTCCCTTTTTTCTTTCTGTATTTCATTATGCATAATTTCTATGCCTTCGGATTCACTAATCTTTTCTTCTGGAATGTCCAATATAGCTCAGTGGCGCAAGCACCTGCCCGGCAAGTGCAAGGTCCTGAGTTCAACTCCCGGTACCAAAAAAAAAAAAAAAAAAAAACTGCCATTAATCCCAACTAGTACATTTTTCACCTCACATTCCAGATCTAGAAGTTTGATTTGGGGGTGTCTTATGTGTTCTATGTCTCAATTTCTGAACATACAATGTGCAGGTCTTTTCTGTGTTAATGCTAACATCTGGATCAGTTTCAATGGATTATTATTCTAACCATGTATCATTTTTCTTTATCCTTTCATGCCTGAGTCTCTATGACTGGATGCCAGGTGTTATAAACACTACCTTATGAGGCATCAGGCATTTTTATATTCCTATAGCTCTTCTTGATCTTTGTTAGGGGATACAATTAAGGGAGTGGGTTGGTCTTCTTTTACATATTTTTTTTGGTTTGTTGAGACAGGGTCTTGCTATGTAGTTCAGGGTGATCTTGAACCCACTGAACTCACAGAGATCCTCCTGTCTCAGCCTCCTGAGTACTGGGAGCATAGGCATGTACCACCATGCGTGGTGGTTTGATCCTCTTGAGTCCTGCTTTTAAGATTTGTTAGGAAGTTCTATAGAAGTGCTCATTTTGGAGCTAATTATTTCCTATGACTAAGGCAAGACCCTCTCAAGTACAGTACTTTACTGGGTACGCCATTAATTATGAAATTTTCCTGTCTGGCTGGGAGCAACTAGGACTTCTTCACTAGTGCGTGAACCCTGGGCATCATTCCTTGTATTCCCTTTGAACTTTCAGTTTTGAGTTGTTTGCTCGGATGCTTTTGTTGACCAGTCTCTGCTGAGTATTTAAGAGGGACCTTCTCTCTACAGCTACCTGGGGTTTCCTCTGTGGTCCTCTTCTCTTCAGTACTCTGCTCTATGCACTGTGGTTGCACTAGTCTTCTCAGATTCACAGTGCCATGTCAACCAAGGAATCTACTGGACTCTGCTTCAGTTCCTGCCCCTGCTGCTACAGCGTGGAAAGCAGTCAAGGCACTTTTAGGCAAACTATAAGCCTCACCTCTTATTTTCCGTCTCAGAGATCACTGTCCTAATATTCACTGCCTGATGCTCAGTGTCTTAAAAGCATTGTTGTGTATAGTTTGTGTGTATGGATGGGGGTGGTGAGTGTGTGTGGTATTTTGGTAGGAAGGTAAGTCTGGTCTCTGTTACTCTAGTTGGGCCAGAAGCAGAAGTCCCCAGTGTATCTTCTAAAGCTAATTGGTTCGAAGTAAGCTCCATTTATTGCATTTGACTTTAATATCTCAAGTCCCTTTTAATTTTGAACAAATTTCATCCCATATGTTAATTTTTTCTATGAAACTAAATAGACCTAACTAGTTTTTCTATAGGATATCCACTGCTTGGGTTTATCTGGTTGCTTCCTGTGAAGTCACTTAACTTGTTTCTCTAACACAGGGGTAGCAAAGTTTCTGGGAAGATACACGAAATAAACATTTAGGTTTTGTGGGCCAATATGAGCTCTGTCACATTCTCATTTTCTAGTTTACTCTATTTTTGTCTTTTAAAAAGACAATATATTAAATATATAAAAGTCATTCTTTGTTCAAGGGTCATATAAAGATGGGCCTTGGCCTGGACCTGGCCTGAGGACTGTAGTTTGCTGCAGCCCCTGTATGTTCTGTAAACTGGAAGACCTTCTGTAAGGCCATGAATAGATTCAGGTTAAATAATTTTCAAAAACATTCCACATCACCTTGTATCACAAGAAAGTACATACTGCCTGGCTGTCCCACTATTCCTGATGCCAAGAGAGAGTACCACATTAAGGCAATCCTTCTTCTAAGACTATGTTTTCTCCCTGTGATAGTTAATTGATTGTGTCAACTTGAGTAAGAAACACCAAACTAGATGGGCTCAGCACAGTTCTGGGTGTGGAAGACCCACTCTAAGGAGGACTGCTGCCAGAATGGTATAAAAAGGAAATGAAGAAGAAAGGATTGCTTCTGTTCCTTTATAGGAGCTTCACTCTTCCCCTTTGACTTGGATGTCGTCTCCCGGCTTCCAACACAGAACCTTCAGCCTTCTATCGCAGTGCCATTGGCCTCCTGATACAGATTCACACTGAGAACACTACGGTGAGCTCCAGGCCTTCAGCTGAACCCTTCAGCCTCAGTGTGCAGACAGGCCTTTTGCACTCTTCTATACCTGACTCTGTGGGCGGCCAATATAAACCAAGCTTGTAAATTCTTATATATTTGTATATTTTTTTCTTTCTTTTTCTTTTTTTCTTTTTTGAGACAAGGTCTCACTATGTAATGCAGACTAGCCTTGAACTTGCTTATGTAGTCCAGTCCTTGCCCAAACTCATAGTGATCCTCCCGCATTAGCCTCCCAAGTGCGGGGATTACAAGTGTGCACTACAACGTCCAACTGTATATCTTGAATTAAATCTGTTTCTCTAGTAAGCACTGACTGATACACGCCCCTTATAGTAAGCAAATAATCTGTGGGGTGATGTCTAGTTCCCCATCTCTTTTACCTAATGGTGCTATCAACTGTAGAATTTTTTTGCCTGCATCAATCTTTTATTAGGACACAAAGAGGCTATTCTCTAATTCATCACTTCTACAAATATCCACTGGCATTCTTCACTAAAGACCCTTATCACTTAAGCATTACCTGGTAACCTATAGGAAATAGTGGATCCTAGAATAAAGCTTAATCAGTTCCTTTTATCATTGCATAGGGTAAGGGGTAGTGCTCAAATTTTATTTTACTTATTTATTTTTTGTTTCTAGGGATGGAAGCCAGGGATTGTACATGCTAAGAAAGTGCTCTATCCCTGAGTCACATCCCTAGTCCCAATTAATTTTTATTTCTTTTGTTATTATTTTCTGGTTAATTTTAATGCTGGCAATGGTGGCAGGGATTTTCTCTTTTTTACGATTATGAACTTGGGATTTTTTTCACATTCATGTGTTTAAACCAATGATAGCCAATTTCTCCAACTGTCCCACCTTTGGCCAGCTAGACTCTCTTCAAACTGGCTTCTGTGTCCTTGACACAATTTCATTAGTTTTAAATTGAGATTTAATTATCTAAGGCTTACCCTGTCAAATTCCTGTTTCAGCTCTGGCATTGTTGGCTGCTTTTAGGAAGAATATTTAGAAATTAAAATGAATGATATTTAGAAATTAAAAGCTGGAACTGGGCATGATGGCATATACCTGTAATTCCAGCTACTCGGGAGGATAAGGCAGGAGAATCACAAGTTAAAGGCCAGCTTGGGAAACTCAGATCCTGTCTCAAAAGGCGGAGGCGGGTAGGCAGCTAGGTAGGCAGCCCTTGGCCAGGATGTGCAGACCTTGGGTTCCATCCACAGTAATGGAAAAAAAAAACAACAATGTGGTACTAAGAATGCTCATCACTACTAGTACTCCACTGCTTCTAGAACCTCTGAGGACAGAGGAAGGGAAAAGATGATGAACTACACCTCTGTGTTCTGGTTGTGGCTTCTCATTTTTACTTCCCTTGCATTACTTTCCTGGGTATTCTTTCCAGCTGTCCCTCACACCCATTCCCCTGGTTACATCATACTTGTAATGTATCTGAAGCATCTCTTGCTAAATACTAGGGTGCTACTGTTTTTGTCCCTTGGGGTGTATGACACTGCGTGACTTTGACTACAAATCTCATTAAACAAAAATGAAGAGATATTGCCATTAAAATGATGTGAAGGATCACTCAATTGCTGAGCACTAATTTTACAATGCCACATCTTCATTAATTATTTACCTATGAGATTGACCAGATTTAAAATAAAAGAAACTAAATTTTCTATCTTCTAAATCATCAAGTTTTATAACACCCCAATCCCAGGACATTATGATTGGCACTAAAGATGTAAATGAGTCTAAGACACAGTCTCTAACTTCATAGTCCCTGGGCTTTAATGCCCAGCTGGTGAGACACAAAATGAGTAGTACAAATACAGTTACTATTTAATAAACTAGGTAATAAAGACTTCATATATAGCCTACCGTGAAAGGTGTTAACACCATGATTTTTTTGATTCCTATTTTTTCAATGAGTAGATATTCAATTTCAAACCCATTAAACCTTAACAACATATTTAGTAATCAGCAAAGCCAAAATAAACCCAGATTCATCTAACGCACAAACATACATCCATTTCACTATGCCATACTGCTTCCTGGATCGAGTGACCAATGCCTGACTTCAACAATGTTTAAAGTTTTGTTTTTCTTTCCCACACACTGGCTGCGCTACTGAGTTGGTAGAAAGACTTACCTGAGAGGGTCTCCCAGCTGTACTGTGTCAATCTAATAAGTAATCTGAGAGTCCACTTTGTTCTTTACAAATGAAGCAACTGAGTTACTTGTAACATCAGCTGCTCGTACTAAATTAGGCAAGAACAGCTGCCCCCAATCCTGGTTTCATAGCAGAATTGTGACTGTCATCCTTGCCTATACACTATAATCACCTCGTTTTAAAAATCCTGATGCCCAAATCACATCTCAGAGCAGTAATGTTAAATCTCCAGGAGTGGGAGCCAAACATCAGTATTTGGCTCAAAAGCTGAAGTAATCCTAGTGAATCAATCAAGGACAAGAATTACAGCTTTAGAATATAGGACTAACGTTAAGTGACTTTATGATAGACTGGGGTTTGGAAGAATGTTTTTAAAAAAGATGAAACCAAAGAAATAGAGTACATACAAACAGCGATCTGAGGATAACAGGAATTAAGTAGTGCTATTTGCAAGTACCCGGATAGCTTCCATTCCAAGGCAAGTTTGAGAAGAGAAAGCACTACTGATGGGCATAATGGCAAGTGCCTGAAACCCCAGAACTCTGGGAGGCTTGGGTAGAAGGACTAGAAGTTCCAGTCCTGCCTGAGGAACTTAGTGAGATCCTGTTGTTTAAAAAAAAGAAAAGAATGTTGCTCAGTGCAAAGGCCCTGGGTTCCATCCCCAGTAGTGGGAGGAGGAGGTGGAGGTGGGAAGAGGTGGAGGGCAAAGTGAGCATTATTAATCTAATCTGATCTGGCTAGGTTATAATTCTCACCGCATGGTTCCTCAGCCCATACTCTTTCTATTAAATCATACTGCTTCCCACTAATAATAGCTGTCACTAACTGAGCAACTATTATAGGGACCAAATCTTGACATGTTTTCATACAACTTCCTGTCATCTGTAATAGGTCTCTATTTTACAGATGACACATACAAAGAGAATAACTAGCTTATATTTATTTTTAAACAAGTCACCTGACCAGTAGCTCCTGATTTATAAGACATGGATCCTTTGCTAATACAGAGTGCTTTGAGTGTACACAGAGTATGGTAAATTAAGTACATCATGCCACTACAGTAGATGCTACTACTGTGGTTACAGACTGTGTATATATCTTTCTAAATATTACTCAGTACCTAACAATGAACAATACCTAACACTATGAACAAGTTCATGTATTTTTACCAGCATGCTAATAACATGACATCTATTACCATAGGAGACTCTAGAACGTTATACATACTTATTAAAAAGGTGCTCTGTTGTGGAGAAACTAGAATCCTCATGTATTGTTGGTGTGAATGTAAAATGGTACAAGCTGCTGCTGATTCTTCTTCTTTTTTTGTTTTTGGTATAAGTGTCTTAAAAATCAGTTTGGCAGTATCTCAAAACGTTAAGAGACATACCATACAGTAATTCTACTCCTAGGTGTCTACCTAAGAGAAATGAAAACATATGTCCACACGAAAACCTGTACTTGAATATTCACAGTAGCACTATTCATAATAGTAAAAAACCAGAAATACTCCAAAGCTTCATCAGCTTGCAATATATCCCTGCAATGGATATTATCCAGCAATAAAAAGGAACTATTAAATGCTCTAACAATAAGCACTTACAAAGCACTGAGAGCCAGACACAAAAGTAAATATTATTTGATTCCACTTATATGAGCTAGAAAAGGAAATTCAGTATAGAGAGAAGGTACATGTTTGCCTGGACTGAGGGTGGGGATTAGATAGAGTAAGTAGTGACTGCAGAAGGATATAAGGGAACTTTTTGGAATGACAAAAATATTCTAAAACTGGACTGTGGTGATGGTTGCACAATTTCATACATTTGCTAAAAACTGAAATATATTTAGAGTGATCAAATTTTATAAACTGTAAGTTATACTTCAATAAGTTTGTTTCAAAATACAGTATTGTGGAACACCATGAGTGGTGGCACATGCCTGTAATCCCAGCACTTGGGAGGCTGAGGCAGGGAGATCACTGCAAGTTTGAGGCCAGTCTGTGCTATACAGTGAGTTCAAGGCCAGCCTAAACTACATAGCAAGACCCTGTCTCAAAAAAACAAAACAAAACAAAAAAAATTGTGGGCAATCACTGGATTAGGTTTAAAAGGGGAGCAGTCCTTATATTGGAAGACTGGAAACCAGTGATCTCAATAATGGTGAAGGAATTCAGAAATGAGCATATATTAAGGGAAATGAAATATTAATTCTCTATACACATGAACCACAGAACTTATTTGTCTCATGAGTCTGGTTCTAACACATACTAAGCTTTTAGACAAGGTGCTCTGCCCTCTGTGGGAGGTTCCCAAGAGCACAGTCTTCAACTCAAAATTCAAGTATGTGAATAAACCATAGTATTAGATGGTAGAATGCAAAAAACAAAAAATAAGAGTACTAAACTGCTTTTGGTAATGATCAGTAGAATGAAAAATGAAAACTGGTGAGAGAACAGCAAAAGTTTCATGAAGGAAGTGTGTAAGTGGCAAATAAGTTTGGCCTTTAGAAGCCAGGGAAATTCCAACAGGTAGCAGTGGGAGGAAAGAGTGCAAGGTGGGAAAGCACCAAGCAGTCTCAGGAAATTGGCTACTTTAGTTGATGCATAAGGCACAAATAGAGTGACAGAGCTCAAAAAGTATACTAGAGGTCCAGATTATACACAATTTTTTTTTGTTTGTTTTTTTTGTTATTCAAAGGGCACTGACCTGAAAGCAATGAGTTGCACAGAGTCTCTAGGGAGGAGGATATCTGACAGTGGGAAAAAATAGAGAGGCAGAGTTTAAGGGCAGGGAGATATGTTGGGGGTTGATGCATAAAGTTAAGAGAGCTTCAACAAGATTGTAGCAATGGGAAGGGAAAAGGGGCAGACTGTTTAATGCTCTGGTCTTAGGCAAAAAGGGAGGTTCACTTTGAATTATCTGTCCTCTCCTCCCAAGGTGTCTCCTTTGTCAACTTCCCCTGACGCATGCTCTCTCCCTGACAGTTAAAGCCCCAAACCAATATTATCAGCAGGCTATGTTGCAGAAGACATTCATTTTTTTCAAACAAAAACGGATTCTTTTCAGTAAATTCCTTTCACTTTAAGTAAGTGCCACCACACACACAAAAAAGGCGTTTTAATTCAAATCCTGGCAGTTTTCAAACAGGATGTTAATTTTGAAAGACTGACCTCAACCTTCTGCTATGTTCAGTTTCAATTTGGCCTCTGAGGAATACGTCAAATATGTAAGTAGACAGTAAGGTTTTGAGTTGACTTGAAGTAATAACTGGTATGATCTTCAGAAAGCTCCTGTCAAGTACTGAAGTTTTTCTTCAATAATGCATGTCTGTCTGCAGCCTTTTAAACAGAATGTGTAAATACAAAATCCTATTGTTTAAGTAAACAGAATTATTTTTATTACAAAGATGGTTAACCCTTATTTTTTACAAAGAATTTTTATAACACATTTGCACTAACCACAGCTTCACTGGCTGTTTAACTTTCCATGAGTCATACCCTCTTAGGTCTCAGTTGTTGGACAAAAACCAGTTAAAGATATAGTCCCTACCTTCAGGTTATTTAAAACCTAGTAGGAAAAAAACCATAATCAACCACAAGTTATAAATGATGCTAACGTTTAGACCACAAGATTTATCATTTAGATAAATTTAAGAGTTTGACAAAAAGCATCCCTAAATGTCCCTACCATTGCAGGCAATATCAAGGACAGTAATTAGATTCCAGTGTGGATCATGAGCTGGATACTGTACAGCAAATCTTAAGTCATATTTTGTTATCTCATAGTTTTATTTCTGTAAAACAACAATGAAATACAGGTCCTAAGTGGGGGACTGTATTGAGGATTCAGTTCATATCTCACATCTTTATATACTACTAGAATATATGGAATCTGTTGATATCACTGATGCAAAGGAAAAGAAACGCTACATCTCTGACATCATAGTTATGTCTTGTCTGCACCTTTAGCCTGACCAGAAGAGTGTCAGAGGAGGAGGAATAACTGGTACCCATAGCAACATCACCAGACTGGGACAATGTAAAAAGTTGCAACCTAGCAACTGATGATGACAGTTGTGTAGGGGGAATTCTTCCAGTTCTACAAATGACAAACCTGTGGCACTGAATGCAACTAATCAGATGAGGGCAATGCAGGAAATCTAATTTTTTGGTTGCTGTTGTTGTTTTTGTTTTTTTTTCTAGTACTGGGAATCGAACTCACGACCTTGCGCTTGCCAGGCGGGTGCTGTGCCGCTGAGCTAAATCCCCAGCCCCCGAAACCTGACTTATTTATAGAAAGTAAGGGAATATCAACCTCCTAAAACCCTAGTACAGTACTATGGTGCATAATTTTGAATAGAAAAAGCATGTAAACACCTTCTCCCAATACCACCAGTTGTGTGCAGGGAAAGTACCTTATGGGTCACAACTAGAATGGAAAATAAATTTGGTTATGTCACCAATCATCTCAATCTGTTTCTATTTCTCCGTTCATAGAGGGGGTGAATTTGGTTGAGAAGATGAGCCATCCCAATCTCAGAGGAGATCTATGCTCTGCACACAAAGGAAGAGGAATTACAGAGCTGTTACCCTCACAGTGTACCACATCACGTGAGAGTTTTCCCCTAAGAATCTTCTTCCCCACAGAGATCACTTACATACACGTGGACATTTGGAGAGACAAGGAACCAGTTAGCTCAATCCCTTTATTTCATGGACAAAAAAACTGCTCAGACCCAAAATGAAGATTTATACAAAGTCAGAAAACCAGTGACAGCATGGGCTAGAACCCATGTGTTCTGTTTTCCAGGCTAATTCTTTCCATTAAAACACAATGCTATTTTTTTCCCTCATGTTTAAACAGGAATGCTTTGTAAGAATAAGTTTCTATTATGTGAGGCCATTGAGATCTTTGTGTTTATCTGTCATAATAGTGTTACCCTATTTAATATAACCATGAAGTGGTCTATACTACCCTAAGCCAATCTTAAAAAAAAAAAAAGAACTTTCAGTGAGAAAGGAGATTCTGGTCCAACTTCAAAAGAATTTACCCAACTCATTATCAGAGGTAATATCTCAGCATTAAAAAACCCAAAAAGTATATATACACAAAAAAAGTTGGTCCTGTTACACCCAGGTCTGCCTTGGAATCCTACCTAGTTAGAATTGGGAGGATCTTAGCAACTGTTCACTCTGATCCCTTCAAACATCAAGCCCAGGAAAGAAACATCCAAGATTCTTTCTATAGACACTGTTATGGCTGAGAAGGCAGCTGCTCACCTCTCCATTTCTTCTCCTCACTAGGCACAAAGCTGGCTATATTTCCCAGTCTCTTGAAACTGATTCTGGCCCTGTGACCAAGCTCTGATCAGCAAATGAGCAAAGGATGTGTGCCATTTCTTTTTTTTTTTTTTTGGTTTTGGCTTTTCTCCGGTACCGGGAACCGAACTCACAACCTTGCGCTTGCCAGGCAGGCGCTTTGCCGCTGAGCTAAATCCCCAGCCCTTGATGTGTGCCATTTCTAAGCATGGCCCACAGCAATCTTTCATACTTTTTCCCTTCTGCTATGACCTTGAAAGTCACCTGTAAAAGATGGCAGAGTCAAATGATGGAAGATGATGACTGGGGCACCGCATCACTGCCTGAATTGCAAGCCTCTCACCAATCTGGAATACGTTTTGAACTCCTCTGTTATGCTACTTAGTCTTGGGGATTTATTTGTTATAGCAACATCAGCCTTAACTGATAAAACCATAAACCTAGGTTACTCATCTACAAATAATGAATACAACACTCTCATTTTTTCTTAATCAGTGTTGCATTACTTATTTCCAAACAAAGGGCTTATCTTAGTTGTTGAGCCAATGAGAGCCTCACTGGAAGTAGCAAAGGACTGGGACTGCAGATGTATGCAGGTCATGTCACTCCCCTGGGGCTCAGCTTTCTTAACTAGAAATAAATTAGGAAGATCTTTTTTTCCTTACTAGATAGCTGAAAACCTACCTTTTCCCCAAATAAATTATTGAGTGTAACTTCAACATATATATCACAAAATTTCTCAGGCTGAACGGTAACAGGGTAGGGGGCAGAACCACCAGCTTAAAGCCTGTTTAGCTTGTCCTGAGACACCTATTGGAGACCTATGGCTCCTGAGAACCACTGCTGTAAACCAATGGTTTTCCAAATTATTCAGGGATGGGGCTATTACCAACTCAGCTCTTTTTCATATGAAATCTGATAAGAAGTCTCAATAAACAGAGCAGCAAATCAATCTTACATTAATGTTAAATATTTATAAATGTTTAAATTTATAAATTCAATAAAAACAATGATGCCTTTTCAAAAATAATTCTAAATTAGATGACAAGGAAAATAATAGAGACCAGTTTTAAATACTGAAAACTTTTTTTTTTAGTTCACCCACACTTACAGATAGACTGCTTTTTATATAGACTATGCTAGCACTGCAAAATACCCTTTTGTTAACAGGGTACCAAGGGAGGCTACCGGCTAAAGTCTTCACAGAGGCAAGTGAACCCAGCAGCACAAGCCAAGCCACTGACGGCCTCTCAGTGCATGTGTGTGTGTGTGTGTGTGTGTGTGTGTGTGTGTTTGCTTTTGGTTTTTTGAGACAGGGTCTCACTGCGTAGCCCAGGCTGGCCTCGAACTCCTAGGGATCCTCCTGGATGGGTGGCATCCATTTGAGTGTACATGATGCCTGTGTTGGTAATGGTTCTTCACAGTGTTGCAAATTTTTAAAACATAATCACTTTTGCGGAGCATTTTATAAGCCACTGGCTCAAATAGGCAAGAAGTTCTTCTAGGTTTAAAATGTATTAAGACAACACTAGCTTATTGTCCCAGACTCTAATGAAAAGAGAGACCATACGATCAGTGTCAAAACATCACCTGCTTTTCTGCTGATCACGTTTATTCATTGAATAAAGACATTTTATTTTTCAAAGCAGTAATACCTAGTGATGGAACTAGGGGCTGGTTAGTATAGGTAATAGTGCATAGTTTGCTGCCAATTTTTTCCCCTCTGTCTGTAAATTCCAACTTTCTTACCATCTACCACTCACCTGCAAGATAAATTTGGGGGCTCATCTCACACCAGGCAAGGGTGGCTCTGATTTCACCTCTCAAATTCAATACACCAGCCTGTCTACCAGGATTTAGGAATCCAGATTTCAATGTCAAAAGAAGCTGAACTGTCATTGTATGAAGTCAAATCTAGGAGCATTAAGATCTGTCCCTACAGAAATTCACCTGAATCTTCAGCATTTCAAACTACTAAAATCATATCTTCTCCTACGACACATCACCTGACTTTATAGAACAAAAATGTAGTGCCCACCTCAAAAGAAACCAAAGTCCCTTCAGTCACAAATACTACTTTTGATGAGGAGCTGTTGTCATTCGCTGTAAAATGTCCCAGGAACGAGGATGGCTTTGCACCACCCAACAGAGGCAGAGTAATCATGAAACTGTGTTAAAGCCTTTAACCTAGAGAAAGGGACCTACCTGGGAGAAATGTGCTTCAAGGAGTAGATCACGTGCATAGCTGCTAATCCAAAATAAGTTGTTTATTCTTCGGAAGTGAGTCAATCTTCTGAAGCTGATTAGTTTCAGCTAGTGTGCACACTACATTATTTGTGTGGGAATGAGAAGGTCGAGGTAGGAAACAGACAAAGCATCTGCTTGCATCAACTTCCTCCTACACATCTCACTTCACCTATAGGAACCCAGAAGAGTGGCTCTTCTAGGAGCTGAAAGTATGGGGGTGGGAAGAGTGATGAGGGCAATAAAAGAAGGGGGCCCTCTGATCTGAATATATACATCTTCAGTTGTCACAGTGACTGATTAAATTCTCAGGTGACAAGTTAACAGACAGTACCAAAACACTCCCAGATCCTCAGAGAGCTCAAAATGCTGTAGATATTAACTCAATATTTTACTTCAATACAAACAAATTTTCATTGATTTATGTGAAAATGGCAGCACAAACACTCCAAAAAGAATTATCTGACTTTATACCTAAGACTGTCTCCTTCCACTTCAAAAGTCTTTGATCTTGTGAGTTAATAACACTACTCTTCTGCCAGCATGAGACAAAAACACAGGAGTCATTTTTGATTATTTTTTCTTAACCCTCTTACCCATACCCATTTACTCCATCAGCAAGTCTTGTTGGTTCACCATCAAAACATACCCAGTATAACTAGCCCTTCTTCCCACCTCTGATCAAAGTTACCATCAACTCTCCACTTGCAGTCACTGTTTTTGGACCTCCATGCTTCTACCGTCTGCCTCTATGTTCCACCCTTTGCACAATTACTAAAGTAATCCTTTAACAACACATCAATTCAGGTCATGATATTCCTCTGCCCAAAACGTATCATTGGCTTTCCTGCACTCCAAATAAACCACAAACCTATGTGATGGCTGACAAGGTCCTGCAAGATCTGGCCACTGACAACCCCTCTAACCTCATCTCCTCTTCCAAACTGACTACATCCCAGGCACATCAGTCACCTTTCTATTCATTCCCAGGTTTTTATACATGATTCACTCTGAATGGAACACCCTTCTACTCCCTTCTTATCCTGCTCAATCTATACCCTACAGCTACCATTTTCTTCCTTGTACCTAGTTTTATTTTATTGGTAACATTTATCACTTATTACCAGATTGGTATTATTTATGTATTTCTTTCTTTAATGTCAATCTCCTACATTATTTCAGGATAAGAATTTATCTTGTTTACCACGGTATCTCTGTGACTAAGAATAGTACCTTCATATATTATAGGAGGACATTATAAATATTTATCAAATGACCTTTTTCTATTGTGAAATAGTATACATAAAGATAAAACATATATAAAGATAATGTATAGAGTCAGGCATGGTACACACGCCTGTAATCCCAACATTCATGAGGCTGACAGGAGGACTGCTGAGTCTATGGCTACCCTGGGATACACAGTGAGTTCAAAGCCAGTCTAAACTACAAAGCGAGATCCTGTCTAACCAAACAAACAAAAGATACTGTATAAGGCAAACATCCATGTAATAACCAAGGTCAAGAACACTGCCAGTTTTCTGGCAGCCTCCTTCTA
Organism: Chinchilla lanigera; assembly: GCF_000276665.1. Lineage (NCBI taxonomy): Eukaryota > Metazoa > Chordata > Mammalia > Rodentia > Chinchillidae > Chinchilla > Chinchilla lanigera. The sequence goes on from NW_004955455.1 coordinate 11,585,273, forward strand.
AGCATGTTCCCTGATGACAACCATCCCCCACCACATGTACACACTCCCAAATAACCACTTTTAAAATTTTATTATAATAACTTCAGCTTTCTTTACAGTTGTACTATGTATGCAAGCAGAATGATAGTTTTTTTCAGTCTTAAGGACAAGTTAGGGAGAATATACACTATTAAAACATTATTAGAGGGCAACATAACAGCTATTAAAAATTTCAATGTATGTACCCTTAAACCTAGCCTAGATATCTAAGAATCATCCCAAAGAAATGTTAACATAAGAGTACAAAAGTTTAAAGGATGTCCACTATAGCAGTACTTTTAACACCAAATCACTGTAATCAATACATACGTTTCTCAATAGCAAATGGTTACATTAAACATGATATATCCATATATACTGTATGGAATACCATATACAACCATTAAATATATGAAAAAATCCCTAACACTTCAAAACAAAACAAAACAAAACAAAAGAATGAAGTCCAAGATAAAAAGTCCAAATAAAACAAGAGCAAAAAGAAAACAAAAATAAATTATACATATACATGGGCTGGAGAGGTTAATGGTAAAGTGCTTGCCTAACAGGTGCAAAGCTTTAGGGAGAGGGGGAAATATGTGTGTTTGTGTATATGTGTATCATTAGGTGAAAAAATACAAAGAACATCAAACTGTCATTAGTTATTCTTTAGGGAAGGGTCATCGGAGATTTTTACTGTTTACATCACACATTTCTATACTGTCTCAACTTTATTTTACAGTGAACATGAGCTATTTTTGCTATCAGAAGAACAATGAACAGCATTTGGGAGGCTGAGGCAGGAGGACTTCTGTCAGTTTGGGGCCAGCCTGGGCTACAAAGTGAGTTCGAGGCCAGCCTGAACTGCATAGTGTCTCAAAAAAGACACACACACACACACACACACACACACACACACACACGAAAAGCAATGAAAATATTCACTAAAAAATCTATAAAGCTTAAGAAACCTGGAATAGAGACAAAAATAGAATTCCTGAACACATACAGGGTTATTCAATAAAGATTAGATCCCTGAAGAAGTCAGTCCATCCTAATCAGATAAATTTCACAAAAAGAACATGCATAGGGTGCCACCCTCTCACAGACAGATCTTATACAGTGTGGCTTCATCTAAACTACAATGGATCTTTCTTTTTTCACTTCAGTCTCTCCATTAGCAATCTTCAGATGATTTCTCCAGGTATCTGTCGGCCCTTCTAGTTTAAATGAAGGCTTTTGTTTCTTGTAGACTTGGACCTAGGCCTAACTTCCTATTGAAAGCTTTCTAGTTCTTCCCTTCCCTCAGTGATTCCACAGTAACAGCCCCTTTTGGCTTCACTGCCTTTGAAATAGCACTTTTCTTTTGTTGCCTCAAGTACAACTTCTCACTTTGGTGCAATCAGATGAACACTCAAAGCCAGAGTGATCAGGCATATGACCATATGACCACAGTTCTGAGTGTGAGGAAGTAGGGAGCACTGGTAGGGTTGATGTGAGACAAAAAAAAAAAAAAAAAAAAAAGGGTGAATGGAGTTGCGGACAGTACAGCACAACACCTAAACAAATAAGAGAAAAAAATTATTGTAAAGCAAATTCTCAACAGTTTTTACTCTGGGAAGAAGCCATCAGGGCTACACAGGGAACAATTATATTTCCTCATTGAGGATTTGCTCAGCAGCTGTCACTATTCAGTTTTTCAAGGCAGAATCTCTGGCTGCTTCCTTTTCCCAACTACAGACCATTCTGGTTTGTAGGAATAGAGAAGATGACATACAGTTGGGAGCAGGGAATTCTGTCCAGAGTATATGTTGAAAGGAAGGAGAAGAAGCCATATCAAAACCCAAATAATGGCTGTTCTTCCCATGAGATAAGAAAATATTTTTTTGGGGGGGTGTAAAAGCTAAAATGTTCACTCTGATCCATCTGCAAGGTAAGAAAGAAGGTATGAGGCTATTCATTAACTGACCCACCTACAGGCCACTGACACAGTGCTATACAACACAAACAGACTTGCAGACTTCAAATCAATGCATAAAATGTCTGTCCATTCTCATCTGTGGTCACTCTTCATTTCATAGAAGACTGGGTTTTAATGCAATCCCAAGAATATCTATGAAGATAACACTAGCTCTTAAAGCAACTGAATCATCATTATCTACAGCTTCCAGCCAAGGCACTGACATCCCTGGTATCTTTGGCCACTCATTTTCAAACAGGATAAAAACTGCCTAAGAATGAGTGAATATGAAATAGTCAAGAGTGTTCTGCTGTAGACTACATGGAAAGGTATTCTTTAAAAAGGGGCAGTTCTAAACATCTTTTTATCAGTTACTTCAGACAATTACTTAATAATATCACAACCACCACCCCCAGAATCTTTCTATCCACTCTGCTAGATATTTGTTTACAACAATACACAAGACAGACGGTCTCTGGTCTCAAAGTTTTGCAACCTAATACAGGTTTTGTGTTCTCCACTATATTCAGATATCTCCTCAACAAATATTTGCTGAACGTTAAACTAAAGAATATTTAAGAAAAGATGTTTTCATTACTTTACTCAGAATAGAATTCAGGTTAGTCATTAGAGGGGCAGAATAAGAGAGAGGATTTGGGACTTTTTCGAAGAATAAAATTAAGGGATTTAAGTATCTCTTTGTTGGCCACAGCAGTCCTTAGTCACAGAGTCTTTGACATATGTAGGTTTGGTGTGTACTGAGTATATGGGGCCTCAAAGAAAATGGCACTACTGAGAACACCTCTCACACACAGTACTGACTCAGATGCAAGAACTGTACCTTTTGGCAAAAAAAACCCCAAAACTGTTATCATGGGTTGAATTGTATCATCCTCCTCCTATTCAAGAAGTATGACTGGAAAATACAGTGAATGTTTAAATTTTTAAAAAAGTTTTTACAGTAAAAGACACAGTCATTGTCAAAATACTCCATTTTGAATACACTTATCCCATCAATCTTGCCACTTTCTGAAGCAGTTGTATACTGGAGACTCTTTCCATGGCACCAGTTATCGGGGACCCCTGCAATGCATCCCCAATCTCCTGCCTGAACTTATGGCATATGGCAGGAAGAAAGCACAAGAGACGATATAGAGGTAAAGATAGGCAAAGATCTGGGATGACCAGTTGTTCTCAGGGGAATGAAAGGCCACGAGTCACCCAGAACCTTGGCATTTAGTCATTACATCTGAGTCAAGGACAATGAGTAAAGGGCAGTGGGTGTCTAAAGTGGGCTAATAAGAACAAAGCATTCTTGCAAGGACAAGGATGAAAGGCAGGTCTTATCTTGTCCTGTGAACGACAGCACTCATTAGCCCTAGCGCTTCCAGCCGTGACCAGAAAAGAGCAGGGCATTTCCATGTTCCAATCTGGCTCAAGGGCAGGACAAGAACAAGCATGGACATCCCCTAGACTCAATTTATAATTCGCAGGCTCGAACAGTTCATGATTGTTTTCATTTACACAGTTGTGGCTGCTTGATGTCTTGAACTGATTCAAAACCTTGATCATTTGACTTTGGGGAAGAACCAGAAGTTGCATGCACCAGACCCACTGATTAAGATAGATGAGGACACACCATAATGCTTTATGAATTTGCTTATCACTGGATGACATTCGGCAGCCTCAATCACTATTTGCTATCATACCTCACAAAGATGAAACAGGACTTCCAGAACTGCTTCAGAAAGTGGCAAGAATGATGGGATAGGTGTATTTGAAGAAAGAAGGAATATTTTGAGAGGGATTGATGGCAATGCGTCTTACTGTAATAATTTTAAAAATTCACAGTGTATTTTGATCATTGCTATGGTTTGTGCTGGATGTCCCCCCCAAAGCCTTACGCAGTCATGGGAGTTGGGCTTTTCAGAGGTGGCTGAATCTAGAGTTTGTGATTAGTTCATTGTCTAGTGCTGGGATTGGGGGTGTGAGTACTACACCCAGCCTAGGGCGGGTAGCCTGCATACAATATAAGGGAGAAAAAGAGGTCTGCTCCTCCCCTTCTTGCTCTTGTTGCCTTTGCAGTCTTCTAGTGCTGTGATCTATTGCCCCTGTGCCATGCCACCCTGCCTTGGAGCCAACTGATTATGGACTGAATCCGCCATAAACTGTGAGCTAAATAAACCTTTCCCCTTTAACTTTGGGTGTTGGGTATTTTGTTTCAGCAATGGGAGAAAAGTAACCAAGACAATTACTCTTTGTATATTAAAGCCCAAATCCACCTACCCCAGAATGTGATCTTTGGACACCCCCCCCCACACACACACCTAGTACTGGGGATTGAACCCAAGGCTTACACACTGAGCTACATCTCCAGCCCTTTTATTCTTTGAGAAAGAGTCTTAGTAAGTTGCTAAATTGACCCAGATGGGCTTGAACTCATGATCTTCCTGTCTCAAAAAAGTTCTGGAATTAGAGGTATGTGCCACCATTCAGACACTGAAGACAAAATCTTTACAAAGATAATCACATTAAAATGAGGTATTAGGACAGGACGTAATTCAATATGACTGGGGACCTTATAAGAAAAGGAAATATGGAAGCAGAGACAGAGGGAAGACAATGCACAGAGACACAGGGAGAAGATAGCCCTCTTCCAGCCAAGGAAACAGGCCTAGAACTGATCCTTCTCCCACAGTTCTCAGAAGGAGTCAATCCTATCAATATCTCAATTTTGGACTCCTAGCCTCCAGAATTATGAGGCAATATATTTTGGTCATTTAAGCTACTCACTCTGTAGTACTTACTGTGACAGCCTTAGGAAACTAATACAGTTTTCTATAATCCTAGATTTTTGGTTTTTTTTTTTGGTTTTTTTGAGACAGGGTCTTGCTGTGCAGGTTCAGGCTGGTCTTGAGCTCACTTTGTAGCCCAGGCTGGTCTCGAACTTGCAATGATCCTGCTGCCCCAGCCTCCCAAGTGCTGGGATTACAGGCATGCGCCACCACACCCAGCTGGTCTTTTATTTTTTAACTGGCAAAAAAGTGTTTAATTTTTGCTGGGTGTAGTGGTACATACCTGCAATTCCAGCACAGGCAATTTAGCAAGACCCTGGATTAAAATAAAAAAAAAATTAAAAAGGGGTAGGGATATAGTTCAAAGTAAAGACCCTGTGTTCAATTTCCAGTATTAAACAAAACAAAAGAACAACAAAAAGAAGTGTTCAATTTTTAAGTTATCCTAGCTCTTCAGGGTAAATGTTAATTTCTTCTCTGTACTTTTTTTATTGTTTTATTTTTGTTGTCAATGTACTGAGGATTAAAGCAAGGGTCTTGTACTTTCTAGGGAACTGCTCTACCACTGAGCTGCATCCTCAGACCTTTTTATTTATTTTGCAGTACTAGTGACTGAACCCAGGGCCTCTGTCATGCTAGGCATGAGGTGTTAGTGAGGGCCTAATCCAATACAACTGGTATCCTTATAAAGAAAGGAAATTCAGAAACAGACAATGGAAAGACAATGCAAAGAGACACACAGAGAAGACAGTCCTCTACCAGCCTAGAACAGATCCTTCTCCCACAGCCCTCAGAAGGAACTATAGCCCCAGCCCAGGATTTTTTTTTTTTTTTTTTTCATTTAAAAATTCATACAGCATTAGGAATCAGTGGGGAAGAAAATAGTGGTGAGATTGTAATCCATGTAGAAAATGTAATAGGTCCTATCTCACCATAAAAATCAGTTCCAGCTACATTAAATATCTTACTCTTTTTTTTTTGTTTTGGTTTTTCTCCGGTACCGGGAACCGAACTCATGACCTTGTGCTTGCCAGGCAGGCGCTTTTGCCGCTGAGCTAAATCCCCAGCCCCTACATTAAATATCTTAACGTATAAACCAAAATTTAAATTTCTGTATGAATGTGGAAAAATATCTTTATGACCTAGAGGATAGGATAAAACAAAATGCAAAAGAACAAATCATGAAAGAAATGACTAATAAATTTGACTTCACTAAAATCATACACTGTTTAGTAAGACTATAATAGCATCAAGAACTTGTGTTAAGCTGGGTATAGTGGCACAAGCCTGTAATCCCAGAACTTGGGAGGCAGAGGTAGGACTGCCTGGAGTTTGAGACCAGCCTAGGCTTCACAGAGAGTTCAAGGGCAGCCTGAACTACAGTGAGACCTTGTCTCAAAACAAACAAAACCCTCCAAAATGTGTATTAAAAATCTCTTTAATACCAACAAAAGAGGTAAAGAATACATATAGACAATTCATAATAAACATGGATAATAATGTTCACAGTAAACATAGGATTTATCTTTTTTTTTTTTTTTTTTTGGTTTTCTTCCGGTACCAGGAATTGAACTCACGACCTTGCGCCTGCCAGGCAGGTGCTTTGCCGCTGAGCTAAACCCCCAGCCCGTTCACAATAAACATAAATAAAAGACATTCAATCTCACTAATAATTCATAAAATAGAAATTAAAACAATAAACATTTCATTTCACAAACATGAGATTAAAGTAACAACAGTAGTGAAATGTAGGTAAAGATGTAAAGGGTAGTGGAGGGCTTGCCAGCAGGCCAGAGGGCCTGGGTGTGATTCCCAGTGTACACACACACACACAGAACAGGTGAAAGAATCACACACATTGGCTCTGACACACACTGCTGGTTAAAAATATAAATCTATACAAACACTTGGATAAATAATCTAGCAAGATCTCATCAATCTCAAAATGTGTTTACTTTTGGATTCAGCTATTTCTCTTCTATGTTTATCCCCAGACCAATTTTTATATATGTGCATACGAAGAAAAAGTACAGGAATATTCATTACAGGCAACTTGGTGCAGTAATAGTGGAAAAACTAGAAAAAAGCTAAATGTTTTCCAACAAAAGAACACAAGAGCCAGGTGCAGTGGCACACACCTATAATCATAACACTCTGGACTCTCAGTTTGAGCCCAGTTTGGCAACTGAATGAAAACCTATCTCAAGGTAGAACAATTTTAAAAGGCAGTGAAGACCTATTTCAAAAGCCTTGGGTTCAATCCCTAGTACTGGAAACACACACACACACACACACGCACACACACACTGTACTATATTTGCACAATATAATACTAGACAACAGTTAACATATATGAACTGAGTCTACATTTATCAATATGAGCAAACACAGAAACATAATATTGAGCCAGAAGAATGAGTTGCAGAATCATATGTATTTTATAATACCATTTATTAAATATGTGAAGCATGGAAAATACATTATTGTGCCCTGTGAATGGATACATGTATAGATTATACAATGAGCTATATGCACATAAATATATACATACATGTAATAGAAGTACAAAAACAGTGGGAAGGAAGCTAACTCTAGAAAGTGGACAGTATGGCAATACTTCCTGGTTACCATAAGGTATAAACAATATTTTATCCCTTTAAAAAAACTGATCTGGCCAGGTGTTGTGGCAAATGCCTGTAATCTCAGCAATTGGGAGGCTGAGGCAGGAGAACCACTGAGAGTTCATGGTCACCCTAGGACACACAGTAAGTTCAAAGCTAGTCTGAACTACATAGCAAGACCCTGTCCCAAAACCAAACCAAACTAAAGCCAATCCAACCCAAACCAAGACTGACCTAAGTAGGACAAAGTATTAAGATTTTTTAAAGCTAAATTTATGTTATTCTCTGCAGTTTCTATATGCTTGAAATACCTCATATTTCTAAACGAAGTGAAAACTACATCAGATTCCCATTCAAAAAGTCACGCAACTGTACACGTTCACTTCCAAAGGAAGCTGAAGTGCTGGACCTAGTAAAGAAACAGGGATTAGAACCAAGCACATGGCTCTGTGATTGATGGAATATACCAGGAAAGAAAAAAGAGGTGCAACTAATTTATCATGTATAAAACAACAGGGGAAAACATGTAAGAAAATTTCCTAATCAGTTTCTACAAATTCTAGAGCTATGCATTTTGGGCAAGGAAAACCTCAGAAGTCCCCAAGCAATTTAAAATCTAATACTCTAACAGAAATCAATCGGCTTTTCCTATTCTTTGGTCAATAGGTGCTCAAGTCTGCCTCTAATGTTTCAGACAGTGTGAACTTTTATTAGTAAAAACTGTGGAAATACCTTCTTTCACCCTTTTTGAAGTTTCTAACACTGCTGAGATTCATTTTCAAAATAATGCCTTACTCCAACTGCTTCTGAAGATTGCAAAGACTAAATAAAAAGCCTGCTATTACTGATATTATTATTATGAACAAGATTGTTTCTACATCATTCAAATCACTATTTTGGCTCTACAAATTTTCCATAGTACTCCAAAAGTGTTATACAAGTACAGAAGGTAAAATCAGTGAATAATCTCTTTATGACCTTTTAATGCTGATCAGAAATCTCTTTACTGCTACTATTTGGAAGGAAAAGAAATCATTTGGAGACCAATATGTTGTGTATTAGAAGGATTCCCACAAATCCACCACTTCAACTTTTACACACAGACAGTCACCCCAGGCAACAAGCATGTCCCCTGTCTCTCTTCTCTCCCTGAAAACAAGACCCATTCTACTTTCTGCCCTTGATACAGTTAGTTAGAATAAGTGTTTAACAAATTTTATGAAACACTATTGTCAATGTCACTTCAATTATAGACTAAGATGCAAAGCTCACATACATTTTTTCATAAATTTTAACTTTTACACTTCAGACTTTCCTGTTATTAAGAGAATCAATGTTTGACCATGTTATGGCATTAATATGAAGTGTCCCCAAAAAACTCATGTAGTAAGAGCAGTAACTTCATCAAATAACCTCATCAATGGATTAATCTATCAATGAGTTCATTGTTGAGGGAGGGCCCAGTTGCAGGAATTAGTTTGCTAGAAACACGCCTTTGAAAGGCCTGTATCCCTTCCTCTCTCACTCTGCCTTGCTCTCTCTTCTTCCTGGTTGCCATAAGGTAAGGAGATTTCCTCAACCGTGTGTTTCCGCCTTGGAGGTAGCTGACCATGGACTAAAAGCTCTAAAACTGTGAGCCAAAATATATCTTTTCTCCTTTAAATTACATATTGCAGGCATTCTGTCCCCAAACAGACAGATGATTAACCAGATCCAGAAATCCCATCTACATGTTGAGGACATGTTAGTTATAATGATGGCTACCAATCATCAAACATATACTATATAGAAGACACTATGGTTTAAGCATTACATTCATTATTTCATATAGTCGTCATACTACTATTAGGTAACAGTAATAGTTATTTTCATTATAAAGGCAAAATTAAAGGTAAAATAACTTTCTCACATTCACCTGTCTGGCTTCAAAGTCTGTCATTTGTTGTTTGACACAGGATCTCACTATATAGTTCAAGCTGGTCTTGAATTCATTATGTAACCCAGGCTAGCCTGAAACTTGTGGAGATCCTCCTGCCTCAGCCTCCTGGATTATAGGCATGCACCATGCCTGGTAAAGCCTATAACCTTAACTGCTGCCTTTGAAGTCTAAAACTGAGGCACAGCATCTAGTCTTGAATTCAAAGATACTTAAGTCATTTATCTTTGTTTCTCAAATTTTCCAAATGTAAAATGAGAACAATACCTATTCCTTTCTTCATCAGGACTCAGCTCACGAGATATATACTCATGGCATCTTACCTGAGAGCTAAAAGAACCATAGCCAAAATGGTGTACAAGAATGTTCATGGTAGGCTTATTTGCATAGCCCAAAAGTGGAAAGTACCCAAATGTCTGTCAGTGAATAAACAAAATGTTGTACATATACACAATGCAATATTGTTGTCATAAAATGTAATGAAGTACTGATATAGAAATGAAGCTTGCCAACATGATGCTAAGTGAAAGAAACCTTGCACAAAGGCCACATATGATATGATCTTGCTTATATGAAATGTCCAGAATAAGCAAATTTATAGACACAGAAGGTAGATTAGTGGTTACAAGTTATACGGCACACAGGCTGGGGTTATAAGGAATGAACAGAGGCTGCTAATGGGTACAGGGTTTCTTTGGGATAAGGTGAAATATTCTCTAGTTGGATAGTGGTAATGAATGCCTAACTACATAAATCAGTAAATATCACTGAATCACATACTTTATAATGTAAATTTTATAGTGTGTTAATTACATGTCAATAAAGCTATATTTTTGCTTTTTAAAGAAGACCCACCTTGGAGGACATGGAAGCCAAAGGAAATAAATGTAAAAATACTTTGGAAAAAAAAAATCACAGAAATGTTATACTTCATGCTTATAAAAGCACTATATAAACTGCACAAAAACCACTGCCTTCTGTACCTTTGGCGGTTGCTAGCTTGTCCTAGGACTTAGAAGAATCTTAATTCACTTCAAAACATTTAACTCCCCTAGTCCTGAATATCCAGCTAACAAAATGCAATATAAACTTGCGGATGCAAACCCCAGGGACTTGGCCTGCTTAAAATTAAAAAGGAAAAAAAGCCACAAAACCATGCAGGGCCTATATTCAAGGCCAGAGAAGATAACATTTTCACTAGATCTAGATTCTTGTTATCTTCTTATATTCCTTTGGAAGTACCTTATCAAGATTGTCTATAGTGAAATTAGGTAAATGAAACAACTAAAAAAACATTGCTTTAGTAAACATCAACACTGAAACATCCTTACCTTTACTTGTGGCTCATCTTAAACACATTATCCCATTTTCATTTCAAAAGTGCTTGCAGTCAGCACAAATTCTTACCCCCATTTTAAAGAAAGGAAACCAAGGTCATCCAGTTAATGAGAAGCAGACTTGATTCCCAGTTCTGTGGGGTTTTTTTACCTGTTATGTTAGCATTTGTTTTCTCTTTTCATCCATCTTGGTCGCCTATTGTTCACCAGATTACAAAGTAGGGTTGAGCCTGCACTTTTAACATGAACTTGGCCCCCAAGAAATCTTAATCTCCCTCTTGATCATTCCAATTTGTTGTAGTCATTGCACAAATTTCCATAAGAAACTTTATCAGAGTTGCACTAAATGTTTTTGAACCAATCAATCAATCTGGCCAGACCTTTTCTGGTTAATCTTTCATGAATAATGAATGGCTCAAAACTCTTTAATTTTTTACAAGGATAGAAATTCCCTTCCCAGTTGCTGAAAAAAGTTTTAAAACTGATGAAAAAACACTGTGACCAAGCTTCTCACCAGATTGGATTCTCTAGATGGGAAATCTACAGGTAAGATCTTCAGTTACTATTGGAATCCTCACTTGTCACATGTATTCTAGTTCCCTGAAACTCATTATTTTCTAAGTTATTAGCATTATTTTCTTTCTTTCTCCTTCTCCCTGCCCCACTGATAGGATTTACTTCACACTTTCTTATGAGACATGAGGTTTTCACCAGTCTCAGCATACCAACTGTAAGCAACTATGACACAAAAAAGTAAAGTAACCTCATACATGGAAGATTCAAGAATTTGCCATGTGGCTACCCTACCTAACTCTATTTCCAAGTACCAATACTAACCAGACAGACCAGGTAGTACTCTAAGAATAGCAGTGATTAGGGATAAGAGAAGTTCTTTTTTCTCTGGTAATTAAAGAGTTAGTAGTTTTATTTTCAGTACTCAAGAAAGATCAAGGTATAATAGTAAATGTAGGCCTTAATTTTCAACAGTAGGTGGATTTACAGAGCAAGGCACTAGTAACATTACTGGATTTATTAAAAAGGTATGTTCTTTTAGATTTTTGTCCATTCAGCCCTGGATCTCCTTCTTACAGTCTTGACCTTGGTTAGTTACCTAATACTTTCATTATGCTACCCTACAAAAGTTCAAGTAAAGAATTTTTACTTGATGTGAAAGCAAAACTTTAAATACACATACTTCTTTCCATAGTTCACAAATGCAACATCAATGAAAATCATTTGCTCTAGAAAATTCCCCTAAGCTTTTCAGTTTAGAGACAGCATTTTTAATATTCAAACTATATGAAGCCAGGAGTGGTGGCACATGCCTGTAATCCCAGCACTCAGGAGGCTGAGGCAGGAGGATCGTTGCCTCAGCTACAAAGTGAGCTCAAGGCTAGCCTGAACTGCATAGTCAGACCCTGTCTCAATTAAAAAACAAAAAAAAAACCCTAAGTGAATTAATACAATTTGACCAGAGATGACACTTTCTTTAGATAAAGGAATCACACATTTTTGAGCTGTAAGGGACAACAGAAATTATTAAGCGTTAAGGCACACGCCTATAATCCTAGGACTTGGAGGCTGAGGCAGTAGCACCCCAGTGAGTTCGAGAACAGACTGGACTATATAGTGAGCTCAAGGCCAGCCTGAACTGCATAGTGAGACCCTCTCTCAAACAAAACAACCCCAAAAAACCAAAGGCATCAAAAATCAAAAGGTTTTTTTTTTTTAAATGATAGTGCTGGGGATCAAACCCAGGGCCCTTGTGCATGCAAGGCAAGAACTCTACCGCTGAGCAACATCCCCAACCCACAAAATGGCTCTTATGCTATATGCTGGACTGGCATTATACAGAAGCTTTTTTTCAAATTTTAATATTTTACACCATAAATTCTTAACTTGTGACTTACCCTGCTGAGTTGATCTAGTAACCTTTGGTTCTGTTCTGACAGTTCCTGGACAGCCCGTGTTTTTTCTCGATCTGCCTCCCGAAGATGAACCTGCTGCCTCTCCAATTCATCTTGTAGCTGTTTCACATCACTCTCCAGCTCAGACACTCGGCCTTCCCACTCCCCTTCTCTGTTCTCAAATCGTCTTCTTAGTTCATGTTTTTCTTGTTCTAAGTGCTGGGTGAAAAGTGAAAAGGATTTAAAAACTGTTAAAAATTCCACAGCCTTTTGTTTCCTTTCTTTTTACTCTTTCCTAACTGTTTTCCCACTGAGCACAACAAAACACCCTGCCATACAGGACAAGTTGTCCAATTCAGCTACAAAAATATTACCTCCTTCCAGAGAAAGGAACTGATTTCACAGAGAAAACATCATTCTTATTGAAAATATTTAATGTTACATTTAGTTTCCTGGACACAAGGCTTAGACTTACAAATTCACTTGAAATTTACCAAGCCATCTAATCTATTGGTGAGCTATACACTTAAACAACTAAAAGTAAGTCCCATACCCAAAATGCTGATTAGGTTAAGGAGACTTCTTTTGAAACATTTATTATACATGGATTAATGTCATACTCTTACAATCATAGAATTTTTAAAGATGGAGCAAATTCCTGCAATCCTTTAGCTAACAATCTTTCCTTACAAATGAGGCAACACAAGTAGTCCAGTTAGTTGTTCAATGTCTATACTATTAAATGGTACACAGTGATTTGTGTGTAAGTCATGTGACTCTGTTCAGTGCTCTAAATCATAGGTTAACAAGTATCTGCTGCTATACATAGCACTGTATTTCAAAATCATTAAGGCAAGTTCAGGTTCAGGCCTACTTTTAAATCAAATCCTTATCAACAAGACTTCCATATTTATGTCTGATCCATTCACCTATTCTTGAGTGCTTACTATGGGACAAGCACTTTATAAGGTGACATGAATAAAACAGACATGGTCCTTGCACTTGGACTGATAAGAGTGATAAACTGCATGTGAGAAATGAAATGCAAAGTATAGATAATAATTAAAAAGGGCAAATATGTTCTTTTACTCAAAAACATAGTATGAGCTGGATGTGATGCTTGCTGAATCCCAGTATTCTGGGAGGGTGAGGTAGAAGGGTCTCAAGTTTGAGCCCAGCCTGCGTGACTTTGTAAGACTCTATCTCTGGGAATGTAGTTCAGTGCAAAGGCCTTGAGCTCAATCCCCAGTACAAAAAGAAAAAAAAAGTACCATCAGCAAGTGTTATGGTTTCTGTCTGCATGTCCCCCCAAATCCTCAGGCAGTCTGGAGCGGGCTTCTAGATTTTTGATTGATCCATAGTCCAGTGTGGGATTATGGGTGTGAGTGCTACACTTGCCCCAGGGGGGCAGGTAGTTTGTGTACAATACAAGGGAGGGAAGGAGCCTTGCTCTCTGCTGCTCCTCCCTTTTGCTTTTGCTGCTTTTGCTCCTTTCCTGCTGCCATGAACTGTTGCCCTCTGCCATGTGCCACTCTGCCTTGGAGCCAGCTGAGTACAGACTGAAATCTCCACAAACTGTGAGCTAAATAAACCTTTCCTTCCTTAACGGTGGGTGTTGGGTATTTTGTCTCAGCCATGAGGGGAAAGCACCCAAGATAGAAATTGGTACCTGAGCAGTGGGATCGATGCTGTGACTGTACCTGACCATGTGGTTCAAGAGCCTTTCGAAATGGCTTGTGGGAAGTGTTTGGAAAGGTTTGGTGATGTCACCTGAAAGATCAAGTCTATACTTCAGTGTAAGTTAAAGTAACAATCCTCAACCTTTGCTGCTCTCAGTAAAGTTCTGATGTAACTATTCAAAATATACTGACCCAGAACCTGGTTCCTAAGATTGTGATCTGGTTAAGAATTGAAATATATATATATAAAATTTTATAGGAAAATTCTGATGCACTGAGATTGTTTCCACAGCTTCAAATGAGCACCTAAATCTTCAGAGAACTTGGTCATCTCTTCTTAGGAAGCTACATTCTTGTTCCACTGAAATTCTCACCTATTAAAATATATTTTGACATGTTTTTGGAAAGCCTCAAGGGCCAGCTTATTGTCATGCAAGAAAATCTGTCCTATTTCTTCACATTTGAGGCATGTCTAAAAAGGAGATTATCCCATTACATCCTACCATCATTTCTCACTTTGCTGAGTGACTTGTGAATGTTTCTGAAAGTCAAATTCAATCCTAAAAGAAAATTTGCCATGATTAAGTGCAGTCAAAAGAAGATGCCAAAAGATAAAAATGGCAATCCAAAATTAAAATGCTGTGCATATAAGCAAAGGCAGTTTTCAATGAAAACTCCAAGTTGACCACTTTATGGGGATCACTCATTTGGCTGTAGCCACTGTAATATATTTGTTGAAAAAATCACATAACTTCACATTTATACATCAGATAATCTCAGTGTGGAGCATGTTAGAAAAACAATGACTAGGGAAGGACTTCTCACCAACATGAGATTTTTTTGTTCTCTTTCCCTAACCGTGCTAAACTTCTAAAACGGAGAATGTTTTAACCATTGTAGAAACTTCATAAAGACAGAGTGTGAGCACAAACTAACTGCAATCCTAAAACCATGGTAGCTGGCTTTACTGAATTTTTCCAAATGAAAAAGACTGAGCAGAAGGCAGTAACAAGAACTCAGTAATCAGTGTTGCTGAGAGGCCAGATAAATTAGGCTTGTGTTCTAAAAGAACAGAGAGACTTAAAAATATTCAGCAAACAGCTGCTAGTGAACACCCTAACCAAGCAACTAAAACAATCCAATCCACTTGAGGGGAAGGACTGAAGACAGGTGGTACTGATCAGTCTAATCTGTCCTGATATTTCTGTGGGGGTTTTGTTGGTAGTGGGAAACAAACTCTGGACCTTGCACTTGCCAGACAGGCACTTGCCAGGCAGGTACTGTGCTGCTGAGCTATATCCCTAGCCCTCTGATATTTCTTTAACATGAGACAAATCCTCTACTTCAGATTTCCTAACCCTTTGACAAAATCAAGACTGCCCTATTAAGAAACAGACAAAATTTAGTCTTTTGTACAGAATTTAGCCATTGGTCTACTCAGAGAAGAAAGGTTTCTCTTAGACCTATATTCTCTTGTAAGTTATAAATTAACTAGGGTTTACTACCCTAGGCAGAATATCAAGAAGTATGGAGGTCAGACTGTTTATGCTTGCCTTTGTTTCTCAAGGTTATATAGTATTTTAAAACAATATCAAAATTATAAAGGTGATCAAAACAAGAAAAGTCTAATAAACTGGCACAACTAAGAAAAATCTAGTCAGGTGTGGTGGCGCACGCCAGTAATCCCAGCACTCAGGAGGCTGAGGCAGGAGGATCGTTGCAAGTTCGAGACCAGCCTGGGCTACAAAGTGAGCTCAAGGCCAGCCCTGAACTGCATAGTGAGACCCTGTCTCAAAAAAACCAACAAAGAGAAATCTAAGGAGATATGAACACTAAATGTAATATAGTGTCCTGGATGGGATCCTGGCAAGAAAAAGGCATAAGGTACGGGCTAAGGAAATTTGAATACTCTAAGGACTTTACTTGGTAATAATGTACCATTAATTTTGGCAAATGCAGCATACTAATATAAGATCTCATTAAGAGAAAACAATGTAGATATCCAGAAACACTCTACTATTTTTCCAATTTTTCTATAACTCTAAAATCAATCATTTTAAATAACAGTCTATTTAAAACTCCAAAACCACAAAAGTTGTAAGTCTTTACCAAAATTGATTTTGGGGGCAAAGATTATTCTTATTTTTAAAAATTTTATTAGTACATATTTGCAGTTCATAATGATTACATTCATCATACGGAGTTGGTACATGTATGCAACGTAACTGAATTCTTTTTATGTCCCCTCACCCTTTCCAGAGGAAAAAATTTAAAAAGTGAAACTATTCTCCTAAATCTAGTATATGGTTCTTGAAATACACAAGGAAAAAAGTACTGTTTTCCAAGAGGACCAAGAACTGAATGTAAATCAGGATCCTTGGGTTTGCCCCTCTAAATCGGGTTTGCACCTCTAAAACTGGTAGAGACTCACTTTCATCAACTTCCCTCCATCTTAACATATAGTAGTAGACAGCTGGGCATAGTAGCACCATGCCTGCAATCCCAGTACTCAGGAGGCTGAGGCAGGAGGATTGCACATTCCATGCCAGCAAGGGCAGTTTAGCAAGACCTTGTCTTACAATTTAAAAAGGACTGGGGGTGTAGCCTGGTGGTAGAACTCATGAGCACAAAGCCCTAGGTTCAATCCCTAGTGCTGTGACTCCAAATAGAACCCCGAGAATTGGCCTAGAGGAAGAAGACAAAAATATAATTGAGGGTAGAGACTACATTTGCAGTAAGAATCTACTTTCTGCCATAAAGAAAAAAGGGGAATCCTACGCTACAATACATTGTTTTTTTTTTCTCCGGTGCCGGGAACCGAACTCACGACCTTGCATTTGCCAGGCAGGCGCTTTTGCCACTGAGCTAAATCCCCAGCCCCTACAATACATTGTTAATCCCCAAGGAATGAAAGTATATTAATGCAAGTTAGTATATGAGTTTACAGTCTAGGAAAAACTAAGGTTTTGGCTGGATGTAAATTTTTGAACCAAAGGGCTAATTACAAATGCAAAGAAACAAAAAAGCCTTAAGAACTTTAAATGTATGAAATGAATAAAATATAGTCTGTTTAATTCAAGTTTAGAAAAAACGGCCACATTTTTCTACCTAACCCAAGTTTTCATTTTAACCCTGAAGATGTAAAAATAAAAAAATCTATATTAACTTCTAAACTACTAAAGACTTTAAGTAGTATGCCTTTTGAGGAAATAGCTTGGATCGAGTACTTTATGCCTGAAATGACAAGATAAAATCTTGGATTTGGCTGGATATGGGAGTGTACATCTGCAATCCCAGAACTCTGGGAGGCTGAGGTAAGAACATTATAAGTTCAAGCCCAGTCTGGGCAACTCAGTGAGATCCTATCTAAAAAACGAAAGAACTTAAAAGGGCTGGGGATGTAGCTAAATCCAAAAGCCTTGGGTTCCATTCCTAATAACAACAAAAATCTTGGGTTTGGCATAGAGAACTGGAAAGACACTGATATTAACTCATGACTAGGTAGAAAAGATCTTGAAAATGGCTTGTTTGTCCTGAAGTTAGAGAAGTATCAATTTTGTTCGGGAATATAGCTCAGTGGCACAAGCACCTGGTCAAGGTGGCAAGTGCAAGGTCCTGAGTTCGATTCCCAGTACCACAAAGAAAAGTATCAATTTTGTTTTTTTTGAGACAGAGTCTCACTATATAGTTCAGGCTGGCCTTGGACTCACTATGTAGCCTAGTGTGGCCCCAAACTAGCAGTGATCCTCCTGCCTCAGCCTGCGATCACAGGCATGTGCCACCTTGCAGCAGAAAGGTATCGATTTTGAAGTTGTGATGGGTCTAAAATAAAACTAAATTAATAGCACAGCCACTGTTCTCCGAGTCCACTCATATTTACCTTTCAAACCAACCTGTGAAAAAAATATGTCTGACTCCCAATATCTAACAGCTTTTGGCAAGTTATAAATCCTTACAGGCTGGTTCTCTACTCCCAAATGTTTTATTTAATTGAAAATACAGGAGCTGTGTTAAACTTTAGAAAGCACTTTATCTAAACAGATAAAGTTCAGATACTTTATCTACCAGATTGCTCATGAAATATACTGTAGAGAAAATTCACTTGCAGGTATAAAATGTAGTAGTACCATGTAAATCAGGTTTATCATTCTCATACACGACACTAGAATTAACAAGGGCTGGGGTCGGGGTAGCTCAGGGGAACAGTGCCTGCTTGAAGCCCTGGGTTTGACTCTCAAAACCACTACATACACAAAAAGCAACTAGTGGCCATATTTTATAAGACATGTTCAAGTGTACACTAAAAAAAAACCACCTTAGAGATCAGTGCAGAAATGTACACCTGCAATCCCAGCTACTTAGGAGACTGAGGTAGGACTGTTTGAGGCCAGGAGTTGGGAGGTCAGCCTGGGCAACATAGTAAGCCTCCATATCAAAAAAGACAAAAACGACCTGGGCATATGGTGCACACCTGTAATCCCAACATTCTGATGGGCTAGGCAGGAAGATGGCAAACTTGAGTGCAGCCTGGACTGCACTGTGAGATCCTATCTCAAAAACAAAAAAAAAAACTAAAAACAGACTGGGGATGTAGCTCAGTGTGAAGCCTCCTGGGTTCAATCCCAGTACTGGAGAGAAAGGAGAGAGAGGGGGAAGGGGAGAGGAGGAGAGGGAGAGAGAGAGAGAAAGAGAGACAGAGACAGAGAGACAGAGACCGATTGATTTCATCATTTTCAAATATACTTACAACTAAACTAGCATAAACTTTAAAAAGTTATTTTTTATCAGGTGAACAAAAATTTAAATTTAGTTATAAGTTATAGTAAAATACACATAACACAAATTTACTATCATAACCATTTTTAAGTGCACTGGTCAGGAGCATTAAGTACACTCACAGTGTACGTGAGAACAACTTCCAGACTTTAAAAATAAATTTTTAACACTGCCGTTCATATGCTGACCTGCAGAACAGTGAAGATCTTAACAGTTTAAGAAGTTTGAACTATTTTATTGTTGCCCATTGAGTCAACTACAAAATACCAAAGGTAATTTATTCTTTTACAACAAAACTTTTTTGTTCAGCAGAATTTTGAAATCTTTTTCCTTTGTTGAAGAAATGTGTAAAGGCTGCATATGGAGACCAGGATGTGTGTAACTACACACTCAGGATTAGTATGAAATCTGTCACTAATCAAACTGATATGATGTTCCTTTCAAGTTAGCTGTCTCTCTAATCAAGTCCCCCGCTGAAGGAATTTCCAATCACAAGTATAAATCTCTGCAGTAGTACTTCTTTTCAGAGTTGTGTTACTGAATCTCTTTCGGAAAGAAAGGACACCCTTTTCTCTCTAGACCTCTACTTCAAGTGCAAATTAAACAATTCAATTCATTAGGTTGCTTTTTGGCAGTGTACTCACAGGTCTCACAAACGACTTCTCAGAGACATATCTCGGGAGCTCATCAGCTGGCAGACCTAGTTAACAGGCCAACTGAACTACAGGGCACTCACTGGTTTCCTTCTTTACCCTGAGTTTTCTTTTGATAACGTCACTAGACTACAGACACTTAAATCTTACTAATCCACATTCTGGCTGTTTAGTGATATGGAACCCAACTAGGATCAATTTCAGACCTTATTCAATCTGCAACTATTTTTTGTTGTAACTAAAAATGAAAAGAACTGTAACTAAACTGGGTAATAGTAAAGGCAGAGTCTGAAAAGGTTCAGCTTTGTTTCCACTGCTCATTAACGACCACCTCCCCTTCCTTTTTCAAATCACCCTAATTTTAGAAACGTTAGCCTTCTGTACTGCATTCAAGGCTCTTTTCTAGTTAAGAGGAAAGAAAACAAACGAGTATAGGTCGGACAGACTTTGATCCAAGACACTGGCAGAAAATATTACACAAACTTTAAAGGTATTTGTAACAACAGTTAGGAGAAATATGGTTTTTATAGGTTGTACCTCTCATCCAACTGCAGGCCTGAGACCTCAAACACAAAAAAGTACTGCTTAAATACACATAAATTTTGAGGCCCACATTAAACCCACTACCAGTGGTCACATGTTGAGCCTTGCCTCGCCTGATTTCGGCAATGGAGCCACATTTCTTAATCCCTTAGTATTTGAAGACTATATAAAGCTCCTTTAGGGGCACTTGTTTCCCACAACTCTGAGCTGCCAGGAAGTTAAGACAAGGGCATCTAGAGGCCTTCATGCCAAAACTGGAAAGCTTTAGATTAACACCCTGATTAGAGATTAACTACTCTGAAAACCTGAAGCATATTTTAAATGCTTCTCGACTTTCTCATTTCTGTGTGCAGACATCCTCTCAGCGCTGTATAAATTAGTCATACTGTATGCTCTATTTTCGATGCAGTGTACAGTACATATATAGAATGGCCCACAGCGCTGGGAGTTGTGCAGGGACCCATCTGCTGTGGGCAAGGTGGGAAAGTCAGGTGGGTTCCATGGATGCTCTGATCTGATAACTAGAAATCCTCCCTCCTACCTCCTATTCCGGAGGATTTTCCTCGATGTGGGGTGAGCATGGACGTGGCGGGGGTAGGGTGAGTGCCTCCCCAAACTACCCCGGGCTGGAACGGTACCTGAGCTTCCCACCCATCCTGGGAGGTCCTCACCTCCAGCTTGTCGGTCAGCTCCTTGTGCATCTGCTCATACTGCCTGCTCATGTCCTGATTCCTCTCAAGCAGCGCCTTGCCCAGCCGGGCGGCCAACACCAGATCTTTCTCCTTCTGCCTGATCACTGACAGCAGCTCAGGGTCCTGGGCAGGAGGCGGCTGCGGACCGGTCCCCTCGGCCGGAGGTCCGGGCTCGGCCTCAGGATGCTCCCCGGGATCGGACGGCCGCTCCCCGGCCGCCAGCAGCGCCAGCTCCTCCTCTAACGCCAGTTCCAGCTCCCCGGGGCCCCCAGGGAAGGAGACGAGGGCGGCGGCGGCGGCGGCGGCAGGACCCCGGACCGTGTCCCCGGCCGCAGCGGGCAGCTCCATGCAGCAGGCGCTGTCCGGCTCGGCGGGTGCTGAAGCGCGGCCGGCC